>NC_091619.1:2947840-3250871 GCF_027580195.1 Bos mutus | reverse complement strand
ACTCAGTAGTGTCCGACTCTTTGCGACCCCATTGGACTGTAGCATACCAGGCTCCTCCATCCATGGGATTCTCCAGGCAAGAATACTGGAGTGGGTTGCCATTTCCTTCTCCAGGGGATCTTCCCGACCCAGGGATTGAACCTGGGTCTCCCGCATTGGAGGCAGACACTTTAACCTCTGAGCCACCAGGGAAGCCCAGTAAATTATGGTAGGCCCAGTAAATGCTGACATAGGTCGGCCAGGTCTTTATAGTAGAAAGAGAATTTTGAGAAACTTTTGAAAAGAGCTGTGAAATTCTTTTTGAGGATAGAATATTATTTCTAAAATTAGCATATGAAGAGGTAAAAAGAGAAGGGCCTGCATCATAGAGGAGGAGATAAGCCACATTCTCTAGGCTCTGCCTCTCTGGCACTGTCCTTCAAGTGTCCTTAGTGCTTTGAGGGCAAAATGATAAAGCCCGCATGATCCAAGGCGAGTTCTTGTCCAAGGCACCAAGGGATGTAACCAAGTCTATACAGCTATTGATGGCAAATCCAGGCCCATAACTTGGGATTTTAACCACTGGGAAGTTCTACTATCTCCTCCTTGCTCTCTGTATAGCAGGAATTTCTCCTATTTCAATATATACCTGCAACAGGGTAGAAAGAGGGTAGAATTTAGCCACTGGCTTCTTTTATGTCCTGTCAAGAGGAAGTTGAATGCAATACCATGATGTGCCAGTAGATGGCACTATATTCCATATTATTGTGTATATGGGATTTCGCCCTTGAATTTTAACTTCTATGTCGCAAAGAGTCGGACCCGACTGAGTGACTTGAACTGAACTGAATCTTATCAAAACTTGAATTTCTTTGCTGTTGTTCAGTCGCTAAGTTGTGTCTTTGAGACCCCATGGACAGCAGCACTCCAGGCTTCTCTATCCTTCACTATCTCCTGGAGTTTGCTCAAACTCTCGTTCATTGAGTCAGGGACGTTATCTAACCATCCCATCCTAGGCTGCCACCTTCTCCTCTAGCTCTCAATCTTTCCCAGCATCAGGGTCTTTTCCAATGAGTCAGCTCTTCACATCAGGTGGCCCAAAGTATTGAAGCTTCAGCTTCAGCATCAGTCCTTCCAATGAATATTCAAGGTTGATTTCCTTTAGGAATGACTGGTTGGATCTCCTTGCTGTCCAAGGGGCTCTCAAGCGTCTTCTCCAGCACCACAATTCGAAAACATTGATCGATTCTTAGTGCTCAGCCTTCTTTATGGTCCAACTCTCACTTGAAGGATAATTGCTTTACCATATTGTGTTGGTTTCTGCCGTACATCAGTATGAATCAGCCATAGGTATACATATGTCCCTTTCCTCTTGAACCTCTCTCCCACCTCCCACCCCATCCCACCCCTTAGGTTAATACTTGAATTTCTTAATTGTGGATCTACAGACTCCTGGGAATCTCTGAGTCTATTGAAGAAGGCAGACTGAGACCAGATGACCAAAGAGAATTATGAGAATTTTAAAATGTTTTAATTATCAAAAAAATTTAAATTATTTGACCAGAGATAAAGGCTAAACTTCTAGCTGAAATTCTTTTTTTTTTTTTTTTAAGGAAAAAACCAGATATTTCCTAAACTGAACTCCTAGGATGAGAAGTAGAGTTAGTGAGGCTCTGGGGAGCCCCGCCCCCTTCCTTTCAATCAGCAGAGTCCTCTTCTTTACTTCACAGAGAGGGCTTCAAATGATTAAAGACCATGAGGTCTGAAGCTGACAGAACTGGGTTTGAATTCTGGCTCTGTGGTTAGCTCTGTGATCTTGAGTATGTTGCTTAACCTCTTCTGGCCTCAGTATCTTCAGCTTCTATGTAAGGACACTGATCACACAGTGCTGTGAGGATGCAATGTGAAACCACAAAGATTATCTGTCTTATTAGCTATGATTATTTCACTTGATAAAAGTGTTTTCATAGCTAAAATCATTTGAAAACTACAGACTAGTCCGAGCTTTCATTTTAAAAAATGTGGGAACAAGGACTTAAGAGACTAAGTAGTCTTCTGATTAAGTTCCACAATTTCATAACACAATACAATTATTTATGTAAAACAAGACATGCTGGTCCTAATCTTTTACAGGTGTATCCCTCCCTACTTGGGGAAACTTGATATGTCACCATGTGAATTTATAAAGCTGATGAAATACAAAACAATTCTTCACTTAATAATTTAACATGCCAGATAGTTCAGTTTATTTTAAAATTTAATTTTTATCTTATTTTTTCGGTTTACAAAAGTAATTCTAACAAGTTTGTAAAACTTAAACAAATGATGTGCTTAATTAATGATTCTGTTAATGCAGTTAAAATGCCATTTAATAAATAAATATAAGTGGTTTCATAACTTTTCAGCCACAGATTTAATGCCTTGATTTAATTGATTTGGCAATATTTTGGTTGGGAACTTTCACATTCACTAAAAGCTGTGTAGGCTGCCAAGTGGAGGTTTTAATGAAATGAGAATTCACGGATCTGTGACTTTATGATATTGGTTGCTCTGATAACTATTAGTTGAAAGAATAATTTAAAAAGTGTTCTGGATCTAACTTCACATGTAAAGTAAATTTCATTATATCTTTCTATGTAAACCCACCTTACACTAACACTTAACTTCTGTTTCTCAGAATTCTTAAGTTTTCAAATAGTTATTTTTAAGGAAATGCGATTTTATAATGACAGAATCCCATTGCAACACCACATGCCCCATAGTCCAGATTCAGAGAAACCTCAACAGTTCAAGGACTGGTTTGATTAGAAGCATGATCTTCTGGCTACTTTGAAGGTTGCCGTGGTGTTCAGGGAGAAACAAAGAGGCCACTAGAATCACTGTCTGCTAAGTCGCTTCAGTCGTGTCCAACTCTGTGCGACCCCATAGACGGCAGCCCACCGGGCTCCCCCGGCCTTGGGATTCTCCAGGCAAGAACACTGGAGTGGGTTGCCATTTCCTTCTCCAATGCTTGAAAGTGAAAAGTGAAAGGGAAGTTGCTCAGTCGTGTTCGACTCTTATCGACCCCATGGACTGCGGCCTACCAGGCTCCTCCATCCGTGGGATTTTCCAGGCAAGAGTACCGGAGTGGGGTGCCATTGCCTTCTCCGAGAATCACTGTCACTATCCCCTTAAAAGAAAACTCCTAGGCGTCCCTGAGGTCTGCTGGGGCTGCTGCAGTTGCCGATGCTGACCAAAGGCACAAGCGTGGGCACCTCGGGGGATAGGCCAGTTTGTGCACCTGTGCAGTGGGGGCTTCAGTTCTGCAGGGCATGATTTGCCCACGAGGCATGGGAATCACGTGTCTAGGGGCCACAATATAGAGTGGATCAGGCTCATGAAGACTATTTAAATTTAATTTCTTTTGAAATCAAAATGTAATTATAAGAATGAATAATGAATCCAATGTATATTAATTACATTTGTTTTTATACTGACAATCTTGAAATATCATTTTTTAAAAAAATATTTTTAATTGAGCAAGAGGCTGACAAAGGCCAAAATGCCTATGGCCCACCAAAGTCATAATGTATCCCTGAGTTATATTCCAAATTCCAAGAGTCCTAAATTTACTGTTGTGGGGAGAGGGAGATGAGGGGAAAAGTTGGAAGAAGAGGATTCCTGTCCAGAAGGCAGACACTGGTCTGGGACCCGAGATGGACTTTGGGTGAAGTCTTGGTCCATCTGGGCTCGGGCGAACTATAAAGGAGGTGGCATGGGCATCTACAAATTATTTTAAATGACAAAACTGGCCTGGCCATACAAAGACCTTGACCTCATAGCCACTAGCTTCTAGCCTCTGACCTGCCTCCCAAATCTTCATAAATGGATCATTTTACTCCCCTTGCTGTGGTCTCCAAAACAGCTTGTGATTTGTGCAACATCACAGATCTGGACTGGTGGACTCAGGGTGGGGAGCTGGGTGTTTCCTCTCATACAGATTGGGGGTGGGGGCATGGGGCATTTCAGGAAAACCAATTTCTTGAATCAACTTTTCCCTCCTTGGGCAGTAACCTTTGGAGCAGTTCTGAGATTTCCAGGCAGGTGTCTCTACCTGGACCTCCAGGATACAGGAGATCACCCCCTGGGTGAATTGCAGGCCTTGATGGTTAATGTAGAGAACATATTGCTGTGGGCAAGAGAGGAAGGTTGTTTCCAGCTTTCTGTCCCCAGACAGTGACACTGTGGTCTGGCACCCTACGCCCTATGGCCTGACCTTCTGGGAGTGGCCCCGGTACCCTCTGGGCTGGCAATCCACAGATGGGGTCTTCAAGGGCTTTCCCCCAGGAAGGGTGGGGAGTTGGGGGGCGGGGAGGGGGATGGAGGAGGGTTGCTGTGTTCCTCGGTGGGGAGTGCAGTGGAGATTCTGTCCACCAGGTGGCGCTAGGCCAGCTCCAGCAGCCCCTCCCATCCGAGGAAACACTGAGCCGGATGGTGAAACAGTGTCCATCCATCATGTCAGGGTCCCAGGATTAAGTGGTGGTTATTCGACCACTGGGGTCACCAAGGCAGAGCTCACCCTCTGGCCTCTCCTTGATGCCTTCATTGGGCTGGCTCTGGTGGTATGTAAGGGGAGGTGTTACTACTGCATTCATTTCTATGTTCATTTATGGTTTCATCTTTCAGCCTTTATGGAGCCAGGCCTGGGTACACAGATGAGTAATATATAGTCCCTGCCTTTAAGAGGCTCAAAGGTAGGGGAAAAAGCAAATAGACCATTGGCACACAGTGGCAAATGCTGGGCCAGAAGTATGCCCAGAGGGCTGGCGGGAGCTGTGAGGCACGTGCCGGACAGAGCAGGGCAGGCCTCGCTGGGAAGGTGAGTCTCAAAGGTTGAGAGGGGCCAGCCAGGTGAGAAGGCAGGGAAGGACCTGTGAGGCCCTGTGCCATGGAACACGGAGTGCTGGGGCCGGCCAGCTCCAGGTAAGGCCAGGCTTAGGGTCCCAGGTGGGGAGAATCCCCATCTCTCGTGGAAAGATGCAGGGCTTCAGGTTGATGCCTGAGAGACAGGGTTCCCCTGCTAGCAGGCAGGAAATTATTGCAAGATTTCCTCAAGGGAGAGACACAGTCAGATTTGAATTATACAAAGATTGAGTCTGGGAGAGGTGAGGAGATGGGAGCGGAAGCAGGGGAGCCTGTTAGAAGGCGATTTCAAGTAGGAAATGATAAGTTAAGCCACCGCTCAGTCACCTCAGAGCCCTCCTGCACACATTCACCCTTGTTTCGCTTTTCTGATGCCTATTATATTCAGTCTGGTTCACAAGCACTGGGACCCTAAGTGTTAGTTGCTCAGTCGTGTCCGACTCTTTCCAATCCCATGGACTGTAGCCCACCAGGCTCCTCTGTCCGTGGAATTCCCCAGGCAAGAATACTGGAGTAGGTTGCCATTCCCTTCTCCAGGGGATCTTCCTGGCCCAGGGATCAAACCCAGGTCTCCTGCAAGGCAGGCAGATTCTTTACCATTGGAAGCACCAGAGATCCTCAAATTGTTTCCATTTCTCCCCCAGTGAAATACAAATAGCTGGCCTCCCAGGTGAGGCTGGGCGGGTGAGAGGGCTGGTGGGACCGGTGGTCAGGGAGCCTTTAGCAGTGCAGCCCCCTGTGGAGTCCTGGTGCCCATGGTCCAGCCACTGAGGAAGGGAGGGGCAGGGGCCTGGGAGGCGCAGTGTCAGCCAGATTTGGGGACGAGCAGAAGAGAACAGCAGACCCCAAAGTGATCAGAATCAGGCGTACAAGCTCCCAGGAAGGGCAAGGACACCCTTGTCACGGAGGCCGCAGAGACTCAGAGGCTGGGGTGTGTGACCAGGGAGGGTCGAGCAGCCAGGCAGCGCCTTGCCCTAGTCCTTTGTTCTGTGTGGCGTGTGATCTGGTTAATTACCTGAATCGCCACCCAGCGCCTGCTTTTCCCTTTTCCCAACAAGGTCTGGCCCCCTGGTGTCTGTTTCAGTGGCCCCCAGGAAGGCCCCAGAGGGTGGTAGTGAAAGTCAGCCCTGGGTCCCAGTTCTCCCTACGCCAGACTCACAGGGAGGTAGGTGGTGGTGGTGGTGGGATGTCTTGCACAAGCAGGCCTGAGAGCTGAGGGCCCAGAACAGTTGACTGAGGGGAGGAAGGGATTGAAAGGTTGTTGCTGAACCACGAAAGACACTGGGATTCTTGGTCTCTGGAGAAGAAGAATTCAATCCAGGGCCAGAGATGAGGCTTGCTCACTCAGAGCTTTAGTGCAATAAAGTCTTATTAAGTACAAAAGAGATAGAGAAAGCTTCTGACATAGACATCAGAAGGGGGCAGAAAGAGTGCCCCCCTGCTAGTCTTCAGCTGGATGTTATATAGCTACTAGCAGTCTGCTAATTCAGAGAAGGCAATGGTACCCCACTCCAGTACCCTTGCCTGGAAAATCCCATGGACCGAGGAGCCTGGTAGGCTGCAGTCCATGGGGTCGCTAAGAGTCGGACACGACTGAGCGACTTCACTTTCACTTTTCACTTTCATGCATTGGAGAAGGAAATGGCAACCCACTCTAGTGTTCTTGCCTGGAGAATCCCAGGAATGGGGGAGCCTGGTGGGCTGCCATCTATGGGGCTGCACAGAGTCGGACATGACTGAAGTGACTTAGCAGTCTGCTAATTAAAGAAAGGAAATGTCTCAAAACTCAGAGAATGGCACCAGGCCCCTCACCCACAAGATGCATTTTGAGATGACCTTGGCACCAGGTGAGCCATCCCCGGCCATAAAGCGATTGACACGAATCTTGAAGAAAGTCAGATTTCTGTACAAATACATAGTTTCATTAACATAGTTTAGGATAACAATGTATAACATACTGGTTTGTCAAGTGGGTTCTGAGTCTTTAGGGAACCACTTGAAGACAAAGTCTGGGGTAAATACAGAGCACATTAACATAGCTTAAGACAAACATTTCCATAAGAAAAATGCATTGGTTAGCTCAGGGTTTGAGAAAAGTTAAGTTTAGGTGGAACCAGGCGTCATTATGGCAACACAGAATTTTCAGAGAAGACTCTATTTAAATTTGTATAGAAAAGGGGAAAAAATATATCACGTTTGTTTCCTCCTGCCGCCTAAGAGTGAGAGAAAATGTCTGACACTTGAAGCCTATTTCCTCCGTTTGGAGACCCCTGGCCTTCCTACCTGTTATCCTCTCAGGATCCAAGTTTCTTAGGGACTAGAACCCTGGACTCTGAAGGGCTGGGCCTCATCCTGCCTGTGTTCTCAGCAGAGTGGCCTTGGATAAGTCTATTCAGTTCACTGCTGCTGCTAAGTCACTTCAGTCGTGTCCGACACTGTGCGACCCCATAGACGGCAGCCCACCAGGCTCCGCCGTCCCTGGGATTCTCCAGGCAAGAACAGTGGAGTGGATTGCCATTTCCTTCTCCAATGCATGAAAGTGAAAAGTGAAAGTGAAGTCGTTCAGTCGTGTCCGACCCTCAGCGACCCCATGGACTGCAGCCTTCCAGGCTCCTCCGTCCATGGGATTTTCCAGGCAAGAGTACTGGAGTGGGGTGCCATTTCCTTCTCCGATTCAGTTCGCTAAGGAATTGCTTTTCTCCTCTTCACAGTGAAGGAGTTGGACAAGAAATGGAACCCTTAAGGCCCCTTCAAACATCTACATTCTGTGAAAGAGGTGCAGTTTTCTGCAGTAGGGGCAGCTCATCATCCCTGCGGGCCCTGCTTTGGCCCCTGGGGTTTCTGGGCTGGCAGCTCGCTTCTGGGAGGGGCGTGTCCCGCAGAGCGCCTGCTCCTCCCCCTTTCTGTTCCCGGCTCAGAGGACGCTTTCAGTCTCCGCCCCACTTCCCCCGCCCCAATCCTGGCACTGCTGGGGACTCTGGGGGCCAGAGTCACTGCTGGTTTGCATGTTAAGAAGATTAAGGACTCCTACTTTGTCCACAGCTCTAAAAGCCCAGGAGTCGATTCCTAGTCCTTGCTCAACCCCAGGACAAATATCCCCCGTTCCATCACTGCAGCTTTTCTTCAGAGACTTTTTTCCTGTTTTCCAGTACAGGGTAAGATTCCGGTCCTGTGTGGTCCGTGTAAGCCCCACCTCTGTGCCGAGTGCGATGTCTTCCGAGGAATATTGCAGCTGGCCTTCATCCAGGCTTTGGCGTGAAGATGGAAGTCAGAGTGCATCAAGGCGGAGGACCTCTGCTCCAGGGCAGCAGGGAACGTGGGTGTGGCTCAATCTTGGAGAGACGCCCTTTGGGCAGACAGGAAAGGAGAGACTGGGGGTCACCCCACATGGTCCTGTGTTTTCCCCAAGAGTGAACCTCAGGCCATTTCTCCTGCAGAATTGGCAATGTGGGGTTCATCTGTCTGGGCGGGCAGCCTGGGGTGGGGCTCTCTTCCTGGAGACTCTCTCTGGACTCTCTGTTCTAGTCCTGGCTCTGCCACTTCCCAGCTGTGTGGCCTTGGGGAAGGAATCTGACCTTTCTGGGTTTCCTCCTATGAAATGGAGATATGACCTCTGTGTGGTTGAGAGATCAAAGTGAGACCTTGCTTCCAATCCACACCCTCAACTCCTAGATGGCCAGTTATAAATGTAACTGAGATAATAAACAGAAAGAACGCAATAAGGGAGCTGGGATATGGCAACTGCTCAACAAATGTTAATTCCCTCCCATGTGACTCAAATTTCAAACACAGCTTGTTCCCAACTCCCCAAAAGTCGCTCCTCCACCCCACCCACGACCTCACACTTGCACCATCGGCACTTCCTTTATCAGGGTGTGGTACCAAGGGCTGCCCAGCCCAGAGACTGGAGTCATCTTCTCCTTTTGCCCTATGTCCCCTGGGTTCCCAAGTCCCATCTACTCTGTCTCTAGCTCATATCAGTCTTTCTCAGCATTAGCGCTAACACCATCTCAACCATGGTGGCGGCAAAGACTTAAAGACTTCTAACTGAGCTCCATGACTCCATTCCCTTTCTGGCTGCAATCTGTCTTCCATGCACCTGATTAAAGTACAAAGCTAGGGAATTCCCTGGTGGCCCACTGGCTAAGACCCTGTGCTCCCAATGCAGGGGGCCGGGGGGTTCGATCCCTGGTCAGGGAACTAGATTCCACTGCAACTAAGAGTTTGCATGCCTCTACTAAAGAACTCACGTGCCACAACTAAAAACCTGGTGCAGACAAGTCCATAAATAAATATTAAAAAAATAAAACAAAGTTAGCATGTTGTGCCTACTGCAACAGCTGCGCCCCGCCCCCCACCACCTGTGGGTAATACACGAGCACACTAGCCTAAAGGTCTCATGTCAGGCTTGTCCAGGTCCCATAGTGCTTTCATGCCTGAAGTCTTTGCCCATGCTCTTCCTCTGCCTAGCACATTTCCCTCCTCTCATTCTCATGATTAACCCTTATTTTTCCATGAAGGCACAGCTCAAGTGTCACATCCTTCAGAGAGACTTTTGTGACCTATTCCTTCCCCATAGCTTGGGTTAGGAGCTGCACCTCCAAGCAGTGGAGGCATTTGATGCTGGAAGTAACTCCCTGTCATAGAGCACTAAAATTGTCTCATTATTTGCCATCTTTTCCTACTAGACTGTAAGCTACATAAGTGCAGGGTCTGTTCTTACTCATTAGATATTAAATACCTATTTACCAAAGCCTACCTGGTAAGCCAGAAACAGAGTTAGGCCCTTGAGATGCCAGGGTGAGGGGCAAACGAGCCCCAGCAGTGCAGTCATGGATCTTAGTGTTGAAAGTGTTAGTTGCTCAGTCATGTCCGACTCTGAGCGACCCCATGGACTGTAGCCTGCAAGACTCCTCTATCCATGGGATTCTCCAGGCAAGAAAACTAGAATGGGTTGCCATGCCCTCCTCCAGGGGATCTTTCCTGGCCCGGGGCTTGAACCTGGGCCTCCCACATTGCAGGCAGATTCTTTACCATCTGAGCCTCCGGAGAGTTTGTGTTAATTGAAGAATCGCACCATGATGGAGAGGAGCACTGCCCTACGAGAGCTCCTAGGGGGTATCTGTATTAGTTGGGGTTCTCCAGAGAAGCAGAACCAGTAGGGTGGCTAGACAGATGGATGATAGATAGATAATAGAGATGAGTGATATGGTTTTTTAATTTTCTTTTTTTAACTGAAGTATAGTTGACTTGTAATATTGTGTTAGTTTCTAGTGTACAGCAAAGTGATCCAGTCATACATGCACATTATATAATACATATATTAAAGATTATTTTTATCATAGGTTATTACAAGATATTGAACATAATTCCCTGTGCTACATAGTAGGACCTTGTTGTTGTCTATTTTATATATAGCAATGTGTATCTGTTAATCCCAAGCTCCTAATTTATCCCCCTGCCCCTTGATATCATGATTTATAATAAGGAATAGATATTTGGTCTTCATTCCTGTTCCTGGCACAGAGCTCCTAAAACCCTTGGAATTTCCTGTGGTAAGAGACATAAAAGTGTTTTTTGTTAATGAAACAAAGCCCCTAGGTAACCTAAGGATGGGGCTTGATTACCTTCTAGTCCCATTCACTGACCTTCAGGGAGGCAAGAAAGGAGGAAGACTGAGTTTAAAATCAGTGGCCAGTGATTTAATCAATCATGCCTGTGTAATGAATCCTCCATAATTCTCCAAAAGTATTGGGTCTGAGAACTTGTAGCTTGGTGAACACGTGGAGATTTGGGGAGAAGGGTGCCTGCAGAGGGCATGGACACTCCGTGCCGCTTTTCCTGTGCTTTGCCCTACACATCTCATCCATTGGCTGTTCCTGCATTAGATGCTTTGCAATGAACTGTAATTGAGTGAGGAAACTGAGTTCTGTAAACCACACTAACAAATTAATTGAACCTGAAGAAGGTTCAACTGTGGGAACCTAGAATCTGTAGCTGGTTGGTCAGAAGCACAGGTGACGATCTGGACTTGCAATTGGTGTCTGAAGTCTGCTTGTTGAGGGGGGCGAGCAGTCTTATGGGACTGAGGACTTCACCTGTGGGACCTGTCTCTGAGTAGATAATGTCAGAATTAATTGCTTGGAGGTATGGAGAAAACCACACATGTTGGAATTATTAGAATTAAAGTATAAATATGGACATTTAAAGATACATGTAGAAAGAGATTTATTATAAGGAATTGGCTCTTGAGATTATGGAGACCGGCAAGTCCAAAACTCCAGGAGGTGGTGAAGAACAGGGCAACCTGGTGTGTTGCAGTCCATGGGGTGGCAAAGAGTCAGACGCGACTGAGCGACTGAACAACAAATAGAGCCATATTGGAACCTGGAAACCAAAGGAAAAATGGATAATATTGATCATGTCTTCAAATTTTGATATTTTGTTCACAAAGAATTATGGCGGGGCACTGGTTTAAGATTTTTAAAATATTGCATCAAAATAGTATTGATCTTGATTGCTGAGTTTTGGGGCAGTTCCTAAATTTGTACCTAAGGTGAGGTCTCACTCACCATACCTAGTCCCAGAGAGTCCCAGAGCCAGAAATATCTACAGCTAGCATGCCTGATAAGGAGCCATGGCACTCTCCCTATTAAATCGAGGTTCCCTAGAAAGACTGCAGGGCTGTTGGGAAGGCAGGGGTGTCTGTAACAGCACTGTTTCTTTACAGAAAGGGAATGAATTCACATTCAAAGCCAGGAGAGAGATAACACACTATACGCCCCACCCTATCTCTGTCTCACAGACTCAGAGACCCAGACTGTAATAGGAGCACACCTGAAGTAGAGTTACTCCACCAAAAGCTGGAATAAACAGAGTAATAGGACTATCATTTTAAACTGCTGCACTCCATTTTTTCTTTTTAGCAGATAGATCCTTTTTTCCCAGGAGATCTTTTTTTCTAACCTCTTGCATTATATTTTTCTTTAGTTATTAATTAAATCATTTTGGGTTTCTTGAACACAGGTATCATTTCACAAATTTCTGCTGGGATGATAGGGACAAATCTGCTTAGAATGAAAAGAAAAAAACCCAAAACTATTCATGATCCATAAAGGGAATAATCCACATTTTCAATTGCAATTAACTGAGATTTGGTTGGAAACATCTTAATCAGGTAACTTCTCTGAATCTAGGAACCTGGGGTAAATCTCTCCCAGGCCGGGTGCTACCAACGTTGGGCACCCAGTCCACCTGGTCCTGTGGCTACTGGCTCTGCCTGCAATGAAGATGAGAAGGTTTTGCATTATCATCATCTATGAATTGAATACTTTCCATGCAGAATGTATTAAATATAAAAACAGCATCTGACCCTGAGTTATTCACAGTCTTTTCTGCAGAGACGGGCAAGGCAGATGGTGATATTGGTGCGTCAGATTCTTGCAGCCTTGGGTTAGTATTTCAAATAGGCGTGTACCATTCTAATCACATTCTAGCTGGACCCTAAAGCCGGGAACTTCTGCTTAGACTGTTCCAGTGTCCACATAGGTCTCTCATCACCGACACACCTTTCAGACTTGTTGAACTTTCTCTTCTCTGATGGGAGTTGGTAATCTTCAGCTGCCCATCCATCCTGATCCCTGGGGCCCCAGCCCTTCTCATCCAGCCAGCCAGGGGAGCCAAGGCTGTGCAGTTGTACCCTCTTGCTCTCTTCTTTAAGGGAATATCATATTGTTTGGGACTAAATGGCACCCAGACCAAAGCCCAAGTGCTCATTCCTCCAACTCAATGATATTCACATCCCCTCTCCTCTTTAAGGGTGAGAGCACCCCAATGAGAACCTCCTGCATCTATGGACCTTGGTGTAATCTCTCCTACTAATTAACTACACTTTTTGTCTTAAACTCACTCTCTTTTAAATTCACAACCAATGAGAAGTTAACTATATCTGTGCATTTTTAGGACACACTTTGAGGTTCCAGGTTGATATGAATTTGGAGGATACTATTCAACTTACCGAGCTTGCCAGGTGGAGTTAGTGGTAAAGAACTCACCTGCAAATGCAGGAGACTTAAGAGATGTGGGTTCCATCCCTGTGTTGGGAAGATCCCCAGGAGGAGGGCATGGCAACCCACTCCAGTATTCTTGCCTGAAGAATCCTATGGACACAGGAGCCTGGAGGGCTCCGGTCCATCCGATTGCAAAAAGTCAGACACAGCCGAAGCGATTTAGTACATCCGCACTCACCTTACTGTGCCCTCCCCCAGATATGATATTATTACATATTTGATTCAGCCTAACAGTTGATTGTTCCTTATGTACTTTACATAGACAAATGGCTGACACAAATATATTTATAAACCTAAAGATCAAGACTGATAGGTTTTACCAAATTTTATCTCTGATTAAAACTCATGGGCCATCTGGCTAAATGCCTGCAAGTCTGATTGAACACTGCTGTGAGGCAACCCGTGGTATAAATCCAGGAAATACTTGGTGTAAATCCAGCCCAGTCTTCATCCACATTTTGAACCTAAGGATCAAGGTTACAAATCAGTTCATGGTTGCTTTTTATTTCATCTTTTCCTGTTCACGTCTTTGGGATACATATTTTATACTGTAACAATGGAAACTGAAGTTGCTCAGTCGTGTCCGACTCTTAGCGACCTCATGGACTGTAGCCTACCAGGCTCCTCTGTCCATGGGATTTTCCAGGCAATAGTACTGGAGTGGATTGCCATTTCCTTCTCCAGCGGATCTTCCCGACCCAGGGATGGAACCCAGGTCTCCCGCATTGTAGACAGACACTTTACCGTCTGAGCCACCAGGGAAGTCCATCTATAAACCCATTTTCCCCTTAAATGTACTGGTGAGCATTGAGGTTAAAGGGAGCTAAGATAATGTGGAAGGTATTTACCTTTGAAAAGTAAAATTTTGTAACAAAAGAATATTTTTGTTGCTACAGATGATTACTTAAAAACACAAGGTTCATAAATATAAAATGAATTTATACACACATTGCAGAAGACTTAGAAAAATACTTCAACATGAAACTACTGAAGCCCATGTACCTAGAGCTCATGCTCAGCAGCAAAAGAAGCCACCACGAGAAGCTTGCTCACTGCAGCTGGAGAGCAGCACCCACGCTCGCCACAGCTAGGGAAAGCCCATGAACAGCAATGACGACAACGCAGCCAAAACTTAAAAACAAAAAGCAGATGCTCTTGTAGTTCCAACAATCAGAATGAACTATTGTTAACGTTTTAGAGTATACTTTTTCAGTCTTTCTTTCTAACCATGCTGCTGCTGCTGCTAAGTCACTTCAGTTGTGTCCGACTCTGTGCGACCCCATAGACGGCAGCCCACCAGGCTCCGCCATCCCTGGGATTCTCCAGGCAAGAACACTGGAGTGGGTTGCCATTTCCTTCTCCCAATGCATGAAAGTGAAAAGTGAAAGTGAAGTCACTCAGTCGTATCCGACTCTTAGTGACCTCATGGACTGTAGCCTGCCAGGCTCCTCCATCCATGGGATTTTCCAGGCAAGAGTACTGGAGTGGGGTGCCATGGCCTTCTCCACTTTCTAACCATATGCACATGTAAATAGGATGTGTCTAGAAAAGGAGACATGCATTTATATATATACATTCACAGGACTGCAGCTGCTTCTGCCTTTAGAAGGATGAAAGAATTCATCTCAAGTAAGATTTTTTTTTCCCCAAACTTAAAAGTTTTAATTTTGTATTAGGGTATAGCCGATTAACAAGGATGTGGTAGCTTCAGGTGAGCAGTGTAGGGACTCAGCCATACATATACATGTATCCATTCTTCCCCAAACCCTCCTCCCATCCCGGCTGGCACATAATATTGAGTAGAGTTCCCTGTGCTATACAATAGGTCCTTGTTGGTTATCTATTTTGAATATAGTCATGCGTACGTGACCCTTCCAGACTCCCTAACTATCCCTTTCCTGTGGCAACCATAAATTCTTTTTCTAAGTCTGTGAGTCTCTTTCTATTTTGCAAGTAAGTTCATTTGCATCATTTCTTTTTAGATTCCACGTATAAGGGATATCATACAATATTTCTCCTTCTCTGCTTGACTTACTTCATTCAGTACGACACGTTCTAGGTCCATCCATGATGCTGCAAATGGTATTATTTCATTCAAGGAAGATTTATTTTAACTTAGAAGCATTCCTAATGGTCTGTATAAAGTGTGAATGGTGGACACCTCTAAAACCCTACTCCCTTCCAGGGCAAGACAAATAAATTACTCCCAACAGGAGGAAAGCTTAAGCTAGCAGCTCAAGAGACTGGGGGTGAGCGTGCAGAATGTGAGGAGGGCAACTGGGGAGGAACAGTGGAGGCATAGAAAGGGTAGGTTCTGTGAAGGAACACTAGAGAGGAATTCCCTGTGGCAGATAGTGTCTGATATTAAATGTGAAGCGATTTCCTGCTTGCCTTGTGCTGTAATTGTACTCCATGACTCAACCCTCCAGTAACAGTATGCTATTAACAACACCCTGGGGTTTGGTTGCTTTGGTTGAAATGAAGCATGGAGGAAAGTGGGGCGGCGAGGGAGCAAAGGAGCTGGGAGTGGAGGCTGGGAGCAGACATTAGGGAGAACCAGGATATACTGAGCTTGAAGAATTTTGCAGTCAGCTTTTTTCGTTGAGCAAAAAACTTCAACAGCATGCCCGCATATCATTACTCTTTCACATCACCAGGTATTCAACCTCATATTTATAGCACCCTTTAGAATTAGCTGCACGGTTGAAAGAAGGACAAGACTCAAGACAACATTTAATAAATCCACAATAATTACGGTACAATCGGGAATGCAGTGAAACAGCACTTACAGTTTATTCCCCCAGGGTCTAGGTAGACACCCTGCTCCTAAGCTATATACATAACCTATAATAAACATCCTTGTACCCACTGCATTACCCACATCTCTAATTATTTCCCTTTGTATCCCAGAAGTGGATTTTACAAGGGCCAGAGAAGTATTTCAGAACATTTGACTGGGATTACTATCTTCCCCAAAAGAGGTAGTGATGTTACTTTATTCTTTTTCTTAATATATATTTTTTCTTGATGTATAGTTGACTTACAATGTTTCAGGTGCACAGCAAGGTGATTCAGTTGTACATATACACATATATTATTTTTGATATTATTTTTAATTATAGATTATTATAAAATATTGACTATAGTTCCCAAAGATTTACTATACAGTAAATCTTTGATGCTTGTTGCATATCTATTTTTAATTAGAAAATCTAGCTTTCTATTCATGCTAAGTCAAACAATTGGAATCAAAATGTCATAAATTTTTTAGTTAAGCAAAAATTCTTATTTTCTGAAATATATATTATACATTTATATATGTGTGTATACAGAGGCTTTATACTACACTTGATAAAGGCTTGAGAAATAGCATAAAAAAAGAAGAGGTGGAGAAATTGGAAAATATAAACTAAATGAAATGGGAGCACTGAATATGAAGTAGAAAAAGTGAGACAAACTAGATAAAAGTAAAAGATCCTTATATAATCCAGTTGTTTTTAAACAGGACTTCTCATTAGAAATATATCTGGAGCTCTGGAGAAAAGAAAAAAGCAATACCTGGTCATTTGTATTTTTCAAAAAATTTCAAGATAATTTTGATATCCATCTGGATTTTAAAGTGATTGCAGGTTTTTCTGTTAAATGACAGTTTTGGTGATACAGATTTCTATTATTTTTCTGCTGACCAATCATGATGCAATTGTTCTGAGTAATAGTTACATAATCACAATAGTAAAAGATGTTTATCAGTTTTCACAATCAATAGTCAGACACAAAATAAAAGATAATTATAATTGCAAGCCATAATAGGAAAATGATTAACTTAACAATATAAAATAATTACATATAGTTTGGGGGGTCAAGCAGAGTGATGTGGTCAGTGCACACACGCACACATTTTCATCCTCCCAACCTGTCTATGCCTTTTGATTCTTGCATTTAATCCATTTACATTTAAGGTAATGATTGATATGTATGATCCTATTACAGTTTTCTTAATTGTTCTGGGTCTATTTTCTGTAGGTCTTTTGCTTCTCTAGTGTTTTCTGCCTAGAGAAGTTCCTTTAGCATTTGTGGTGCTGAATTCTCTTAACTTTTGTTTGTCTTGAAAGCTTTTGATTTCTCCATCAAATCCAAATGAGAGTCTTGCTGGGTAGAGTATTTTTGATTGTAGGTTCCTCCCTTTCTTCACTTTACATATATCATGCCATTCCCTTCTGGTTTGTAGAGTTTCTGTTGAGACATCAGCTGATGGCCTGATGGGAGTTCCCTTGTATGTTATTTGTTGTTTTTCCCCTGTTGCTTTTAATATTTTATCTTTACCTTTATTTTTTGTCAGTTTGATTGCCCTCTGTCTCAGTGTGTTCCTCCTTGGGTTTATCTTGTCTGGGACTCTGTGCTTCCTGGACTTCTTTGACTATTTCCTTTCCCATGCTGGGAAGTTTTCAGCTATTGTCTCTTCAAATATTTTCTCAGGTCCTTTCTCTCTCTCTTCTCCTACTGAGGCCCCTATAATGTGACTGTTGGTGTGTTTAATGTTGTCCCAGAGGTCTCTTAGGCGGTCTTCATTTTTTTTCATTCTTTTTTCCATATTCTGTTCTGCAGCAGTGATTTCCACCATTCTGTTCTCCAGCTCATTTATCTGTTCTTCTGCCTCAGTTATTCTGTTACTGATTCCTTCCAGTGTGTTGTTCATCTCTGTTGTTTGTTCTTCAGTTCCTGGAGGTCTTTGGTAAACATTTCTTGCATCTTCTCCATTGTTTTCCTGAGACCCTGGATCATCTTTACTATCATTTTTCTGAATTCTTTTTCTGGAAGGTTGCCTATCTCCACTTCATTTAGTTATTTTTCTGGGGTTTTATCTGGTCCCTTCATCTGGGACACAGCTTTCTGCTTTTTCATCATGATTACCTTTCTGTAATACGGTTTTTATTTTAGCCATGGTGAGGTTGTGCTGCTTCTTGCTTCTTCAGTCTGCCCTCTGATGGATGAGGCTAAGAGGCTTGTGTACGCTTCCTGGTGGGAGGCACTGGTGACGGGACAAACTGGGTCTCGCTCTGGTGGGCAGGCCTTGCTAAGTAAAGCTCTAACCCGATTATCTGCTGATTGGTGGGGTGGCACTCCTTCCCTGGTAGTTGTCTGGTCTGAAGTGACCCGGCTCTGGGGTCCGTGGGCTCTATGGCAGGGTTAAAGTCAAACTCCAAGAGGGTTTATACCAAGGGGACTGTGCCAGCCTGCTGCCGCCAGTGCTCCCATCCCTGCGGTGAGCCTCTTCCTGTCCAACACGAGCAGGTAGTTCGGGTTCAGTCTCCTGTGGGGTCACTGCGCCTTTCCTCTGGGTCTTGGTACATGCAAGATTTTGTTTGTGACCTCCAAGTTTGGAGTCTCTGTTTCTCCCAGTCCTCTGACCTTTCAGGGCAGGTTCCCTGGGGATTCCCAGTCCCTTTGTCAGATCCCCAGGCTGAGGAAGCCTGACACGGGGTTCAAAACCTTCACAACAGTGGGAGAACTTCTTTGGGATTATTATTTTCCAGTTTGTGGGTCACCCACCCAGTGGGTATTGGATTTGATTTTATCGTGATTGTGTCCCTCCTACTATCTTGCTGCAACCTCTTCTTTGTCTTTGGATGTGGGGTACCTTTTTCTGGTGGGTCCAGTGTCCTCCTGTCGATGGTTGTTCAACAGCTAGTTGCAGTTTTGGTGCTCTCGCAGGAGGAGATGAGTGGACGTCCGATAGCGATGTTACTTTAGAAAACCAACTATCTTTCCTCAATCTGAGTATCAACATTATTTCATATTTTTTCACAGTTTATAGTTTAAAAAAAGAGCACACAACCATTTTTATTTTCACTTTTGATCACTACTAGTGAGGTTGTACACTTTTCTGCCCATCTGCTTTTTTCCTTTATGAATTGTCTGTTTCTATCCTTTGCCTATTAGAGGGTTCATCTTTTTCTTATTGATTTTTGTGATCTCATAAAATAAGAATATTAACTCTTTGTTGGTTAATATATTTCAGGCATTTTGTCATAATTTGTCACTTGCTTTTACTTTTGGCTAAAACACTTTTAGTGTTTTGGCACCAAGAGATATTTTAAATTTTCATGCAGTCAAATCTGTCTACTCCTTTACAGATTCTACATTTGATATTATAGTTCTTTTAAACTTTTTCAAAACCCATGATTATAGGTTTTTGTCTAGTCTTTTTATGATTTCATTTTTTTAAATGTTCAATTCTTTATTCCTTTTGGAATTTAAGGAATGAGGTGAAACTTTAGCTTAACCTTTCTCCTAAAGGCTATCCAAATATGTCAGCACCCTTTATCAAATAATCCATCTTTTTCTACTGATGTAAATGCCATCTCTACATTATGCTGTGTGGTGCCAGGCTTAGTCCTCAGTCGTGTCTGACTCTTTGTGACCCCCTGGACTATAGCCCGCCAGGCTCCTCTGTCCATGGGAATTCTTCAGGCAAGAATACTGGAGTGGGTTGCCATACCCTCCTCCAGGGATTATGTTAAATGTTCATGTGTACGTCAATCTGGGTTTCACTACAAGAGACATCCCAATATCCCTTCTCCCCTTCATCTTTTGTAATAAAACTTTCTAATTTAGCTGGATACCTGATTCCCCTAAATCAAAACTGTGTTTCCCAGCCTCCTTTGCTGATGGGTGTGGTCGTGTGGCTTATTCTGCTCACTGATATACAAGGAGAATGTTATTTGTAAATTTCAAGATATATCCTGAATGAGAAGGGCCACACTCTTCTTAGGTCTTTTCCTCATTTCTGACAACTGGAATGTAAATGTGATGACAAGCACTCTGGCAGCCATTTTGGACCATAAATAGACGCTACATGTTGAGCATTATTGCAAAACAGAAAAAGTCTTGGTGTCTGAGGAGATCTTGATGACTTTCTAACAGCTGTGGATTGCTTACCTTTGCTGCTGCTGCTGCTAAGTCACTTCAGTCGTGTCTGACTCTGTGTGACCCCATAGACAGCAGCCCACCAGGCTTCCCTGTCCCTGGGATTCTCCAGGCAAGAACACCCTAATAAAGGAGAGAAAAATAAATTTATATTGTGTATACATCATTGTTATATTGTTTTTAATTGGTCATTGCAGGTGAACCTAATTCTAACTGATGAGTCTTTCCATGAGGCTCCACTGGTATCTGCGTATTCATGTAACAAGGCTATGAAATTAGATTTTAACATTGTGACATAGTTTAATATGTGACAATGCAGATACTTCTCTTAAAATATTTTGCTAATTATTCTTGTCTGTTATTCTTCTTGGTACATTTTATGATAAGGAAATCAGTTTGAAAACAAAAATTTCCTTTGGAATTTTGATTAAAATTGCATTAAATTTATAAGTTAGTATAAAATTGCTGTTATTTTTATGATTTTACCACACAGGAATACAGTACATCTCTCTGAAAGTTTTTATTATATTCCTCAAATAATTTTTCCTTGTATCAGTTCATACACTTTTTAAAATTAATTAATTTGTTTTTGGCTCTGATGGGTCTTTGTTGGTGTGCACAGGCTTTCTCTAGTTGCAGCGAGGGGCCTCTCAATGCAGTGGCTTCTCTTGTGGGTTACAGGCTCTAGAGCTTGGGCTCAGTGGTTGTGGCTCATGAGCTGAGTTGCCATGTACTTCTTATATTTATTACTGATTTTTATTTTTACTGTTTATATTGCAAATGGAACTTACCCCATGAATTATTATTCTAAAATGTAGTTGATTTTTGCAAATTTATATTGTGTAGAGAGTAGGAAAAAAACAGACTAAAAAAATTCAACTCAGCTACTTCTGCTTCCTAGGGGAATATCATAACTCATCTTCGGGGTTCATGGTTGTCTGTCTTAAGAAAATGTCTCCATGGGCATTTCTGGTTGAGAAAGTCAATTGTAGCAAACAAAAAAATTTGGGTTTTGTTGTTCAGTCACTGAGTCGTGTCTGACTCTTTGTGACCCCATGGGCTGCAGCACGTCAGGCTTCCCTCTCCTTCACTATCTCCTGGAGTTTGCTCAAACTTATGTCTATTGAGTCAGTGATGCCATCCAATCATTTGGGTTGGCTAGACTCGAAGAGGCCTGAATGCATTCTTATAAAGTGGGAAAAATTTCAAGTGTCTGCAGGGAGGCTGGAAGAAGGGTTGAGGGGCAAAGAACAGAAAGGTAAGAGGACTGTGAAGAATGCCTAGAGACAGATGGGAGTAGAACTGGAGAGAAAGCAGTAGGGATTCGAGCATACTTGGTGCCTAAGAAGAACAGGGCTAGCGGGAACATCTCCACGCTGAGGAATGGAAATGCATTTTTAGGACAATGGAGACTTGCCTTCAATATTTTCACTTAAACTGTTCTGCAATAAAAAATCTATTTTCTCAGTTGCTTTGATGAAAAATCTGTTGTATATAACAGGCTTGGATTACAGTGTTTTGATGAATGAAGGAATAGGGGCAAAGTCCAGTGTGGGACTAAGAGATGATGGGAAAATGATATTGTTATGAGAGACAAGTTAAGAGCAAAGACTAAGAACCTGGTTTAGTCTAGGAATTATAGCAAGACATAACCAGGAGAAATACAATATTGTTTAATTGGAAGGATGCTGGATTTTCCACATGGGATGGAGAATCAAACTGTTTTGTTTGAATTGTAGAAAACATAACCAAGAAGCCTGATGACTTCAAGAGACTCTAGTTGCAGAAATCTAGATTACATCTATACTTCGTTACCTGATTTTGTGGTCAGTTTTCATTTATTTTTTTGGTCGATATTAAGAAACAGGGCTTCCCAGGTGGTAAAGCATCCACCTGATAATGCAGAAGATGCAGGAGATGTGAGTTTGACCCTTGAGTTGGGAAGACCCCCTGGAGGAAGAAATGACCACCCACTCCAGTATTCTTGCCTGGAAAATCCCACGGACAGAGGAGCCTGGTGGGCTACCATAGAGTTGCAAAGAGTTGGACATGCCTGAGCAACTGAACACATTAAGAGACTAAATATACAAATGGAAATGGTCAGACCATATATGATCACAGCACTATGACCCAAAATCTTTGTAGCAAGCAACCTGGGAAGTCAAACCAGACTCTCTGCAACAATCAGAACAGTCAGGATTTGATTAGTGGTGATCAGTTCCTCCAATTTTTGCTCCTGATTCTGAACGGAGCAGGACCCTGTGGGGCTCCTGGATGCAAAAGCCTTTCTGTGTTCCTGTTTCTTGTTTGTGGGAAATAGGCTTCATTCAGCCTCCATGACCTTCCGTGAGTTCCAAAGGGCACGTTCATACAGTTGCTACTCAGGGAAGGAGGGGATGCAGAGACATGGGAGAAGCAGCCAAGAAACAATAGTATGGGATTTCCCTGGTGGTTCAGTGGTTAAGAATCCACCTTCCAGTGCTGGGGATGACGGTTTGATCCTTGGGCTTCCCAGGTGGCTCAGTGGTAAAGAATCTGCCTGCCAAGTAGGAGATCCAGGTTCTAAGCCCTGGGTCGGAAAGATTCCCTGGAGGAGAAAATGGCAACCCACTCCAGCATTCCTGCCTGGGAAATCCCATGGACAGAGGAGCCTGGCAAGCTACAATCCATGGGATTGCAAAGAGTCGAACTCGACTTAGTGACTAAACTACCACCTGCCATCACGGGGAACTAACACCCACATTCTGTGGGGCAACTAAGTCCACACTCAGCAACTAGAAAAGTTCCCACGCACCTGCAATGAAGACCCTGCACAGCCCCCCCAAAAAAGGAAAGGAAAGAAACAATATTGCAACCATGAGCCAGGGTCCTGGTTCCCCCTCAACAGATACTCACAGCAGTATCTTTGAGCTGTTTTGCAGATATTGAACTTAAATGTATGTGACCCACAAGCACACAGACCCTAGACTGGTTGGAACAAGAAGGTTGAAGATGCTGACTCACACTTACCTCATCACCAACCAATCAGAAGAATGTTCATGAGTTGAGCATGCTCTCCTCTTGGAACCATTACTACCTCCTCTAGGCCAGGACGTACATACAGTTTTGAGGGCATAGTCCACTGTGTCCCCCTTTGCCTGGAAAAACAATAAAGCTATTCTTTTCTACTTCATACAAAACTCTGTCTCTGAAATTTAATTTGGTACCAGTGTACAGAGGCCAAATTTCTGCTACAATTCCAGCTCAAGACCAACCAGAGATAGACCAACCAACAAATATGCTCCCCCAAATAATCACATAGGAGGTAGCTAGTTAGCCAACATCCCTGTGCCAACAATCTTCTATCAAGGCATATCTGAAACCTTTCCAAAGCTTTTTGACTATAAACCTTTCCTGCTTGCATTTGAGTTTCACCAAATCGAGTGACTGTGATTGATTCCCCTCCTACAGCAAGTTCCGAGTAAATAGCCTCCTAATTGTTTTCACTTGGGTAGCCTTTGTTCATTTCCACAATATTCTTAGGTTTTATAGGCAGACAACTATGTGAACTGCAATGAAGACTTCTCTTTTTTCAATACTTATACATTGATGCACTTTTTTCTGTCTTGTTGCATAGAGTTGAAACTACCACAACAATGTCTTGTAACAATGGCAATAACAACTATCATTATCTTACTCCTTACTTTATTGGGAAAGTCTAAAGTTTTGCCTTTAAATACAATATTGGCTAATGGTTTGAAACGGATATTCCTTTTTCTATTAAATAAGTCTATTTTCATCTCCCGTTTATTTAGGTTTTTCTCTACTAATATCAGAAAATGATGTTTTTAGTGTCTATTGAGTTGATCTTTTTATTTTTCTCCCTAAGGGTAATAACATATTAATAGATTTTCTAATTTTAGTCCTTGTAGTCTTATAAAAATAAACCTACTTGATCACAGTGCATTATTCTTTTAACACACTGCTGCGTTTAATTGGCTAATATTTTATTCAGAATTTTTGCATCTATATTCATAAGTCAAGCTAGTCTGTAATTTTCTCTTTTGGGTGCTATTTTAGTCAGATTTTTGACTTGAAATCTATTTCATCTACTGTTAATATTGTAGATTTTTTTGGTTAGCATTAACAACCGGCTGTTGGTTTGAAATATATGGTTTTTGTCATGCTGGGGATTACAACTAGACCTACTATATTTGGAGGACGGATTCTTTGGCAATGATTCCCAATTTATTCCCTGTTTGTTAGTCTTTTCAGACCTTCTACATTCTCTTAAGTCAGTTTTGATACTTTTTATTTTCCAATAAATTTACCATTTTGTTTAGATTTGCAAATAAGTTGACATGAGGTTTTACATAAATTAAAAAATTAATCTCTATGTGTTAATTGTGGATTTTTAGTTTTAATCTGTGGCTATAAAATCCCATTTTCAATTTGGTGTAGTTTTTTTCCCTTCATGAAAGGAGAGGTATGAGAGGAGGCGTGGGTCAGTGGTGGCCTGCTGCAGGGTCGGGGGCAGTGAGTGAGGCATGCATGCATGGGACATTTTGAAGTTCAGTTCAGTTCAGTTGCTCAATTGTGTCTGACTCTTTGCAACCCCATGAATCGCAGCATGCCAGGCCTCCCTGTCCATCACCAACTCCCGTAGTTCATGCAGACTCACGTCCATCGAGTCAGTGATGCCATCCAGCCATCTCATCCTCTGTCGTCCCCTTCTCCTCCTGCCCCCAATCCCTCCCAGCATCAGAGTCTTTTCCAATGAGTCAACTCTTCGCATGAGGTGGCCAAAGTATTAGAGTTTCAGTTTCAGCATCAGTCCTTCCAATGAACACCCAGGACTGATCTCCTTTAGAACGGACCGGTTGGATCTTCTTGCAGTCCAAGACTCTCAAGAGTCTTCTCCAACAGCACAGTTCAAAAGCATCAATTCTTCTGCGCTCAGCTTTCTTCACAGTCCAACTCTCACATCCATACATGACCACTGGCTACATACTAGCCTTGACTAGACGGACCTTTGTTGGCAAAGTTATGTCTCTGCTTTTTAACATGCTATCTAGGTTGGTCATAACTTTCCTTCCAAAGAGTAAGCGTCTTTTAATTTCATGGCTGCAGTCACCATCTGCAGTGATTTTGGAACCCCCTAAAATAAAGTCTGACACTCTTTCCACTGTTTCCCCATCTATTTCCCATGAAGTGATGGGACCAGATGCCATGATCTTCATTTTCTGAATGTTGAGCTTTAAGGCAACTTTTTCACTCTCCTCTTTCAATTTCATCAAGAGGCTCTTTAGTCTTCATAGAACCATTCAACTTCAGCTTCTTCAGCGTTACTGGTTGGGGCATAGACTTGGATTACTGTGATATTGAATGGTTTGCCTTGGAAATGAACAGAGATCATTCTGTAGTTTTTGAGATTGCATCCAAGTACTGCATTTCAGACTCTTTTGTTGACCATGATGGCTACTCCATTTCTTCTAAGGGATTCCTGCCTGCAGTAGTAGATATAATGGTCATCTGAGTTAAATTCACCCATTCCAGTTCATTTTAGTCTGCTGATTCCTAGACGTTCACTCTTGCTATCTCCTGTTTGACCACTTCCAATTTGCCTTGATTCATGGACTCGACATTCCATGTTCCTATGCAATATTGCTCTTTACAGCATTGGACCTTGCTTCTATCACCAGTCACATCCACAGCTGGGTATTGTTTTTGCTTTGGGTCCATCCCTTCATTCTTTCTGGAGTTATTTCTCCACTGATCTCCAGTAGCATATTGGGCACCTACCGACCTGGGGAGTTCCTCTTTTAGTATCCTATCAGTTTGCCTTTTCATACTGTTCATGGGGTTCTCAAGGCAAGAATACTGAAGTGGTTTGCCATTCCCTTCTCCAGTGGACCACATTCTGTCAGTCCTCTCCACTGTGACCCACCCGTCTTGGGTGGCCTCACAGACATGGCTTAGTTTCATTGAGTTAGACAAGGCTGTGGTCCATGTGATCAGATTGGCTAGTTTTCTGTGAATATGGTTTCAGTGTGTCTGCCCTCTGATGCCCTCTTGCAACACCTACCATCTTACTTGGGTTTCTCTTACCTTGGATGTGGAGTATCTCATCATGGCTGCTCCAGTAAAGTGCAGCCACTGTTCCTTACCTTGGACGAGGTCACCCCTCCTGACCCTTAACGTGGAGCAGCTCCTCTCCGCCCTCCTGCACCCGTGTAGCTGGTGCTTCTTAGATGTGGGGTAGCTCCTCTCAGCTGCCACCCCTGACCTTGGATGTGGGATAGCTCCTCTCCGCTGCTCCTGCGCTGTCACAACCTGGCACTCTCAGTCGCTACCCCTGACCTTGGGTGTGTGGTAGCTCCTCTAGGCCCCATGGTCCATTGCAGCCACCGTGCTTCTGGGGACGTTTCGAAAGAAGTTGCCATTATGTTCATCACCTCCACCATAGTTTGGCCTCAGGTCAAACAACAAGGAGGGAACACAGCCCACCCATCAACAGAAAATTGGATTAAAGATTTATTGAGCATGGCCTCGCCCATCAGAACAAGACTGTTTCCCCCTCAGTCAGTCTGTCCCATCAGGAAGCTTCCATAAACCTCTTATCCTTATCCATCAGAGGGCAGACAGAATGAAGACCACAATCACAGAAAACTAATCAAACTGATCACATGGACCACAGCCTTGTTTAACTCAATGAAACTATGAGCCATGCCATGTAGGGCCACCTAAGACAGACGGGTCATGGTGAAAAGTTCTGACAAAATGTGGTCCACTGGAGAAGGGAATGGCAAACCACTCACCTAGAGCCAGACATCCTGGAATGTGAAGTCAAGTGAGCCTTGGGAAGCATCACTACAAGCAAAGCTAGTGGAAGTGATGGAATTCCAGTTGAGCTATTGCAAATCCTAAAAGATGATGCTGTGAAAGTGCTGCACTCAGTATGCCAGCAAACTTGGAAAACTCAGCAGTGGCCAGAGGACTGGAAAAGGTCAGTTTTCATTCCAATCCCAAAGAAAGGCAATGCCAAAGAATGTTCAAATTTCTGCACAGTTGCACTCATCTCACACACTAGCAAAGTAATGCTCAAAATTCTGCAAGCCAGGCTTAAACAGTATGTGAACCGTGAACTTCCAGGTGTTCAAGCTGGATTTAGAAAAGGCAGAGGTACAAGAGATCAAATTGCCAAATCTGTTGGATCATCGAAAAAGCAAGAGAATTCCAGAAAAAACATGTACTTCTGCTTTATTGACTATGCCAAAGCCTTTGACTGTGTGGATCAGAAGAAACTGTGGAAAATTCTTCAAGAGATGGAAATACCAGACCACCTTAACTGCCTCCTGAGAAATCTGTATGCTGGTCAAGAAGCAACAGTTAGAGCTGGACATGGAACAACAGACTGGTTCCAAATTGGGAAAGGAGTATGTCAAGGCTGTATATTGTCTCCCTGCTTATTTAACTTTTATGCATAGTACATCATGCGAAATGTCAGGCTGGAAGAAGCACAAGCTGGAATCAAGATTGCCAGGAGAAATATCAATAACCTCAGATATGCAGATGACACCACCCTCACGGCAGAAAGTGAAGAAGAACTAAAGAGCCTCTTGATGAAAGTGAAAGAGGAGAGTGAAATAGTTGGCCTAAAACTCAACGTTCAGAAAACTAAGATCATGGCATCCAGTCCCATCACTTCATGGCAGATAGATGGGGAAACAATGGAAATAGTGAGACTTTATTTTCTTGGGGCTCCAAAATCACTGCAGATGGTGATTGCAGGCATGAAATTAAACGATGCTTGCTCCTTGGAAGAAAAGCTATGACCAACCTAGACAGCATATTAAAAAGCAGAGACATTACTTTACCAACAAAGTTCCGTCTAGCCAAAGCTATGGTTTTTCCAGTAGTCATGTATGGATGTAAGAGTTGGACTATAAAGAAAGCTGAGCACCAAGGAATTGATGCTTTTGAACTGTGGTGTTGGAGAAGACTTTTGAGAGTCCCTTGGACTGCAAGGAGATCAAACCAGTCAGTCCTAAAGGAAATCAGTCCTGAATATTCATTGGAAGGACTGATGCTGAAGCTGAAACTCCAATACTCTGGCCACCTCATATGAACTGACCCATTGGAAAAGACCCTGATGTTGGGAAAGATTGAAGGCAGGAGGAGAAGGGGACGACAGAGGATGAGATGTTTGGATGGCATCACTGACTCGACGGAGATGAGTTTGAGCAGGCTCCGGGAGTTGGTGATGGACAGGCAAAACTGGCATGCTGCTGAAGGACGGGGCTATGTTCCTCGCTGTTGTTTGACCTAAGGCCAAACTATTATGGAGGTAATGAAGATAATGGCCACCTCCTTCAAAAGGTTCCGTGTAAACACTGCCTCACTCAGTGCCCCCACCCCTGCGGCAGGCCACCGCCAACCCATGCCTCTGCCTGAGACTCCTGGACCCTCACAGGCATGTCTAGGTCAGTCTCTTTTGGGGTCACTGCTCTTTTCTCCTGGGTCCTGGTGCACACAAGGTTCTGTTTGTGCCCTCCAAGAGTCTGTTTCCCCAGTCCTGTGTAAGTTCTGGCGGCTCTATGGTGGGTTAATGGTGACCTCCTCCAAGAGGGCTTATGCCATACCCATGTCTACTGCACCCAGAGCCCCTGCAGTCCACTGCTGACCCATACCTCCTTAGGAGACACCCAAACACAGTTCTGTCTCAGTGTCTGTGGGATCTCTGGGTCCTGGTGTGCACGAGGTTTTTTTGAGCCCTCTGAGCGTCTCTGGCGGGTATGTGGTTTGATTCTACTATCTTGCTGGGGCTTCTCCTTTACCCTTGGAAGTGGGGTTATCTTTTTTTGGTGATATCCAACATTCTCCTGTCGACAGTTGTTCAGCAGTGAGTTGTAATTTTGGAGTTCTCACAGGAGAAGATGAGCTCATGATACAGAGATATAGCTATGCAATTTATTTATTTTTTATAAAATGTTTTAATTTTTTAAAAATTTCAGCATTTATTATGGCTGTGCTGGGTTTTTGTTGAGGCATGTGGGCTTCTCTAGCTGTGGCACATGGGCTTAATTGTCACGTGTGGGATCTAGTTCCCTGGCCAGGGGTCAAACCTGATCTCTTTGCATTGGGAACGTGGAGTCTTATCCACTGGACCACCAGGAAAACCCCAAGATCAGTTCAGTTCAGTTCAATCGCTCAGTTGTGTCCAACTCTTTGTGACCCCATGGACTGCAGCACGTCTGGCCTCCCTGTCCATCACCAACTCCCAGAGTTAACCCTAACCCATGTCCATTGAGTCAGTGATGCCATCCAACCATCTCATCCTCTGTCATCCCCTTCTCCTCTGCCTACAATCTTTCCCAGCATCAGGGTCTTTTCAAACGAGTCAGTTCTTTGCATCAAAGTATTGGAGTTTCAGCTTTAGCATCAGTCTTTCCAATGAATATTCAGGACTGATTTCCTTTAGGATGGACTGTTTGGATCTCCAAGATATGCAATTAAATAAAAAAATATTAGGATAAGATTGCTGGGTTAGTTCTAGATACAAAACGTTTTAAACTGTAATCTTGGGGTCATCTGTTCCATTATACAGTCAATTATTCACATTATTTTTAGTGGGCCAAAAGCTACAAGTTAACTTCATAAGTACTGTAAAATAACCTCATCAATAGAAAGCACGCTCAGCACTGCACTAAAAGAGCACACGAAAAATCTCTTTTGCCTAGTTCCCAGATACAGATTGTTTTTGTAACAGAGGTGCTGTTTTTCACTTTTTACTGGCATTATTTCTGGACTCAGTAGAGGTACAGGACATTCTCAGTCCTTTTGTGGCCACCTTACACAGAGGACTCAAAGAAATATCTCCTGTTCTACTGCAGCTGCATCTTGAGAGGTTTTTACTTCTCTTAATAATGGGTTATTGGCAGACTCAGTAGACTCTTGGCTAAATGAGGGATCTTAAATTATAAAGGAAGCTTCTCCAAAATTTGACACAAATGTCTTATTAAGTTAAAAATGCAAACACAGAAGCTCAAGTAAAGGAAAATTACATTATATACTTGTTGAACTTAAGTTCAACAATAAACTGAGCCAGAAAACACTTTACATGGTAAGGCAATTTCCACCTGCTCTTTTACTTAATGAATATGTAGCACTGAATGAGGGTGAGAGGGAGACACAAACTGGCTTTATTTTCATAAGTCTCAGTTTCCTTATGTGAGTATCTTAGTATGCTGAGTGTGATTCTCATGCTTAAAAGCATATGTATTTTGGAAGCACATGGTCCCTAAATGAAAGCCACCTACTTCAACTGGTACCATAAGTTCCAACGTAGAAGAAAATATCTAGCTATCAGTGTCAGCTCTCTTAAAAGATTTTCAAGGGTAATTTTAACACTATGCTTAATTTGTCTCATACAAAGTCTGTAGACATGGTATTAGTTTTCTATGGGTTCATAAAGGATTTCCATACTCTGAACAGTTTAAGAAAACATATACATTTATTAGCTCACAGTTTCTGTGGGTCAGGAGTCCAGGTGTGGCTTAGCAGAGTTCTCTGCTCAGGGTTTCCCGAGATTGCAATCAAGGTTTCAGTTGGGCTGCATTTTCATCTGAAGTTTCAACCACAGATAGCTACTTTCTGACCTCATTCTGCTTGTTGGCAGATTTCATTGCCTTGTGGTTGTAAGACTGAGGGCCCCATTCTGAATGGTCCTTTGCCACGTGGGCCTCCTCAAGATAGCTCTGACTTCATCAAGTCAGGGCTTCCCTAGTAGCTCAGCTGGTAAAGAATCCACCTGCAGTGCAGGAGACCCTGGTTCAATTCCCGGGTCAGGAAGATCTTCTGGAGAAGGGATAGGCTACCACTCCAGTATTCTTGGGCTTCCCAGTTGGCTCAGCTGGTAGAGAATCTGCTGTAATGCAGGAGACCTGGGTTCAATCCCTGGGTTGGGAAGATCCCCTGGAGAAAGGAACAGCTACCCACTCCAATATTCTGGCTTGGAGAATTCCATGGACTATATAGTCCATGGGGTCGCAAAGAGTTGGACACGACTAAGAGACTTTCACTTTCATCAAGTCAACCAGGAGAGTCTCTCTGACCTCAGAGAAAGCTTAGTCCTCTCTTAGGTCCTTTCACCTGATTAGGTTAGGCCCATCTCAGATGATCACTCTTTTTATTTACTCAAGTCGACTGTTTGAGGACCTTAATCACCTCTGAAAAATTCCTTCAGTTTGCCATATTCTACGGATTGGAAGCAAGCCATAGGTCTCACCTACATTCAAAAGGATGAGATTATACAGGACCTGGACACCAGGGGGCAGGGGTCATGAGGGTCACCCTAAAGGTCTATCTTCACAGACCCTAACCCCCAAAACAATCAGGAGCCAGTCAGGAAAACAGTAACCACACTAGATATTCTAACAGAAAATATTTAATATAGGAAATTGATCAAATAGTTATTAGACAACTGCTGCTGCTGCTGCTAAGTCGCTTCAGTCGTGTCCGACTCTGTGTGACCCCATAGACGGCAGCCCACCAGGCTCCCCCTGGGATTCTCCAGGCAAGAACACTGGAGTGGGTTGCCATTTCCTTCTCCAATGTATGAAAGTGAAAAGTGAAAGGGAAGTCATTCAGTCGTATCCGACTCATAGCGACCCCATGGACTGCAGCCTACCAGGCTCCTCTGTCTATGGGATTTTCCAGGCAGGAGTGCTGGAGTGGGGTGCCATTGCCTTCTCCGATTAGACAACTAAAAACGTTTTTTAAAAAAAATAGTGAGGGATTCCCTGGTGGCTCAGTGGTAAAGAATTCTTCTGCCAATGCAGGAGACACGGGTTCGATCTCTGATCGGGGAAGATCTCACATGCTGTGAAGCACCTAAGCCCGCGAAGCACCTAAGCCCGTGAACCACAACTATTGAGCCTGTGCTCTAGAGCTCAGGAGTTGCAGACACTGAAGCCTGTGCACCCTAGAGCTCCCGCTCCACAACGAGAGAAGCCACCACAATGAGAAGCCCAAGCACTGCAACTAGAGAGTAGTCGCTGATCGTTACAACTAGAGAAAGTCTGTGTGCAGCCATGGAGACCCGGCACAGCCAAAAATAAATACATAAAATTGAAAAAAAGAAAGAAATAGTGAGGTAAGAAAGAAAACGCGTGCAAGAAGCAGCTACCTCTGTTGCTGGGGGATACACGATGAGGTCAGGGTCATCAGGACCTGTGAGCCTGGAGGAGAAGCCCACACAGCTGAGCCTTAACCTTGGAGTAAAGCCCCTCCTGTGACTACTCCTGTTTTTCAAGGAGGCAGCAGAGCTAGTTCAGACCTCTGAGGAGGGGCATCGTCTGGCTGGGACTGGTACCTCTGAGGTGCAGAAAGAAGCTGTACCAGGTTGACCTGCTACCAGGATGAGGGGTTGTTGCTGGGCCCACCTGCCAGGAGGAATGAGCAGATCAGAAGAGCATTTTCCTCACCGCTGCCTTCCAGTCTCTCTCTAGCATCCTTCCTGGCAGAACCTAACAGCTGCAAGCCAGCAAAGGGGAACGTAATTTCCAAAGTCCTGTATCCACCATCACAACACAGTATGAAAGGGTAGATTTGGAGCCTAGAGACAATACCTTGATAACCAGCATACACCTTCCTTAGCTAAGACTGCTGAAATCTAGGTCCAGTAGAAAACCCTGCCCTTGGCCTCCTGTCTAATCCCGGCAGTGCTGGGATTTTAGGTGGTCAGTGAGTAACATTACTCTCTTTCTTGTTTGAGTTCTGAACCAACAAGTCAGAGTGTCAGCGGCTAGAAGATGAAGATTAAAAAATCAGCTTTGGATCTATCTATCTCTATATCTATAGATATCTCTATCTCCATCTCCATATCTAATCTAGATCTAGATCTACGCAGGCTTCCCTGGTGGCTCCGTGGTAAAGAATCTGCCTACAATGCAGGAGAGGTGGGTGTGATCCCTGGGTCAGGAAGATCCCCAGAGAAGGAAATGGCAAGTCACTCCAGTATGCTTGCCTGGGAAATCACATGGACAGAGGAGCCTGGCAGGCTACAGTCCATGGGGACACAACTTAGTAACTAGACAACAGCAACTATGCATACTTCGGCTGCGCCCTGTGGCATGTGGGATCTTAGTTCCCTCACTAGGGATTGAACCCATGCTCCTGGAATTGGGGACACAAAGTCTTAACCACTGGACCACCGAGGAAGACCCCAAAATACCAGCTTTATTACTAATAAAGTCTCTGTTGTCAACTATGCAGTCAAATGTGTTTGCAAACATCCCCGGACCCAGACTTCCTGCCTCAAGCTTCAGGCTTCCCCTGTGGATTCATGAAAATCTGTGTTCTCAAGCAGCCCACAAGTTCCAGTGAGAGACAGAGAAAACATCTGAGTGAAGCCCACCCTTGGGCTCCGTGCCTGGGAGTGCTGAGAGGGGCCTGGGGGCCCCCTGGTGGAGGTTTCTTCACCAGAGAGGGTGAGGAAATTTGGGGCATGTTTGATCACAACCCGGCTCTGGTTAGAGATGTAGAAACACAGTCTATTTTTTCTCTTAGTTGGAGGTATTATTTTTAGATTGTAGCAAGATATCTATAACTTAAAATTTATGAATTTAATAATTTTTAAAGTGTAGAGTTCAGTGACATTAAGTACATTCACATTGTTGTACAGGCATATCCATCTCCATCATCCAGAACTTTTTCACCTTCCCACATTAAACCTCTGCACCCATTAAACAAGAGGTTCCAGTTACCCCTTCCCCTGCCCCAATCCCAAAGAAAGGCAATGCCAAAGAATGCTCAAACTACTGCACAATTGCGCTCATCTCACACACTAGTAAAGTAATACTTCAAAATTCTCCAAGCCAGGTTTCAGCAATACATGAACTGTGAACTTCCAGATGTTCAAGCTGGTTTTAGAAAAGGCAGAGGAACCAGAGATCAAATTGCTAACATCCGCTGGATCATGGAAAAAGCAAGAGAGTTCCAGAAAAACATCTATTTCTGCTTTATTGACTATGCCAAAGCCTTTGACTGTGTGGATCACAATAAACTGTGGAAAATTCTTCAAGAGATGGGAATACCAGACCACCTGACCTGCTTCTTGAGAAACCTGTATGCAGGTCAGGAAGCAACAGTTAGAACTGGACATGGAACAACAGACTGGTTCCAAATAGGAAAAGGAGTACGTCAAGGCTGTATATTGTCACCCTGCTTATTTAACTTCTATGCAGAGTACATCATGAGAAATGCTGGGCTGGAAGAAGCACAAGCTGGAATCAAGATTGCTGGGAGAAATATCAATAACCTCAGATATGCAGATGACACCACCCTTATGGCAGAAAGTGAAGAGGACCTAAAGAGCCTCTTGATGAAAGTGAAAGAGGAGAGTGAAAAAGTTGGCTTAAAGCTCAACATTCAGAAAACGAAGATCATGGCATCTGGTCCCATCACTTCATGGGAAATAGATGCGGAAACGGTGGAAACAGTGTCAGACTTTATTTTTTTGGGCTCCAAAATCACTGAAGATGGTGACTGCAGCCATGAAATTAAAGGGCGCTTACTCCTTGGTAGGAAAGTTATGACCAACCTAGAGGGCATAGTCAAAAGCAGAGACATTACTTTGCCAACAAAGGTCAGTCTAGTCAAGGCTATGGTTTTTCCAGTGGTCATGTATGGATGTGAGAGTTGAACTGTGAAGAAAGCTGAGCCCAGAAGAATTGATGCTTTTGAACTGTGGTATTGGAGAAGACTCTTGAGAGTCCCTTGGACTGCAAAGAGATCCAATCAATCCATCCTAAAGGAGATCAGTCCTGGGTGTTCATTGGAAGGACTGATGCTAAAGCTGAAGCTCCAGTATTTTGGCCACCTCATGTGAAGAGCTGACTCATTGGAAAAGACTCTGATGCTGGGAGGGATTGGGGGCAGGAGGAGAAGGGGACAACAGAGGATGAGATGGCTGGATGGCATCACTGACTCGATAGACATAAGTTTGAGTGAACTCCGGGAGTTGGTGGTGGACAAGGAGGCCTGGTGTGCTGCAATTCATGGGGTTGCGAAGAGTCAGACACGACTGAGCGACTGAACTGAACTGAACTTAACTGTACCCTGAAAACCTGTAATCTACTTTCTGTCTTGGAAGCTGACTACTTTAGCCATATAAGTGGAATCACAGTCTCTGTCATCTTATAATCAGCTTTTTTCATTTAGCATGATGTCCTCAAGTTTCATTCATGTTGCGGAAAGTATCAGAATATGCTTCCTTTTTAAAGACTGAGTAATAATATTCCATTATGTGTACAGACCACATTTTGCTTAGCTATTCATCATTGGTGGACATTTAAGTTTCTTTTACCTTTTGGCTATTGTGAACAATGCCACAATTTCTCTGAACGTGGGTGAACAAAGATCCATTTGAGTCCCTGCTTTCAATTCTTTGAGATGTATACCCAAAAGGAGAATTGCTAGATATATGGTCATTCTGTTTGAGAAGGATTGTGAGGAGCATCCCGAGGTGTGGGCAGAGAACACGTGAGGCGTGCATCACCCAGTCTGGAGACCTCTTAGGGGCAAATTGTCCTCTTAGCCCTGTGTATCTGCCCTTGCAGCCTCTGCAGGCCCACAAAGTGGGCTCGGGGCTTCTTGAGGAAAGGAGCCTGTGTACTCCTTAGGTGTGGAGTGGTAGTGAGCTCCGTGCTCAGGAATAACGGCAGGGCCTGGAGTCTACCTGAGTCCCCATCATCCAGGGCCTGGCTGTGGGACCTGAGTAAAATTCTGGAGCCCTTGCAGCTTGCTAAGTTTTGCTATTTTTGCCATCCTTTCCCCAATGGCTCAGTGGGCAAAGAATCTGCCTGCAATGCAGGAGGCACAAAAGCTGCAGGTTTGATCCCTGGGTCAGGAAGATCACCTGGAGGAGGAAAATGGCAACCCACTCCAGTATTCTTGCCTGAAAAATCCCATGGACAGAGAAGCTGGGCAGGCTACAAGTCGAAAGAGTTGCAAAGAGTTGGATACGACTGAGCAACTAAGCTCAGTTGCTTAATTGCAACTATAAGGTCATCAGCATCACTGTAATGATGTGATGTCGAGCCTTTAAGGTGGGAGCCAGCTGTGTGCGTGTTTTGGGGGACAGTTGAAGAAGGGAGCTAGAAGGTCTTTTTCTGGTCTAGGGCCACTCTTGGGGAGAGGGTGAGGAGAGGAAAGCAAGCTGAATTCCTGATGGTTGCTGAGGTGTAATAGCTGTAAGACCCACGCACCATTTCTAGACAGAGTTGAACTTTCTATCCAAAAGAGGCACCTAAATGATGACCCCTTGAAACTTTGTGGAACAGATGGCAGGGATTAAAAAATAGAGTATAGTATGCGGGGAGCAGACTCCTGCTAAGCCACTTGGGAAGATGGTGCTCTGAGCCCATTGGATGCCTCAAAGAGAAAGTGATGGCTATATTTTTCTGCCCTGGGGCAGGGACCTGAGCCATCTGAGGTCAAGTGAACTTACTCTGTTGGCTTAGCTGGACCTGACAGTCAAGAATTAAAGATGATCCCAGGAATGTCTCTTGGGGAGCATCCTAAAGATACAAAAGAGAAGGAACAGATGAATGCCAGGGGCATTCATAAAGAAGTCAGCATGTTTGACTGGCTTCCCTGAGTGCTCCGGGCTTGCTTTTGTGTGTTCCATTCAGCAAGGTTCAGAGAATCAGAGAGCTCTGTTTGGTAGAAACATAATGCAAGCCACACACAGAAATTTAGTTTCAAAGAGCCACTTTGATAAAGGGAATATAAAGGGAAAGGGAAATGGGTGAATTTAATTTTAATAAAACACTATATTTATCCACTATATCCATAATATTATCATTTTAAATCTGTAATCAATATCAAAATTATTTAATTATTTTACATTCTCTTTTTTTTTTTTGGTACTATGTGTTTGAAATTTGGGTATGTTTTACACTTGTGTCATAACTCAATTCAGACCAGCCACACTCCAAGTTCTTAATTGTCACATGTGGTTTTTGGCTTCCCTGGAGGCTCAGATGGTAAAGAAACTGCTTGCCATGCAGGAGACACGGGTTCCATCCCCTGATCAGTAAGAACCCCTGGAGAAGGGGTTCCAGTATTCCAACTACCCATTCCAGTATTCTTGCCTGGAGAATTCCATGGACAGAGGAGCCTGGCGGGTTACAGTCCATGGGGTCACAAAGAGTTGGACATGACTGAGCAACTTTCATTTTTACATCTTCTGTCTCCGATTAGCTTCTCTCATCACACCATCAGATGGACTTCTTCTGATGCTGACTTCTCCCGAGGCCCTTCAAGGACCCTAGTGATTATTTCAGGTCTATCCGGTCATCTAGGATAACTCCCCATCTCAGTTCACTTCAGTTCAGTTCAGTTCAGTTCAGTCGCTCAGTCGTGTCCGACTCTTTGCAACCCCATGAATCGCAGCACACCAGGCCTCCCTGTCTACCACTAACTCCCAGAGTTCACTCAGACTCACATCCATTGAGTCAGTGATGCCATCCAGCCATCTCATTCTCTGTCGTCCCCTTCTCCTCCTGCCCCCAATCCCTCCCAGCATTAGAGTCTTTTCCAATGAGTCAACTCTTTGCATTCTTAATTTAATCATGTCTGTAAAGTCTCTTTTGCCATATAAGGTAACACAGGTTCCAGGATTCGGGTTTGGGCATCTTGGGGAACACCCTTCAGCCCACACAGAGGGAAGTTTGTTTTCCTAGTCACGTAGGGAAAACACTGCACCAAGACCACACACCTTCTACTCCCTCTTCGCATCATCTGTGTAGTCGGCCCACTCTGCTCCTGGAGGAGACCACCTCCTTCACTCCATCAAGCCTGAAGCACTGGCTGCTGCTGGGACAAGGGTAGGCGTCCTTCTCCGGCTCCCGGGCAGCTTGCTGCTGTGAATGACCCTGCTGGGACTTCCATGCGTCTCTTCCTCTGAGGGAGTTGGTGATCTGTGAGCCCTTCTTACTGCAAAGCTTCTCGTTTGGGGGAGTGGAGGGAGGAGACCGACCAAAATCACTGACCAGAGGAGGCACCTCTGTCCTTTTCCAAGGGCTCTGAAAGCTCTTCAAGCTTTGCTACCCCACCTCCGCCCTCCCACCACCCTGCTCCACTAGCCAACACTGACTTTCCACCCAAACTCAACCTCTCAAGCCAGACATTTCCTTCCCAACAATGCTTTTCAAGTGAATTCATGAAATTCCTTTGTTTGCAAGTCATAGAAACTGACTTGAATGAACTAAAGGGAATAAAGAAAAAGTGGCCAGAAAAATCTTTTCTTGAGATGATCTTGTTTTTCTTGGCACCCTGAGGGTTCCTTCTCCAGGAAAGGGAACTTTCCCCTGTCCACCTCTGACTCCCAGCACATATGCAGTGATTGCGATATTCAGCCCATGGCTCCTCCAACACCCACATGCACCTCACTCCACCAGAGATGAAGAATCACAGACCTGTGATGGCACTGCGATGAAGACCCTTGGTGGGAGGGTAAGTCAATAAGAGAGGAGCCTTGCCAAGGTGCAGATGACTGACGAAGACGTTTGCTTTTGTGTGTTATATTTAATATTGTGCTTATGTACACATATAGATTTACTTAGCATCACATAAAGTTAGGGCACCTACTATGTGTTAGGTATTGTGCTGGTACTGAGGATACAGAATGACTTTATTCTACCTTAAACTTTTTCCTAAGGGACAAGGAATTGCAGGACAGTTTGATAAATGCCATAAGAGATGCTGGTATTGGGTATAAAAGCAGTTCAAAGAGAGGCATGATTTCCTCTGCTTGGGTGTGTCCAGGACATTTGAAGAGGGTCTTGATAGGAATTCAAAAATCACTATGTAGGGTGTGTTTGTATGCCGAAGGTGGTGGTGCTGGTATGCTGGGAATGGAGGAGAAGGTTCCAGGAGGAAGGAATTTTATGACCCAAAGTCTTGATGTTAAATGAACTGGAGTTCAGAAAAGTGCAGAGAGTTACTATGGCTGTCAGGAGCGGGACTTGAAGTAGGGAGTCTGAGAATGGATAGTCAAGTGTGCAGGCTGAATCTAGAGAGGCTTAAATCTTTTCATTTCGTCTTGTAAGTGATCAAGCATCCAGGAAAGGATGAAAGCAGAGAACAGGGCAAGATTTGAATTTGAAGCGAAGGAGTCTAGAAGTGTGGAGGATGGATGGAGGGAAGGGAAACCAGGGGCAAGGAGATTGGTTAACAGAAGCAGAGACCACGACAAAAGTCCCCGTACAGGAGAGTCACTGGGGGGAAATGCCACGTCTGTGATGGATAAAGAGGAGGGAGCAGGAGTAGAGGAGAGCCTTTGTAATGTAGTTGTGACACCTGTGAAAGGAGGTGAGGGGCAAGGCTGATGGGGCGCCCAACAGCAACGCTCCACATCAGGCACAACCAGCCTGTCTCTGGCACTTTGCTGAGCTCCTCACTGGCTGGGAGCCGCGTGGTGGGTGTGGCCTCGGTATGAAGACCTGTCACCCAGGCTCCTCGCGGCACACCTGAGGGTACCTCTCCCAGCACAGAGGTGACTGTAACAGCCCTATTTGAATCACGGCAGTCGCAGGGAAACAGAAGAAAGACGTGAAAGAGGAGCTGACCTCATTAGCACCTCTGGTCTGGGTGGGCTGTTTTCTGCCGGCCTCCTGGAAGGGCGTAGGCTGTTCTCTCCTGGGTGTGTGCTTGCGGCGCCCTCCCTCTGTCCAGCGGGTGCGTGAAGTCTTCCTCTTCTTGAGCACACCACAGCCTTGGGAGGTGTATGAGTCAACTTGAGCTGCCATAATAAATATCATAGACTGGGGGCCCAAAGAACAGAAACGTGTTTTCTCAAGTTCTGAAGGGTATGAGTCCAAGATCGAGGTGTCAGCAGAGGGGTTTCTTCAGAGGCCTTCCTCCTTGGCTTGCGGCTGGCTGCCTTCTCACTGCGTCCTCACATGGTCTTTCTTCCAGATGTGTCTGTGCTCTAACCTCCTCTTATAAAAACGCCAGTCTCATTGGACTAGGGTCCACCCTAGTGACCTCATTTTAACTTAATCACCTCCTTTCAAGACCGTATCTCCAAATATAGTTACATTCTGGAGTGCTGAGGGTTAGGATGTCTACATATGAATCTGCAGGGGACATAATTCAGCCCCCAACAGTGGAATATATCACTTTTATTTTGCTGAGACTGAGGTCATTTGTCAGGAGGTTTTCCAGTTTTCTTTCCTATTCCTCAGGACTTTTTTACATGCCCAGTTTCTGTTTTTCTTTTTCTTTCTTGTGCTGCTTGATCAGTTTCACATTTAATTTCATTCTTTTCCCTTTAATTAAGGGTTCTGTCCTATCAATTACTGAGCATCGCTCACCCTGCCCCATCCCCATTCACCAATGTGCTCAGGGAGACTCCATCATTTAAAGAGTTTCTTTCAAGCTTGTTACCTCCCCTCAACATTCTCCTTCCTTTACAGCCTGATTGAGATGTTCATGCCCTCTTCTGTATTTCCTTATCACCTGGTTTATTCTCTGTGCACTTACATTATTTTACATGCACATACAAAGGCCTTCCCTGGTAGCTCAGATTGGTAAAGAATCCACCTGCAATACTGGAGACCTGGGTTCACCCCCTGGGTTGGGAAGATCCTCTGAAGGAGAGCATGGCAACCCATTCCAGTATTCTTGCCTGGAGAATCCCCATGGACAGAGGAGCCTGGTGGGCCATAGGGTTGCAGAGTCAGACATGACTGAGCAGCTAAGCACGGCACATACAGCATACAAAACACACAGGTTTGTTTTTAAGCATAAATGTGCTTATGCTGACCAGATTGTTTTCCAACTTGTTTGCTCACTTAAAATTGTCTTTCAGATCCTTTTATATCAGTGTACACAGACTATTTGCTTTATTTTGTTTGTGCTTATGGGTTGGAGGTAGGTAGGTACATCAGTATTCCTCTCTGGAAAAGCATTAAACATTGGGCCTCAGGGGCAGCTTGGTCAGTGAGCAGGGCCATCACCCCAGAATGGCTGCTTGTTTGGGGGAAAGTCAAGGGAGGAAAGCTGACTGGCTGGGAGGAAGTCTGCTGGAAGTGCCTTGGTTTTAGATAAAGACCTACTTGCTATTAACTATAGCCACCATGCTGTGCACTTGATCCTCTAAACTTATAACTGAAAGATATGTTTCCTTTTTAAAAAATTAGCTAATAACGGTATTGTATACTTGAGATTTGCTAAAATGAAAGTGGTAGTAGCTCAATCGTGTTTGACTCTTTGCCACCCCATGGACTACAGCCCGTCCATGGAATTCTCCTGGCAAGAATACTGGAGTGGGTTGCCATTTTCTCCTCCAGGGGATCTTCCCAACCCAGGGATCTAACTCGGGTCTCCAACACTGGGGGCAGATTCTTTACTATCTGAGTCACCAAATTTGCTACAAGTATATCTTAAACATTCTTACGGAAGAAATGGTAACATTGTGAAGTGATTGATGTATTAATTTGATTGTGGGAATCATTTCATCATGTGAAACATTACCTACATATACTCAATCATCACACTGTACACTTAAATATAGTACAATTTTATCTGTCAATTATATCTCAATAAAGCAGAAAAAAATTTAAAAAATTAAAAACCTGTTTGTTATTGGCTGAACTGTCCACACCCTCCCAACTCTCGTATATATGTTGAAGTCTTAACTCCCTGCACCTCAGAATGTGACCATATTAAGGTATAAAATCTTTTAAGAGGCAATTACATTAAAATTAGGTCATTAGGGTGGGTCCTAATCCAACATGACTGATACCTTTATAAGAAAGGGAAATTTGGACAGACATGTACAAAGGGAAGACATGGGGAGAAGACTGCCATTTACAAGCCGAGAGAGGCATGTATCCTTCCCTCAGGGCCCTTAGAAGGAACCAACTCTGCCGACACCTTGATCTTGGACTTCCAGCCTCTAAAGGTGTAAGATGGAACATTTTGGTTATATAAACCACTCAGTTTGTGGCACTTGTCACAGTGGTGCTAGCAAACCAAAACACTATCATAATGGGCAGGTTCTTTTAGGTTGCAAGAAAAAGAGAGGCTCAGGCTTAAAGAGCTTGAATGGCAGTCAGTTCAGTCACTCAATCATGTCCGACTCTTTGTGATCCCATGGACCACAGCATGCCAGGCTTCCCTGTCCAACACCAACTCCCGGAGCCTGCTCAAACTCATGTCCATCGAGTAGGTGATGCCATCCAACCATCTCATCCTCTGTCGTCCCCTTCTTCTCCTGCCTTCAATCTTTTCCAGCATTGGGGTCTTTTCCAATGAGTCAGTTCTTCACATCAGGTGGCCAAAGTGTTGGAGTTTTAGCTTCAGTGTCAATCCTTCCAATGAATATTCAGGACTGATTTCCTTTGGGATTGACTGGTTGGATTTCCTTGCAGTCCAAGAAATTCTCAAGAGTCTTCTCCAACACCATAGTTCAAAAGCATCAATTCTTTGGCACTCAACTTTCTTTACAGTCCAACTCTCACATCTGTACATGACTACTGGGAAAACCATAGCTTTGACTAGATGGACCTTTGTTGGCAAAGTAATATCTCTGCTTTTTAACATGCTATCTATGTTGGTCATAGCTTTTCTTCCAAGGAGCAAGCGTCCTTTAATTTCATGGCTGCAATCACCCTCTGCAGTGATTTTGGAGCCCAAAAATAAAGTCTGTCACTGTTTCCCCATCTGTTTGCATGAAGTGATGGGACCAGAGATGCCATAATCTTAGTTTTCTGAATGTTGAGTTTTAAGCCACCTATTTCACTCTCCTCTTTCACTTCCATCAAGAGGCTCTTTAGTTCTTCTTTGCTTTCTGCCATGAGCGTGGTGTCATCTGCATATCTGAGGTTATTGATATTTTTCCCGGCAATCTTGATTCCAGCTTGTGCTTCATCCAACCTGGCATTTTGCATGATGTACTCTGCATATAAGTTAAATAAGCTGAATGGCAGGGATCCACTTAAAGGATGCAAGGACAAGTAAGGAAACTGTCTCAACAGTCTCATGGTCAGGCCTCACAGGATAGTGGGAATTACTCAGCAGCAGCTCTCTCAGAAGCCAGCTTCTGCTCTAGACATAGGGGTTCTCCTTACTCAGTCTCTCTCTCTCTTCTGTCTTTTCTCCTCCCATTCCTATTTCTATCACCTCTGCCTTCCCTGCTCTTTTACTGTTTCCTGTTTACAACCTAGAGGGGTGGGGTGGGCGGGGAGTTTGGAGGGAGGTTTAAGAGGGAGGGGATATATGTATATCTATGGCTGATCCATGTTGATGTATGGCAGAAACCAACACAATATTGTAATTATCTTTAATTAAAAGAAAAAAAAAAAAAAAACCCTCCTAGAGTATCTAACTGGGAAACCTAGTAACTCTATGATAGAAGCTCTCCCATAAACACATGGGTCTAAAGAGACCTTGATCCTTGGTCCAGTCAGTTGTGCCCAGGGTATCAGGACAGCAAGTCTCAGGGCGTGGCAAATTTTGCTGGTGTTCCAGGAGAGAACTAACTTCTTTCTTTGTTTTTGGCTGTGGTGGGTCTCCACTGCAGGGCAAGGCTTTCTCTTTTTATGGTGAAAGGGCTTTAGAGCTTTAGGGCTCAGGGGCTGTGACACATGGACTTAGTTGCTCTGCAGCATGTGGGATCTTAGTTCCCTGACCAGGGATCAGACCTGTGTCCCCTGCACTGGAAAGCAAATTCTTAAGCACTGGACCAGCAGGGAAGTCCTCAGAGCTGATTTCATCTGAAGAATGCTATGGATTTTTGTAGGCACTGATAATGTAAAAAATCTTTCCAGTCATCCACTCCAACATGGTCTTGGGAGGGTCTATTGGTTTGGTAGGGCTTCCATAACAAAATGCCACAGACTAGGTGGCTTAAACAACAGAAATTTATTTTCTCACAATTCTGGAGGCTGGAAGTCTAAAATCAAGGTTCTGGCACAGTTTCCTCTGACCTTCTGTCCTTGGCTTGCAGATGGCCAAACTTTTGTTGCTTCTTTATAGGGTCATCCCTTCATGCACAAGCAGCCTTGGGGTCCTAACCTTTTTGTCTTATAAGGACACCAGTCATATTGGATTAGAGCCCACCCTAAGAGCCTCATTTTGCCTTAATTACCTCTTCAAAAATGCTACCTCCAAATACAGTCACATTCGGAGATATTGCTAAGTCACTTCAGTCGTGTCCCACTCTGTGCGACCCCAGAGATGGCAGCCCACCAGGCTCCCCCCTCTCTGGGATTCTCCAGGCAAGAACACTGGAGTGGGTTGCCATTTCCCTCCCCAGTGTATGAAAGTGAAAAGTGAGAATGAAGTCGCTCAGTTGGGTCCGACTCCTAGCGACCCCAAGGACTGCAGCCTACCAGGCTCCTCCATCCATGGGATTTTCCAGGCAAGAGTACTGGAGTGGGATGCCATTGCCTTCTCCAGAGATATTAGGGGTTAAGAATTCAATTATGAATGGAGTAGTGGGGAGGGTGGGCACAATTCTGCACATAACAGAGGGTATCTCATCCTTGCAACTCTCTCACACATTAAGAGGCCCTAGTCCTTTGGTGTATGTGTTGCTGCTCCTTCCTGTGATTCCTACTTCTGCCATCTGACAAGAAAAAGGAGAATCAGATGGGTCCAGGAGACGTGGACACAGACAGTGATAGAGAAAGACGTAAGAGTTGGAGAGTGAGAAGTATACATATTAAATAGGGCTGGATCTCCAATTAGCACTTAATCCTCAGGAGACTCTGTTGGCTGTCAAAGGAGAGCCTGGCACATGGGCAATGTCTATCACTAGTCACTATAAAGAGAGGACAAAGGTAGTCACAGCTGAAAGGACAAGAGGCTGAGAGGTATCTAGGCTTGTGGAAAGGTTTGGGATATGGTAAACAGGAAGAGGCTGGGAAGAGTGGCCAAAGGACAAACACTGAGCTATGTGAGGTGAGTCTTTCTAAGGGTAGAACCAAAGACTCAGCTCATTGTGGAGAGATGCCCCAGAAGCCTGTCCTGGAAGTGTGCTAGGATTTATTGTTCCAGTGGGTGGTTAGGGCCGAGCTCTTGAAAGTAGACATGGGAAAGAACAGAAGACTTACTGTAAATTGGCCCTAAACTTCCTTTGCCTCGGTCTTGCTCAGAGGTTTCTAATCTTCTCTCCCATCTTCATTTTCCGCTAACTTCCCACTGTTATTCTATGTTCCATCCAGACCTGACCATCTGATATGGCCTAAAATATTCCTGTGATTTCCTATCTCTGTGTCTTCCTTAATGACAACTCTTTCACATACAATCTATCTTCCTGATAACTGCCTCTAAATCCCTTCTTGATACCAGCTGAATCCTGCAACTGGGCAGGCTCTCTCCCCTCACTGAGCTCTCCCAGTACTCTGACGCTTTGCTTTGTGTCTCCGTTTGTATTTTGTCTTGCGTGGTAGACTGCCTGGGAAAGAGGACTGTTATCTGCAATCCTGTGTCCCAAGTCACACCCACCATAGTGTGCTACATATAGTAGAATGAAGTAGATCTTTGCTGAGTTAAACTGAGGTAGAAAATATATTGCCTTATGTTATTTTCTCTAGGTCATTCATGATAAAGAGTCCCATGAGAGTCTCTTCTAGTTAATAAAATATTTTTTGGCTACCATACTTTGATGCTTAACTCCTGGCCTTGGAAGTTTAGATTGATGTAAATCTCTTTGCTTTAAATGCCTAAGCTTGCACATTTACCAAAATGAGCTCATAGCTTCATCTAAGCCTGCTTACCCAAGGAGATTTACATTTTTTTCCCCCTGAACATTTACAAACATATTAGAACAGTTTTTAAACAGAGCTATGTTGAGATTTCCTCTTATCTTCCTAGCAGTATTTGCATATTAAAGAAGAACTTGGAGGAAAGTAGTGGCAATCAAAAAAGGAATCAGTGGACTTTCATGTTGGGGGTGGGGTCTGAGAGACAGGGTTCTCTAAAACAACTCAAACTTTACCACCTAGGTAGCCTTCTACTTCTCCTGATTTGTAACCAATATGACAGCTTCCTCCTACCACATTGATTTTTCAAGGATTTCTACCTAACAGTCACACCAAGTAACAGCCAAAAACTTGGAAAACCAAACAAGACCAAACAGAAGTTAATAAAAGGAAACAATACTGCCAGCATTGATGAGATGTATTTAATGACATTCAAGGCTCAGGTAGTAGCCTCGTGATAAATAAGCATAAGTGAATCCTCTATTCCTTAAAACCGAAAGTTATCTGTATTTTCACATAGTCAAATGAAGTCTTCTCTGGGGTCAGCTTGGAAAAAAGATGGATTGGAGTAAGAGAAACTCCCTTTCCTACAAGAGGAGAGAGCCAGTCACTGCTTGATCTACACCTTCACAATCGCTGAAGTTGGGTCTGCAACAAGAATCTTACGGTGCAGAGGTTGGGCCGGGGGGCAGGCGGGGGAGCAACTGGGCCACAGCCTCTGCTTTTGAGGTTCACCTTCTCTTGGGGCCTCTCTTTGACTACCACTCCCGGTGTCCACCACACTGAGTTTTAGAGAGCTCTGCTTCCTCTTCAACACATGGCTGAGCTGGGCTGAAACCTTTAGACAAGAATTTACTAGAAACTAGGGTAAGTAAATGGCAACCCACTCCAGTGTTCTTGCCTGGAGAATCTCAGGGACGGGGGAGTCTAGTGGGCTACCGTCTGTGGGGTCTCACAGAGCTGGACACGACTGAAGCGACTTAGCAGCAGCAGCAGCAGCAGGGTAAGTAAAGGGCTTCCCTGATAGCTTAGACAGTAAAGAATCCACCTGCACTGCAGGAGACCTGGGTTCGATCCCTGGATTGGGAAGATCCCCTGGAAAAGGTGATGGCTACCCATTCCAGTATTCTTGCCTGCAAAATCCCATGGACAGAGGAACCTGGTGGGCTACAGTCCATGGAGTGGCAAAGAGTCAGACACAACAGGCAACTAGCACTTCCACTTTCTTTTCAGGGTAAGTAAAAGGGAAACTTAAAAAGTACCACGAATCTGTCTTGTAAGATATAATTTAGGCATTTTTAGCTGCCTCCCTTCTTAGTTCCTGGCCTGTGTGGATGCCATCCTAGCATCTGTCACCTGCTAAGTAGCTTCAGTCGTGTCTGACTCTGTGCAACCCCAGAGACAGCAGCCCACCAGGCTCCGCTGTCCCTGGGATTCTCCAGGCAAGTACACTGGAGTGGGTTGCCATTTCCTTCTCCAATGTGTCACCTAGGTGACTACAAACATCCATTGATCTCCTTCGAGTTGAAACCAGGCTCCTAAGAGATGAGAAGTCCTTTCTGCCTGCTGAGATCCACCTCATCAGGTCTGATGTCCTGTATGAATATCCACATTTACTCTCATAACAGACCCTAAATCACTTCTCCTTTCTAAAGTCTCCACCGCTACCTCAAGTCTTATCCTGCTCGCCACTTCTGAGAGGACTGGTTGTCAAGTCTCGTCTGACTTCCTTGCCTCATTCCTTCTGAAGCAGGAAAGACGGGGAGCAGGAAAGACCCTTGCTCCTTGGAGACCCTAAAGACAGGACAACCAGGTGCTGTATGGAAATGTTCCTACGAAGCATCTCAGGATACAGTTGCATGCATGCTCAGATGCTTAGTTGTGTCTGACTCTTTGTGACCCTATGGACTGTAGTCCGCCACCTGGGAAGCCATAACCAGTTAGGGATGGTGCAGTAGTGGGAGCTGGCACTTTCCAAATCTGTGTAGGAAGAGGGAGTAAGGGGGCTCACTCATCCTTCAGGACTCACCCATGTTCAGTCTCTTTTGTCAGGAAATCCTTATTGTCAAGTCTAACGCCCATCACTTTTCTCCACTGCAGAGCCCTGTGATGGAAAGTTTGGTGCATCCTTAGCTTCACATCCCTGTTGTTTTTGTTTTTATGGCGGTGTTCGCATCCCCTTCTGATAACCCTGGGTGGAAATGTCTGAGGGAAAGCCGTCTGACTGAGGCCTCTACGGCCACCGACTCTGATCAGTCGGTAAGGCTGGCTCTACAGTGCTGAGCTGGTGCTTGTGTGCTGTATGTCAAGGCAGGGAGGTCTCAGGGTCTCTTCCCTTCTGCGAATGGCCTTGAACCCCCGCCTCCTCTGAGAGCCCAGTGACAAACATCTGTGCCTAGGCACATTCAGCTTTTCCCTCTCAGCCATTCTATCCCATTCACTCCAGGCCTCTCCAACTGAAGTCCCAGTCCTGCCAGCTGGAGCTGTGAGTGGTTCTGCTGGGAGCTCAGCGGACAGGACACAATGAATGTTTCCCATAACTGAAGAGAGAAAGATGCCAGAACCAAATTCTGGCAATAAACCCTTGTTTGTGTCTCTGAGGGAAGACTGCGTCTGCTGACCTTGCGTGTCCCCCAGCTTCACGTGGGACCTCGGCCTGTAACTCCAGGGACACAGGCCCACCTCTGCTTTGTGTCTCTCCTGTCTTCTGCCACCAGCAAGAACGCAAGCCTATCATCAGCTGTCAGTCTGCTCATCTACTCATCCTGCTCTGCCTAAGCTGGGGTTGCCCAGATTCTTAATTTCACAGTCTGTTCCTTGCCTCTTTCCCAGCATCCTCCCTATTCATCTAGTGACTCAGCTCCCAGGATCTTCAGCTGCAGGAAGTAGATCTCTGCTCAGGCAATTCAGGTGGCAGGGATTTATGGGAGGATGGAAAATCGGAAATAAAGGTTAGAATCTTTTGTTTTACTTAGCCTTTTGTTAAAACAAGTTGGGACTTCCGTAGGCAGTCCAATGGTTAAGACTCTGCACTTCCACTGCAGGGGGTTCTGGTTCAATCCCTGGTTTGGGAACTAACATCCCGTATGCCTCGCAGCTATAAATAAATAAAATAAGTCTTTAAAAAATGTGAACGTGATAAAAGCATTAGAAAATGTTTATAAAGAACAAAGAAGCACATTGTGAAAACTGTTTTTTCCCAAGCCTAGTCCATGAGTTACCCAGTCTACCCCCCTGTATTCTAAAGATCTAATATGCCTACACAAACTTATAGATGTGTGAATACGTACATGCATGTCTTTTTATATCTAAATCTATACAAGTAGAGGTATATTGTGCACAAGGATCCACACGTTGTTTTTAATTTTCTTTCACTAAGACTTTATCCTGGGGCTCATTCCATTTGGTATTTATGGACCTACCTCTTCCTCATGGCTACATTGTATTTCACTATACGGCTGGGCCATAATTGTTTAACTGGGGTCTCCATTAATAAACCATTTAGTTGTTTTTCACTCTTTTGCTGTGTTATATACACACACATATGTGTGTGTGTATACATATTTAGCTTTCTAGATTCCACCTCCTTAACATAACTCTGCCTCCTAGCAGCCAAGGAGGGAGACTCCAGGCTTTGCTGGTATGAGGTGGCCCTTGAGGGTGGCAGGGTCCAGAAACAGAGCCTTCAGCTGGAGATCAGGGAGTGGCATAACTGGGGGAGGGAGAGACACTACTCAGAAGCCTGGGCAGAGGGCAGTGGGCAGTGGGGCCCCTGGGAGTGCTGGGGTGGGGGAGTCCCTAAGGGAGGAGCCTGGGTAGTCACTGTCCTTCCCAACTGTGGGCTCCCCAGCTCTGGTGTCCCGTCCGTTCCCTGCTCACCCTGAGAACCACCAGCCTAGTTGTGGGGGATGAGGCGGAGCTCCTTTGTGAGGTCCAGAGGGGCTCCCCTCCGATCCGGTACTCATTTCACCTCAGTGGGGACATCCTGTGGAACCATGCGGCTCCCCATGGTGGAGCTACCTCCTTCCTCTTCCTGGTGATGTCATAGCAGGATGCTGGGAACTACTCCTGTGAGGCTGGGAACAGTGTCTCCAGAGAGACGAGTGAGCCTGAGACACTCGCGTGGATGGTAGGTCTTGTCCCTCAGCTGGGCTCTGAGCCTCAGCAAGCTGACTAGGGTCAGACTTCACTCCTCTGTGTTCCTCTCACCAAGCCCCATGCTGGGCCCAGAGTATGGGGAGCTTGGACGAGAGAGATGTGTAGAAGGAGAAGAACCTCAGGTCACGTGAAAATGAGCAGTAAGATGGGCCCTCTTTTTACAGTTGCAGATGCTATGGACCCTCTAGAGAACCATTTTCCTGAGATCTCAGTAAATCTGAGGCATGTGGATTTTGGTGTGAGACACAGACAACTTGTCTCCTGTGGATAGGCCATAGAGTGTGTGTTATAAACTGAATGTTTGTGTAACTTTCAAATTCATAGGTTGAAGGCTTAACCTCCAATATGGTGATATTTGGAGATGTGGCTTTTGGAAGGTAATTAGGGTTGGATGAGATCATAGGGGTGGGGCCCTCATGATGTGATTGGTGCCTTTGTAAGAAGAGACACCAGAAAGCCTCCTCCCTCTCCCTCTCTCCCATCCCCTCCTCTTCCCCTTTCTCACCCTTTCCCTCCCCTCCTCCCTCTTTCTCCCCAGACTTGCAGAAAGAAAATGTCATGTGAAGATACACTGAGATGGCTGCTGCTGCTGCTGCTGCTAAGTCGCTTCAGTCGTGTCCGACTCTGTGCAACCCCATAGACGACAGCCCACCAGGCTTCCCCCGTCCCTGGGATTCTCCAGGCAAGAACACGGAGTGGGTTGCCATTTTCTTCTCCAGTGCATGAAAGTGAAAAGTGAAAGGGAAGTCTCTCAGTCATGTCTGACTCTTCGTGATCCCATGGACTGCAGCCTACCAGGCTCCTCCGTCCATGGGATTTTCCAGGCAAGAGTACTGGACACCGAGATGGCAGCCACCCACAAGTCAAGAGAAGAGGCCTCAGCATGAAGCTACCTTGCTGGCATCCTGATCTTGGACTTCTTGCCAGCAGAACTTTAAGAAATTACATTTCTGATCTTTAAGCCTCCCAGTCTGTGGCATTTTGTTATGGGAGCCTGAGCTGACTAAGACAGCATGTGTTAGAGGGAGAGCAGAGGGTGGAGAGTTCAACTGAAGCGCACACAGGGATGTGACAAGAGAGGCAGGAGCTGGAGTCCCAGGTGCAGATGGGCTCTAGAGATCCACAGGAGGCCCCCCAACCGCAGCTTGGCCCCATTCTCCTCGGGCCTGCTGATGCCCTCTCCCCAGGACTGGCTGCGCTGCCTTCTCCCCTTTGCTGCTGGGGTGGACTGTCACACTGTCTGAATGTCTCCCTGCAAAGGGGGCCTTGTGGCCATATGGCCTGGATGTACTTCAGGAAACACAGGTCTCCTCTTCCTGGGACTCCCCAGAGTAGCAGGGGAGAAATGGCAGCTGCTTTGCCCAGGTGCTGCCTGAAGGCTTGTGAGAGTGGCTTTGAGACCCTGGACTCTCAATGCCAACTGTGACCTTGATTCGGTATCCTTCCCAAACAGTTCTGCAAAGCTGCCAGAACCCCTACATTTTACTGCATATGTGCTTATCTTAGTCTGCTCCGTCTGGAGAAGATGGCACCTGTCTAAACCCACCTCCATCTCATCAGCATTCCCTTGCCTTCTCTGGCCTCAGAGGGCATTGTCTCTCCTCCCCTCACTCAGGGTAGAGCAGCAACCCTGGCTCCCTCTTCCAGTCCTGGGTACCACGAGGAGCATGATCAGCCCTGGGTACCACGAGGAGCATGACCAGCCCTGGGAAGGGCTCAGGCTGTGGGCTCCAGTCCCTGCTGGAGACCCTCACCTTGATTTGTTCCTGTGGCATTATTGTCAGTCGGGGACTGTACTCAGGAGTCTGGTCATGTTTGGACCGATTCAATTTGATTGGTTGATTCATTCCTTCTTTCCTTGCTGGAAAAAATGAATTTAACACACTGTGTCATGAAGAATTAACTTTCCCAAAGAGATGTCCGGCCTTTGCTATTGGCTACTGGGAAACAATCTTTGGACCTTTAGAATATGAGGTCTGATAAGCATGTCTTTGTTTGCATGGGGACCTTGGCCACCAGACTGTCTAACAGTGTGATCTATGATGAGGGCTTTGGGCCATGCAGTATCATTTCTCTCCCCTAACTTTTGTAAGGACTAGAAACTAAAGGTCAGCCATGAGGGCTGTATGTCATCAAGACACCAGAAAAATGGCACCAAGGTTTGGGTGAGCTTCTCTGTGAGTAATGTCACATACTGATGCCAAGAGCATAACACTGTCCTAGGATTCCACAGGGAGAGGACATGTTTGGTACTTTTCCTGGGCCTCTGCATGTCCTTGCTAGGCTGATTTTAACCTATGAGTGGCACCCCACTCTAGTACTCTTGCCTGGCAAATCCCATGGATGGAGGAGCCTGGTAGGCCGCAGTCCATGGGGTCACGAAGAGTCAGACACGACTGAGCGACTTCACTTTCACTTTTCACTTTCATGCATTGGGGAAGGAAATGGCAACCCACTCCGGTGTCCTTGCCTGGAGAATCCCAGGGACGGGGGAACCTGGTGGGCTGCCATCTATGGGGTCACACAGAGTCGGACATGACTGAAGTGACTTAGCAGCAGCATAAAAGCTCTCAGTGTGTGAAACTGAGAGTGGTTTGGGGGAACCTCTGAAATTTGCAATTGGTGTGAGAAGGGAGGATGGTCTTGGTCTTGTGTTCTCTCTAACTGTATGCTTGACTAAACTCTCACACATGTTTTACAAAATGCATTCAACGTGGCAAGATGAGACATTAATCAATTAGGAGAATGAGATTAGAAGAAAGCAGGGTAGGAAGATAAGCTGGTGCCAGGAACAAAGACGGTATCCAAATTGCATGCTTTATATTCTATCCTGGCCATGAGAGGCCACCCAAGTGTCTCTCTACTCTCATAGCAGCAACTCCAAGCGGATAGTGAGGTCAGCTCTACGGTTACAAGACCATTCAGGGAAACGGCCCTGGGCCCTGCCATTCCCGACACTGGGAGACATTTTTCTCAAGATGACACCGTGTGCTAATAGTGAGCAGTGTCTTTAGCAACAGATAGCCCCGTATTCCAGGGCTTCCCCAGTAGCTCAGCAGTAAAGAATCTGCCTGCAGTGCAGACTTGGGTTTGATCCCTGGGTGGGGAAGATCCCCTGGAGAAGGAAAGGGCAATCTACTCCAGTATTCTTGGCCTGGGAAATCTCGTGGACAAAGGAGCCTGGATGGCTACAGTCCATAGGGTTGCAAAAGAGTCAGATACAACTGAGCAACTAATCAACAAGCCCCATTTGCCATAGCCCCATTGAATATTCCTACTTTATAACAAATGTCCACACAGGCTACTGGCCTGCAGTGGGTTCATATATAATGTGGCTTGGGGTTCAGTTTTCTGATCATCCCATTTAACTGGGGTTAGTAATTCTCAGTGGGGACAAAATCCATTTAGCCCAACTTTGAGGACCTTTGTCAAAGCAAATCATGCCTATTTATAGGAGCATAAGGTATCCTTTTGTGTTTTCAAGGCTCCAAGTTGGGTGATAAACACTATTTTAAAGGATTTTGAGTAGCAGACACTTTTTTTAAAAAGGAAAGTCTTTCGTCCAATAGGTAAGTAAGTAGGTGAAATTCCAACCATTCTGTTTGAACTGTGTTAGAAGTTCTGAGGGCTTCCCTGGTGGCTCAGATGGTAAAGAATCTGCCTGTAATGCAGGAGACTGGGATTCAATCCCTGAGTCAGGAAGACACCCTGGAGAAGGGAATGGCTATTCCACCTGCTCACTCTGTCCCATTTATTTGCCCGTCTGCCACCCCTGAGCAGAGGAACTCCACAGAACCCTCAGGGCTCCAAGGAGTGGCCTTGGGGTTTAAAGTGAGAGAGGCTCCATCCTCCAACTTCCACCAGAGCAGTGCACCTTTACCCGTTTCCTGTATTGGGTTTCTCGGAATATTTCCTCTGAGGAAGGGGTTGTGTGGATATTTCTAAAGTTCACAAACCACTGTTCTAAAGGAAGGGCTGGATTGCATAGCTGTTAGGGAACACCTCATCAGATGAGCTTTAGAAAAGCAAAGAGTTAGGGGCAGTACTCCTTGTCACTGCGCTGGGAGCCACCAGTCTGGCTATCCCAGTGTCGGAACCATCAGTCCAGGACAATTCTCCTCTCCACTGCTTCTTCCCCCACCCGCAGAGCAGCTGCTAGCAGTGCCTACTCCTAATTCTCTAGTTCCCTTTCTCTGTCACTATTTCCTCTTCTCGCGCATTGAGGGGATCCCCGAGGCCTTCCCCAACTCCTTAGCCATTTCCACAGGTTGGGAGAAAATGTCTCCATTCTTGGTGTTCCGTCACCAGGCTGTTCTCCCCTCAGAGGAAGGAAAGCTCTCAGATCACAGAGATCCTGTGGCCGCAATCCCGTGGCTGAAATTCAAGCCACCTTCACTGCTGTGAGGTCAAGACTTCAGACAGCCCCTCTCTCCCCTGGGAAGAAAGATTCAACCCTGACAGGGGATTTGACTGTGGGGTGTCAAGAAACAGTTATAAGAGAGAAACTCTTTGAGGGAATTTGATAGGGAAACGGAGGTTTTCCTATTGAAAGTATTTTATATCTGATAAAGGAAGACCTGCAGCCTTCATCAAGAAAAACATCTTGGCTTTCCTGGTGTTCTAGTGGTTAAGAATCTGCCTGTCAATGCAGGGGACACGGGTTTGATCCCAGGTCAGGGAAGATTCCACATGCCAATGGGCAACGAAGCCTATGTGCCACAACTACAGAAGCTCAAGTGCCCGAGAGCCCGTGCTGTGCAACAAGAGGAGCCACCACAGTGAGCAGCCCTTGCACTCCCGCTCGCCACAATGAGAGAAAGCCCGAGCCACAGCAGAGAAAGACCCTGCACAGCCAAAAATAAATAAATAAAAATGTAAAAAGAAAAAGTATCTAATGTGTATGTGGTGGGAGGTGGTGTTGGTAGCCACGGAAAAGGAGAAAACGAGACTGCTTTCTGAGTTTCAAAAGTGTTGTCACTAAGTCACTGCTTAGTGGATCAGAGATGAGATGTGCAAATCCAAAGAAACAAATGATCAAATGAAAGTATTTACCTTCTTAGAAAAATGAGATGCATTTTTCTAAGAAAAATGTGGTATGGAGGACTCTCCTTGTGACTCACTGCAAGGAGAGTCTTGAAAGTAAGCCCTGACAGGACCACCTGAGTTTTGCTTAGAAAATGTCAGCTAGACAGCAGTGGAGGAGGAGCTCACTACAGAAATGGATGCAACAGGCTGTCACCAAACATTTTATTTTTAGGCTTTAAAAAAACTTTTTATTTTGAGGTATCCTTTTAGACTTACAGATTTACAGAGTGCTTGTATAGCCTTCATCCAGCTTCCCCTAACTAACCTTAGTCCTTCACGTGAGTGATGGACATTTGTCACCAAATTCTTGCATCATGGCTCATCTCCTATATTCTTTTCTTTTTGCTGTGTTCTTTAAAAAAAAAAATCAATTGATTAATTAATTTGGCTCTTCTGGATCTTAGATGTGGCACACAGGATCTTTCATTGTGGCATATGAGATCTAGTTCCCTGACTCAAGGATCAAACCTGGGCCCCCTGCATTAGGAGCAGGGGGTCTTAACCACTGGACCACCAGGGACCACCATCTCTTGTCTTCTAACACCTTGCTCCCCGGGGCTGCCTCCTGCTCACAGCTCCTCAGACTGACCTTGTACAGGGAAGAAATGTCAGGGCAGTGCAACTGAAACTGATCTATTTGATCAGAACCCCTTCAATGAGGTATATTTCTTGCCTTCCCCCACCCCTGGGGGCTCCTTCTGTGTCGCTTCATCCTGTTTTGCTTTCCCTTGCGGTACTTTATCCCTTGACGTTGTTGTGTATTCGTGTGCTGTGCACTGCCTATCTCCCTGCAGCCCACCCGGAACTGGGATGTGAACTCCATGTTTCCTGCTCACTGCTGTGGTGCACATCTAGTGCCTGGTACTTTGTTGGAAATTCCTAAATATTTGTAGGATGAGTGGCTGATTTTATATATCAGTTGATGACTGTCCTGATAAGATGAGGCAGCCTCGAAGATTCTGATCATCCCTGGCACATCGATGAACTGGCAGTCTGCAGAGCCGGCCCCTGATCAGTGCTGAATTTGCTGAGAAGAGTATCACTCATTCTGTGCAGAGCTGCCTGGGCGTCCAGCTGGCATCGCTCAGGGCATCCCCCTCTGTTCCCCTCGGGCTCTCTTTGAGCGCCTCCAGTCTCAAATACAAGTTAACAACAACAAATGAATACAAATACAAATTAATAATGACACCAGCAATACTAACATTCACTGAGGGTTTTCTGTGTTGGGACATCACAGACAGAGTTCTGTTACATCCAAAATTAGTTTCGTCAGGTAAAGTCCTGCCCCCAAGGCTCTAGGAGACCTGAGTTTCAGCCTCAATCATGTGGCCTTGCAGAAGTTCCTCCACCACTCATTCTGTTTGTTTTTTAAATAAGAGGTTGGACAAGATTAGTAGATTGTGAACTTTTTTCTTTCCTGTTTTCAAGCAAGTTCTGCATCAGCACGCCCACATGTCAAGGACTAAATATAGGTGGACGTCTTGGGTTGAAGCTCTGGCCTGGGCCTGCTTTCCTTTTCCGTCCTGGACACAGGGCTTCCCAATTCCCAGGGAGACTTCTGGGAGGACAGGTCCCAAGCCCCCAGAGTTGTCTTATGTTCTAGGCAGCCCAGCCCCAGAGAGCAGCATTTAATGGCTCTACTCAGGGGGAAAGAAACCTTTTGTAATTGGAGACAAAGGCAGCTCTGGCTGGGGAACTTCCTCTCTGTTTCAGTGAAACAGAAGAGCAGGCAGCGTGGGGCATTCTCAGACTGTAGCACACAGCGGAATCCCCTGAGGACCTGAAAGGGCAGGTGGGTTTGCAGCCATCACTCCCTCCCGACCCCACCCTGAGTCCCTGGATCTGGAGTGGGGGCCCTAGGCATCCGCATTGTAAACAGCCCTCTGCATGATTCTGATGCAGAAGATGCAAAACCTACACGTTGAGAATGATAAGCATGAGGGGAAGCAGAACATATGGCAGGGAGTCGATTTTAAGAAAGGCAGATGCATGGTGCTGAAAAGGCAAGTTGAGGGAAGGGTGTGTGTACATAGGAACCACTCAGGGATTTGGAGTTCAAGGGACTCAGCCCAGCATGCTGCGTCTCTCTGTACATGATGCGCAGGAAGGGGTATGGAAAACACCAAGCTGGGCTGAACCTGCCGGCAGCAACGCCCTCTGTGTCCTCAGACCAGGGGCTGATTTACGCTGCTGGGGAAAAGTCTATTCACGTGTCTTATGCTAGAAACTTCCTCTGTAGTATTCTCTTCAATAGACACAGACCCTGGCCCAGTACGAAGAGGCTGCAGTTCTTCACAATTCCCAAGTCCACCTTCTCAACACTTAACCTTTAGTCATAACTGCAACGCACATTCTTTGAGCTCTTGCTGTGTGCCCATCTGTGCTAAGGGCTTTCCAGGCATCATCTCACCTCATTTTCACAACTGCCCCACAAAGAGATGTTGTGTGGATCCCATTCTGCAGATGAAGTTTTCAGCACAAGCAGCTTGGTTCCAGATGTGTTCTCATTTCGCCCTGCCCACCCCACTACCTTCCCCTAGAACTTGAGGGACACGTGGTGACCAGAAAAGCTAAGGGTGGCCTTGAGCTCTTAAAGGTTAGCTATTTGACTATGATTCTTTTTTAAAGTTTTGCTCCTGTTTTAGAGTAATCACATAATTTACCCTACAAACCAGGATACTTTCTAAGAGTGAAAAGGGACATGATTAATAATTAGCCCAGGACAGCAGACTTAAACTCGGGCTGTCCCAAGAAGCCTGGACACAGAGTCACTGCATCTGTTTCAAACTTTGTCCTGCCCTTGACACAGACACTTCAGCCTTCAGTTTCAGCAGAGAACTTGGCCTCTGTCAACCAGGAACTGGTGCTGGTCAAGGGCATTTACCTCTGCGGAGACTGACCCTTATGCTGCTACAGCTGCTGAACTTCGACACTCCCCGAAGGGAGTTCACAGTGGGGAACGAGGCACTCTGTGCTCCAGGGAAACTGGTGGACCAGGCCTTTAGACAGATGTTTTCAGGAACTGATTTCATGCATCTCCTTATAGGTAGGAAAGCACTAAATCCCTTCATGATGACATCAGCTCCTCGTGACTAGCAGAAAACCTTTTGTAAAATGAGTGCTTGATTGCACTGAACTCCCCCTTCACCAAAATCCTGTATATTGACCTTCCCCCAGTACCTCTTTGGAGGGTTTCTCAGAGCAATCTGAGGTGCTGTTTCCCGGGCTACAGCCCTCATGGGTGCGTGCTAAGTTGCTTCAGTTGTGCGACTCTTTTCAACCCTATGGACTGTAAACTGCCAGGCTCCTCTGTCCATGGGATTCTCCAGGCAAGAATACTGGGTTGCTGTGCCCTCCTCCAGGGGATCTCTCCGACCCAGGGATTGAACCTGCTTCTCATGTCTCCTGCATTGGCAGGCAGGCTCTTTACGACTGGTGCCACCTGGGAAGCCCTCAGCACTCATTTTGCCCCAAGTAAAACTTAACTCTCAACTTTCACGTGATGCATCTTTTTTAGTTGACACCTTCACTTTACAGAGAAAATTGAAACTGCCAGACAGGACTCCCCTTCACTCCTTGCCACAGACAAATCTGCCTGCATCTCTGATCATCTTTTCTGTGTAAAGAAGGACCATTTTGCAGTCTAAGGCTGGTTCTTTTTTCTGGGTCCTGAATCCCAGTTCCCTGGGATTCTGATATTCTGATATTCTGGGGACGATGGGGGCAGCCTAGCTCCACTGACCATCTCCTTTCTTTTCTGCAGCTCTACTCCCCACTTTCTTCTCTTCTCAGCATTTAAATATGTTCATATCTCCCCCATTAAAAAAAAGAAAAGTCAATAGCATAAACACCAAGGTCCTACTGTACAGCACAGGAAACACTCAATATCCTTGGTGAACCATAATGGAAAAGAATATGAAAAAGAATGCATGTATAGGTATAACTGAATCACTTTGCTGTACAGCAGAAAATAACACAACACTGCAAGTCAACGACAGCAATAAAGTTTCCCTCTACCCCCTTTTCTCTTCACCTCTAGCCTTTATTTCTCCTGCCTGTCAAAGTAAGCTTTTTAAGAGACTATGATTTCTAAGCTCTTGAGCAGGTCTCTGAAGCTCTAAGGTGAGCTGTCTCCAGGGTGCCTCCGGACCCCCTCTCTGCTCTTCGCCACCTCCCCCTTGGCCCCACCTGGTCAGGACGCTCAGTGTACTCTGCTCTCTCCCACCCCAGGGATCCTGCCCAGGCTGGTCCCTCACAAGGGACACGCCTTTCTCCTCTGCGTCACAATGGCTCCTCTGGCTGCCCTTCAACAATTTTCGGACTGTTGTAGTTCTCTCCAGCCACCTTCAATTGAATAATCACTCTTTTAACCCTGACATTTAAAACCATCACTGACTCAATGGACGTGAGTCTGAGCAAACTCTGGGAGACAGTGAAGGACAGGGAAGCCTGGAGTGCTGCAGTTCATGGGGTCGCAAAGAGTCAGACATGACTTAGTGACTGAACAGCAACAACAACAAATTTTAAAAGGTAAATATTGTATCAAGCATACAGGCAGCTCCCTTGATGGAATGGAAGACACATGTAGGTCTCAATGTGCTTTGCTGTGAGAGGAAATTTACCCATACAGCTAATTACCCACACAGCCATTACCCACACAGCTAATGGCTCTGCTGTGTGGGTCCTAGTCTTTCCAGATCTGATGAGAAGCTAAGACAAAGCCTGATCAAAGGTTTGACCCTTTATTATCTCCCCATCCTTTCATCAGAGCAGGACCAGCTTTTCACCAGCCCATGGTTTCCCAAGGCTGTTACATCAAGAGAATTGGAATGGGAGGCTTATATCTCATTAACTTATTTCCTCTAAAGACCCAGGCAGAGGAGACAGTGGATCTAAGTTTGAATGGCTCAACTACTTTATCATATATAATAGTACAACAACCTAGGTTCAACCAAAACGGGACCTTTGGCAAGAACTTGGGTGGAGGTAGTCTTTCTGGGAGACCATCCAGGAAGCCAATATGAAAGAATGAGGAGCATGAGATGGAGAAGGGAGAAAAGCCCATAAAAGTTGTGTTCATGGTTGGTTATTGCTGTGGGCTGAAAAACCCTGAAGAAGAAGCCTCAGGATTATCCCTGGGCAGGGAATAAAGAAAGGGCAGGGAGGAAGGGCAGAGAGGCTGGGGCATTTATCCATCAACTCAGTGTTCCACTGACTCCAGGGGTTACCTCTGGGGTCTGTGCACTCCCCTGCACTTCTTGGCTGCATTGCACCTGGGCTGATGCAATTCCACTGCTGCAGAGAAAACCCTGAAACAGAAAAGCAAAGGTACTAACTTCAGGGTGGAGGTCACAGTCCTGGAACTGTCCACCGCTGTGCTGCAGAAACCAGCTGGGTCAAAGACTGCGGTAAGGGGATCCTCTGTGTTAGCTGGAACTCTCCCTGCGATGGTTCACTGAGGTGTCCCTGGGACAGGAATGGAGAGATGAAAGGCAACGTGGGGGACCTCCCTCTGTGAAATTTACAACCAGAATGAAGGAGAACCTGAGTCATCACTCTCGGAATCTCCCTCATCTATGGAGAGAGGGAGCTCAGAAAGAGGTTTCCTTTTTTTCTATTTTATTATTATTATTGGCTGCACCACATGGCTGGTGGGATCTTAGATCCCCAACCAGGGATGGAACCTCTGCCCTCTGCATTGGAAGTGCAGAGTCCTAATTACTGGACTGCCGGGGAGTGCCAGAAAGAGATTTCTTTGAAAGAACTTTTCATTGTCATTCCCCGTCTCATGGGCTTCTCAGCAGTAAAGAATCCACCTGCCAGTTTAGGAGCTGCAGGAGACACGGGTTTGATCCCTGGGTGGGAAATATTCTCTGGTGGAGGAAATGGCAACTCACTCCAGTGTTCTTGCTGGGATAATCCCATGGACAGAGGAACCTGGTGGCTTACTGTCCATGGGTTGCAAAGAATCAGACACAACTGAGTGGCTGAGCACACACACATCCCACCTTATCCCCCAAAGGATAAACGATGTTATGTCTGACCAGCAGCCAAAGGAGGGGTCTTCAGGGAAAGGACACTGTGAGCTTTGACATGCTTGCCTGCAGGTGAGAGTCCAAGGGGACCGGAGTGTCAGTCAGGCTTTGGAGAATTAAAACCAACTGTGGAGTAAGATGGGACTCCCATGAGGCAGCCAGGAAGGTGGTGCTATGCTATAGATCTCAGAATCTGTCAAAGCTAGGAATGTTTTGGTGGGCAACTGAGGACCACCTGTGAGACACAACCTGCTGCTTGGTTGGCCTGAGTGCCATACAATAGGGACAGTTGAAGGGGCGACGGGTGGAGATGAGATGTACAACCAGATGTCCAGGGGCTGAGGAAAGACTTTCAAAGGATGATTCAGAATAGAGACGCATCCTTCCTGGGTCAAGAATAGAGAGAAGGAACCAGCAGAAACATGTAAAAACCCACAAAACTGATCCTCAATGGAGTCCTTCTTAACCATCTGCCAGACTCACAGAGCGCAAAGACACTCAGCTGGGTGAGAACGATTCCACCCTCTCCCCTCCCTGCCCACCCTCCTGGAGATGGGGAACATGAATTGGGGTGGGGGCAAGTTGAAGAAAGCAGAGGGAGAGTGAAGCTGAGCAGAGAGCAGGGCTTCTCCCACTCTCCTGTGTAAGCTTTTAGCCTGAAACAGACATAAGCCAGGGCAAGGGGGAGACTGCTCAATTCTATGTAAGTTTAGAATTTTGTATATTACATGGGAAAGAAGTTCTCATTTCTGAACTGAGAGCAGAAAACCAAAGCCGAGGTTCTCATCTGTCACAGGGGAAGATCACCCCACTGAGTAAGATTGAAGAGGCAGTGAGAGATGGAAATGGAGCTGCATTTGGGTCGCAATCCATGAGCCAGAATGAAAAATCAGACTTCCGGGGCACTTGAAAATCATACTTGGAGAAGGGCTTTCTCCACACTGAACTTGGAGGGCTTAGTGAGGGTGGGCTGGGGGCGGGAGGAAGTGATGGAAATTATTTCTCTCTGCTCAATAAGTATAATGTACCATTTATGGAGACAGGTGTTTAATCAATCTGCCCATAATCACCTTTTGTCTGATCAGCATATTCACTGCAGTGGCCCTGAAGGTGCCCCTGAATCTCTTTTGAAGAGAGAACTTGTCTTCAGCTTCAAGGGGTGCAGTCAGCTGGCAGCCGCCAGCTGCAGCACGTGCAGGACCCACGAGAGACCCATGCACTTCCTGGGCAGCCCCAGCCAATGGCTGTGCATGGTGAGGATGCGGGAGCTCCACGCCAGGGCTCGCTGCTGAGTTAGTGAGACTGTCTGCTCAGCATCACGGTCCCAGGCTCTCCTTGCTCATTTCTGCTCCCTTCCACTTTTATCTTTTATGTTCCCCTCACCCTCCCTCGCCCACACAGATTAAACCTCTTTTACTCCTAACTCCATCATCTGCTTCTCAGAGAACCTAACTCATGCTCATCTTTTCAACTGAATTTTTTTTCTTCTTTGCTTTAATACTATTTTTATTTTATTTTTTCCCCTTTTTATTTATTTATTATTATTATTATTATTTTACTTTACAATATTGTATTGGTTTTGCCATACATCAACATGCATCTGCCACGGGTGTACACGTGTTCCCCATCCTGAACCCCCTCCCCCCTCCTTCCCCATACCATCCCTCTGGGTCATCCCAGTGCACCAGCCCCAAGCTTCCTGTATCCTGCATCGAACCTATTTTTAAATGAGATTATGTTAAAAAAGTTTTCATACTCAGACTGAGACCTGATCTACATTTTCAAAAAACCCCAACCCCCAAGATTTGATAATTATATAAATTGAACTTTAAGAACTGTCTACTTCATTCTTGTCTTCCCTTAGCATATCTTACTCATCCTTGAGGTCTTAGCTTAAATATCATTTCTCCTCGAAAGCTTTTCCCCAACCCTCCTGACTTCAGCTTTGGTAAATCCCTCTGTCACAGGTCCCCCAGTTTCCCTTTGGTAAGACTCATCAAACTTGCGGTTACTTGGCTGTGGTCAGTTGTTGGCCTCTGCTATCCATAAAGCCATGATCTAAAATTCTTGGTCACTGCTAATCACCCAGCACTTAGGACAGTGCCTGGGCCAAGGAAGCTACTCAATAAATACCTAACTGAGTGTCAAATCTGATCATCTAAGGTATGGGATATTGGCACATATCTGCCTCTAATTGTGCCCTTCATCTTAAGGGCATCACTCTTGCTCCTGATTACAGCAAGACTCATAGAATTGAGTACTAGAAGAAACTTAAAGATTATCCCATCTGAGCACCCATGGGTATCAGACATGCTGTAGAACATTCAACAATCCAAGATTGTCCAATCTTAGTTTGAATACGAAGGACAGAAAGTACTTTCAAAGGCTACCCATTGTGTCCTGGACAGCTCTGATTGTCAGATTTCCTAGAGCTTAGTTCATTTCATATTCTCACAGAATGATTTAATATTTTTTGATAATATTGACAACATAGATAGGCTTTCTGGTCTAAACTGAGTGTTAGTCACTCAGTCGTGTTTGACCCTTTGCAACCCCATGGAACTTGGGGTTGGGGGAAGAAGTCAAAATTTCTCTTCCTATGAATAGTCTCTCAAATGGGAACCTAGCTAACTTGAAATAGAAAAACTTCCTTCATTCATACATGCCAAAAATATCAGTTGGGTGCTAAATGTGTCTAGCATGGGAACCAGCATCAGTAGGACATAGAGAGATGTCCCAAAATATGGAGTCTGCCTGGGGAGATAAAGATGTTTATAAGATCAAAAGATCACAGCAACATAGGAACTGCCAAGGGAGATCTGAGGCAGAGTATCCTGAGAGCCAAATCACAGGGTGGATAGAAAGTGTTTGAAGAGCTTGGGGGAGGTGGTAGTCTGGGAAGCCTGGGAATACAGGGGGCAGGGATCTAGGAAGGGTTCATTTAGGAAGTGAGATTTCAGTTGAGTACTATGGACAGGAACCATGAGGCAGTGGGTAAACCACCTTGCCAGTCAGGCTGGAGAGATGTCTTCCCAAGATGGACAGGGAGGGGCTTGGTGAGATGGGGAAGTTAGAGGACAGCTAGCTGGGGGAACCACTTCCCTCTCCCCAGGACTGTGAGTCTGCCTCCAGCAGCATCTTGTCAGCCTGTCTTCCTTAGAGCCTCCAGGGCTGACCAGGCCACACTCCCAGGACACAGGCTACTGGCATGGGAGCACTTCTGTGGCTGCTCCTCCTCGTGCTGTCCCAGGAAGGTGAGACAGACTGCCAGCTTCAGAACAGGAGTGTCTCATTTCCTCTCTGTGCTCCTGTTCTGCTGGGCATTGGGTTAGCAAGTCGCTGCCTTTGGGACTGAGTCCTTCAGCTCCTCTGGAGTACAGAGGACTAGGGTGTGACTTTAGTGCAGTAAAAAGAGATAAGGATACCTGTGGATACAGAAGGGGAGCGACCCCAAGGACAGCAAATGGAGAAGAGAGAACTTGGAGGGTGAGGTACAGATGGAAACCAAACCGTGGTAGGTGCTCGAGTCAGGTGCAGCGAAGAGCTAGAGCCAGAAGAGGCAGTTGGAGGATGAGATTGATTGTGAGTCACAGAAACTACTCAGGTGAGACTGAGACCACGCCCCACCGCCAGTCTCAGCAGCCCAGAGACACCACTTGCGTTGTTTCCATCTTTCTGAAGTTTTATTTATTTATTTACTTACTTGGCTGTATGGGGTCTTAGTTGCAGCACATGGGATCTTCATTGCGAGTCATGCAGATCTTTTGTCGAGGTGCACGAATTATCTCTCGTTGTGGCGTATGGGCTCCGTAGTTGTGGTGCTCAGGCTTAGTTGTTCCCCAGCATGTGGGATCTCAGTTCCCTGACCAGGGATTGAACCTGCATCCCCCGCATTGCAAGGCAGATCCTTAACCGCTGGACCACCAAGGAGGTCCTAATCTTTTCTTTCTTTATCTGCAGCTGAAGGGTACTCTGGAGATGGTGTGGATCCTGAGGAAGTGGTTGGGATCCTTCACGAGTCCATCAGCCTGCCCCTGGAAATGCCATTTGATGAGGAGGTTGAGAACATCATCTGGTCCTCCCACAAAAGGCTTGCCACTGTGGTGCCAGAGAAAGAGGGACATCCGGCTACCATCATGGTGACCGACCCTCGCTATGACGGCCGAGTAAGCTTCCTGGAGCCCACCTACTCCCTCCACATCCAAAATCTGAGCTGGGAGGACTCAGGATCTTACCAAGCTCAAGTCAACCTGAGAACGTCCCAGGTCTCCACCATGCAGCAGTACAATCTGCGCGTCTATCGTGAGTTTATTGGGAACCATAGCGCTGCCTTTTCTGACTCTCCTGAGATTCCTACACAAAGGCCCAAGGGTCTTAGGACTCGGGGTTTTGGCTTGAGGGCCTGGGACTGGAAAGCATTCTGTCTCCAGTGTGTCTGACCTCACCTGCAGGCAAAGTGACCTGGAGTAGCAAGACCCTGGGCTCTGAGCAGTGTCTGTGGATTGTTGTGAAAGGAGTCAGGGGCTTTGCGTACAGACCTCTTAGGGAGCCTTTCTGTTCCTACGAGATTTTGCGTCCTGGGCATGAATGCCACCTCCATATATATATATATATTTTTATTGGCTGTACTGGGTCTTCACGGCGGTGAGCAGGGGCTTCTCCTGTTGCAGAACAGGGGCTCTAAAATACGGGCTCAGGAGCTGTGGTGCCCTGGCTTAGTTGCCACGTGTCATGTGGGATCTTACTTCCCCAATCAGGGATCAAACTCAAGTCCCCGGCACTGGAAGGTGGATTCTTAACCGCTGGACCACCAGGGAAGTCCTGCCACCTCCATTCCTAAGCCTTTTATCCTCGTCTTTGATTTGAGGGCTACTAATCAGGGTCTCCTGTCTACCTGAACCCAAATTCCCTCTTAATGCTTGTGACATTGACTGATATTCTACCTTGAATCGTGCATACACTAATTAAATTATAAGTGCCCTCAGGAGGGTGATAATATTTTCTAGGATCAAAGAGGCAGGAGAGTTTGAAGGAAAGTGGGGTGCAAAGGTAAGAGAGAGAAGGCAAGGCGTAAAGCAGAGGTAGAAGATGCCAACAGCAGCTCCGTCATCTTGGCAGCTGCCCTGGGAACCACAGGTTGGATGGTGGCTGGGTGCTGTTAGTTTGGCTCCTTCCTCGTTTAGGTGAAGCAGGTCTCAGTGGGCAGCATCAGTACCCCAGTGTCGAAGAATTTAGGAAAACAGAGCCAGTCCCTGATTACTTAGAGGGCCTTTGTGTTTCTCCTTCATCTAGAACGCCTGTCACAGCCTCACATGACAGTGAAGTTTGAGATCCCTGGGGAAGAAGGTGCCTGTAATATATCCCTGATATGCTCTGTAGAGAATGCGGGCCTGGACGTGACCTACACCTGGATATCCTGGGAAGATGGCGCTGACACAGCCCATGAAGGCGCCATCCTCAGAGCATTCTGGAGGCCTGGGGACAAGGCTGTCTCTTACACCTGCAGGGCCAGCAACCCTGTCAGCAACATTACTTCCCGTCCCATCCAAGCTGGGTCCTTCTGTGCAGGTACCAGGGTCCCAGAGACAGTCCCCGAGTCACTGCAGGGTCTCAGGGTGACCACACCCTTCTCCTCAGGAGAGAACGTGGAGTCTAGAACCTAACCCCTCCCGTACAGACTTGACCCCTGGATTGGGGAGGGGCTTCCCTTTTCCTTGTGCTCACAGCTTGGAAGCTGGGAAGGTCCCTTCTAGTCCCTTCTAGGTTGAGATTACTCCCCAGATCACAACCTCCGAGATTCTGTGAAAAGAATATACATCCCTGAGATACTTGCCAAGGAATCAGCTGACAGTGAACCTGAGACCTCCTCGGTGGAATTTGGGGTGGGTGTCTTCCCCTAAATCCAGACCTTCCCTCTGGTAAGCCCCTCTCTCCTTGCCTTCTCTGCCCCAGATCCTGGCTACCCTTTGGAGAAGGCCTCCACTTCCTTCTGTCTTTTGGCCAAGGGACTGCTCATCCTCTTGCTTTTTGGAACTCTGGCCGTGGGCTTCTGGTTCATCCGAGTCCAGACAAGAGGCAAAGTGCTGAGAATGAAGAAACTCAAGAGAGACAGAATGAGACTGAGAAGGAAGGGGCGGCCTGGCCCCAGCCTGAGCTGATGGCCCCTGGGGGCCCCTGTCCTGAGCATTGCTTCTTCTCAGCCCCAGCGGAAACTTCCTCCTCCCCAGGCTCATCTATTCCCAGGGGATCAAAGGGCGGGCATCTCAAGGGCCATGCTCCCAGAGGGAAGATTGTCTGGCAATAAAGTCAAACCGGGTGACTCCACTCTGGAGGAGCTGTGTAGTCTTTCACTGGGTAACTCTGGCAAAACCTGCTTTCTTGCCTTTCCTTCCCTTCTAGGTGACCCCCTCCATGCCGCCTGCTTTCCACAACTGCCTTTGGAGAAGAAAGTGAGTCTAAAAGACCTCCTCACAATGCGGTGTTGGTACGTTATTATTCACGCCTAACCCATTCCCCACCAACACACATAACATTTACACTTCAATAAGAAGAGTGAGAGATTCCTTTTAATCTAAATGAAGCTGTGACTCCTGAATGGGAAATTTCAGGCACCAAGAACTCTGCATGAATGTGGTATTATTCCTATTATTCCTACCAATTCTTCTGCTTTCATACCCTCCTTACACCCTGGCCAATGAGTTCACTAAGCGACTCACCCACCCGATGTTAATCTACCGACTGTCCTGCACAGGGAGCTATGAAGCACCCCAGTGCAATCCTACTCTGGGTCTCAGTTGAGCCTGGTGACCTTTCCATCATCTCCCTGATGCCAGTTGCTCTGGGCCTCTGGTGCCTGCCCCATAGAGATGGCAACTCAGTTGGATTAATAGCGTAGGTCTGGATACTTCCCTGGTGATCCAGTGGCTAAGACTCCATGTTCCCAGTGCAGGCACCCAGGTTGGATCCCTGGTCAGGGAACTTAGATCCCATGTGCTGCAACTAAGAGTTTGCAAGCTGCAACTAGAGAGTTGGCATCCTTCAATGAAGATCAAAGATCTCGTGTGCGGCAGCTAAGACCTGGTGCAACCAAATAATTCAATAAAGTAAAAATAAATATTTTTAAAAAACAGCAGAGGTTGAGACTCTTGACCCCTGTTTGTATTTGGGATTAGAGTCCTGTCTATCCCTTACCCATAGATTTCCATGTCTCACACCTTCTCTCTGGACTGTTGTCCTGGGCTGCTGCCCCCTACACATATATTACCCTCCCCTCCTCCTGTTCTCCTGGCAAAGACCTTTAATTTTATGTTCTTGCTCTTTCCCAAGCCCAGTGATCAATATGAATTCCTCACCCTCTGCTTAAGTCTTGGTCATCCTCCCCAAATCAGATCTTGTGAATGCTACTTAATGTAGCTGCCGTGGCAGGGTGCAGAGTTGGGGGTGAAATGGGGAGGGGACTGAAAGCCACTCATGCCACAGGACGTGCTGAGGGAGTGAGTGACCTGGAGGAGGGTGGTGTGGGATACTGTAGTGTCACGGTCTTCGTAGACCGGGACCTGGGGACTGGAGTCAACGAGAAGAAGGATGCAGGATCCCAAGTCTCGAGTGAAACAAGGGTCCTTTGCAGAAATGCATGCTTATATATCTTCAGTAAAATGATTACTCAGCCATTAAAAAGAATGCAATTCCACCAATTACAAAAAATGAATAGTCCTAAAAGGTCACTGAAGAGTCACTGAAGGGAGTCACTGAAGGGAGTCACTGAAGGGAGTCACTGAAGGGGATCCAAGCAGGTGCTCTTTCCCATGATCTCAGTCCTGAGAACTTCGTGCAGCTCTGCTCGTTCCTGTTTCCCAGGAACTGATAAGGAATAGAGAGTCCTTGAGAAACGGCACACAAAGGAAGAAAACAACATATTGGATCCCTTAAAGTTGAGCGTCCCCTGACACTGTATGGAGAGCCCTGGGTGGGATCCCAGGAGATCTGGGCTGTGCTCTGCCACTGGCCTCTGGCTTGGGACACGTGGTCCAGCAGATGTCCACAGAGGCGCCGTCCCTTTCGACTAGAAACACACCCTTTGAAGACAGCAGGCACAGGTACAGCTGACTGGTGCTCCAAGGCTAAGGGAACGCCTTGGCTCCGACAGGGGCGGGATGGGCTGGTAACCCCAGCGAATTTTAGAGGAGGGACTGAGGGGTAAAGACAGGGCTGTGTGGCAGAAGCCACGCCAGACACCTCTCTGCATTTCTCTTTCCCCTCTTAGTGAGGAGAAGGATACTGACCTCCAAAGTGTGTCCCAAGAAAAAGAACACTGAGACTGTGGAGGGGCAGATGGACTCACTTGGGACTGTAGGGACCAAGGATGTCTTTGGGGAAACAAGACACAGGGGACTTCCCTGGTGGTTTGATGGCTAAGGCTCCATGCTCCCAAGGCAGGGGGCCTGGGCTCCATCCCTGGTCGGGGAAGTAGATCCTACATGCCTCAACAGTGCACATGGACCAGGCACTGGGACGCCCCAAGAGGAAGCCTCCAGCAAGGGGCATGGAGGAAACCAAGAGCCAGGGCTTCCAGGGACGGAAGGAAGCAGAGCCAGGAGGCAAGCGGGGGCTTCCTGTCTCGATTATTGGGCGGGAGATGGAGCCCTGTAGGGCTTGGGGAGGAGGTGGTGAGGTTGGGAAAAGAAAAAGAAAAAAGGGAAGTTTAGTTTCTAAGTCCACTCCCCAAAGAGTTCCTAAGACTAGCAAAGGATCCACTCTATTCCCTGAGGGTCTGACTCATTGTCCCGCTGGAAGGCAGTCCCTGGCCCGAGGCTGGTTCTCTGTGCCTCCCTTTGGGCTGAGTAGTTCCACCTCCAAAAAGGCATGAAGATCTAGGACCAAACCTGCAGCTCCCAACTCCTCTAATTTCTTTAATAGCTTTCTGGAAACTGAGTGGAAAAGGCCACTGGCCATCTTGCATACATGGGGGCAGGTCTTTTCTTGTGAATTTCAGAGTCTGGCACAGGAGATCAATAAGGGAAGGAATGGTCTCTGTACAGTCAGCTGATGGCCCTCCCTAAAATACAAGGGAGCACCTCTCACACCCAGTCTGAACGGAGAAAGGCTGAGGTCCCCAACCAGCCCAGAGCACCTGGATGCGGAACATTCAGACTTTGAAGAAGGTGGAATACAAGCTCAGAAAGACTCGGGCCTCTTCCTCTACAGAAAACCGGGATAATAATCAGCTGGTAACACTTTGCTTTTTGCAAAGTTTGCTTTGTTGAATGGAGAAGGCAATGGCACCCCACTCCAGTACTCTTGCCTGGAAAATCCCATGGACGGAGGAGCCTGGGCTGCAGTCCATGGGGTGTCGAAGAGTCAGACACGACTGAGCGACTTCACTTTCACTTTTCACTTTCATGCATTGGAGAAGGAAATGGCAACCCACTCCAGTGTTCTTGCCTGGAGAATCCCAGGGACGGGGGAGCCTGATGGGCTGCCGTCTATGGGGTCGCACAGAGTCGGACATGACTGAAGCAACTTAGCAGCAGCAGCAGCAGCTCTGTTGAAATAGGTGAAAAGCAAACTGAGGGGAGGAGGATAACACTTAAGCGCCGAAGTGTCAGGCACTGGGCTTGCACTGGAGAGGCGGAAAAGATACTCTCTGCCCTTGGAACTCTTTGTGGGGTGTGTTAGATGTAATTACAGTGAGGTGTGACAAGGGCTTCGGGTGAAGGTGAGGATGTGGTGAGAGTTCAGTGATGATGTCCTGGAGGGAAGAGGTAACAGAACTTTGACCTCTGACTACCAGTGAGTTCCCAGGGAAGGGAGAAAAAGGACTTTGTAGCCAGACAGAAGATAAGAAGAAAGCCATTGATAAGTGAACAAGCACCATGAATTCAAGGGACTATGAGGCCATGCGCTGCGCCCTGTGATGAATGGGTAGTCTGGAGAGGCAGGCAGGTCTTCTCTGATAGGCTAAGGGCTGAGGTGGGGGTGGCGGGGATTTAAGGATGAAACAAGACCAGCTCTACACCCTCATGGAGCTTTGGTCTCACTGGCTTAGAAAACAGGCATGCCAACAGCCACGAAACAATCAATGATGAATGGTAACTCTTTTCTGATCGGGTGACAGGACCAGTGCTCGTAGCAATCAGCAAAGTCTCTGGAATTGACAACATTGTCTAGTCTTCCTGTCAACAAATTGAAAATATGTGGGCTGGTTTAAGCTTTGGCAGGATGATGCTAGGTAGAATCCTAGCAGATTGAACAAATTTTTCCAGAAAATAATATTTATGGATAGGATTTTTTTTTTTTTTTTTACCAATTTTCACTTCCAGCATGGTGAGGGAGCAAGTTAGGGTCAGGTTCCTTTTCTTACCAGAAAGCTGACAAGATGCACCTGAATCAGAGCAAAATGATGATAATAATAAAATACAAAATTAGCATCTCCCCCCCTCAAAAGAGAAAAGACTGTATCTTAAACTTAAAAAAATTGAAAACCATTTCAAATCCCAATTTTACAAAAAGTTATTTTAATGTCCAAACGAAATTAACTTATCCTCAAGAAAATACTGGAGACAGTGGAATTGAAACCTTTGAACCAGAGATGGAGCCCATTCTCACACAGGGGAAGGAGATCTTTTGTATTGGTTGGTGAGGGCCCAAGATATAACAACCGTCACACTCTTCCGCCACCTTCCCCAGGCATTCTGCTTGGCCTTGCTTTCCTCTTGTGTTCACTAACACGTTTTCATTGGAGTCTTAGCACTGTTAGGTCAGTTTGTCACATTGTAACATTTGAAGGGCCACTTTGAGAGACTTTGCTGGAGGGATAGTGAGAGACATCATTCCATTGCTCTTGCCTGCTCCCCTCCTTCACTCCCCACACTTTCATCTCAGGTGGTGAAAAACACCCAGATCTTTACACCTTTAGAACTTTCCAGCAGTCAAGTCCCTGAAGATGGAATGAATTACTACAAGGGGTGGTAAGCTTCTTGGCCCAGAATTTAGTCAGAAAGGGCTGGATGACCACCCGGAAGGGAGGATGTGGACGGGATACTGGTGTGAGCTGTGGTCAGACCCATCCTGTTGGGTCTTCTGGGTGCCAAGGGTATGACTGGGAATCAAATGCCTGGTGAGTGGCAGGAGTTCAGACTGGGGTGAGATTAGCATGCTGCTTTTAGGGAAGGCTTCCAGGGGAGCACCAGGACAGGTTTTTTTTGTTGTTTAGTTGCTCAGTCCTGTCCGACTCTTTGCAACCCCATGGACTGCAGCACACCAGGCTTCCCTGTCCTTCACCATCTCCCAGAGATTGCTCAAACTCATGTCCATTGAGACAGTGACTCCATCCAACCATCTCATCCTCTGTTACCCCCTTCTCCTCTTGCCTTCAATTTTTCCCAGCATCAGGGTCTTTTCCAGTGAATCAGCTCTTTATACCAGGTGGCCAAAAGACTGGAGCTTCAGCTTCAGCATCAGTCCTTCCAGTGAATATTCAGGACTGATTTCCTTTACGATTGACAGGTTTGATCTCTTTGCAGTCCAAGGGACTCTCAAGAGTCTTCTCCAATACAGCAGTTAGAAAGCATCAATTCTTTGGCACTCAATCTTCTTTATGGTCCAACTCTCACATCCATAGATGACTACTGGAAAAACCATAACTTTGACTATCCATACCTTTGTCGGCAAAGTGATGTCCCAGCTTTTACGCTATCTAGGTTGGTCATAGCTTTTCTTCCAAGGAGCAAGCATCTTCAAATTTCAGATTTCTGGTAGGGAAGGAGTCATGACCCTGCATCCCTAAGACAGCACCAAGTTGAGGAAGCAGAGAAGGCTGCAGGGCTGACATGCAAGATGTGTTTCTGCCTGAGTCTGAAGTCCCCAAGGTGGGTGGGTTTGATGGAGTCTAGGCTGGGTTTCACTCCAGCTCTGCCCTGTGCTCTTGGGCAGGTTACTTCACCCTGTAGAACCTCAGTTTTCTTATTTGTCACACGGAGCTTTACCTACTTCACAGAGTTTCCGTACAGGTCACATAGGAGTCCTGAAGCAGGTAGTCCAGGATCTGGCTCCCTGCAGGGGCTCAATAAGTGATCATTCCTTTCATTCCTCCTCTCCCAATCTCCCGTGCCAGGATGTCTCTCTCTAGTTTCTTCCCTCTGGACTCGTTTCTTTGGGTGGTTGGTGCTGGGAGCTGACTTGGCAACCTCAGGCTGGGAGCGCTGCCTTCCCCTCCGCACACAGTGGGAGGCGCCTGGGCAAGATTTGGGAGCTCGCCAGTGCAGACAGGTATTTCCAGTCCGGCCAGAGAAGAATATGTGGAGGTGGAGGTGGCGATGGGGATGGGGGAGGAGATCAGAGGGGCGGGGTGGATCCCCTGGGAGGAGGGCGGGGAGTCCTGCTCCCTGCCTGGTGCTTGTGCCCTCCAGGCTCGGGTTTCAACCCTAGCTGCCGCATCTGCGGTTAAGCCCGTTAGGCGAAGGGAGGACGTCTAAGGTGGCTTACCCAGGAAGGAGGGAGTGCAAGGAACCAGCTACGGGTCAGCTCCTGCGACCCCGGGAGCCCGGGCCTTGACCCGCTTAGCCTCGCAAGCTTGCAGCGGGAAGCGGCCGACCGATCCGTCTTTCCACGCTTCGTTGTATCGAGCTCCACCAGGGGGCGACCCGGGCCCACGTGCCACGGAGCCCTGCTTTCCCGAAACTACAACTCCCAGGCCGCTCGGGGGTCGCGCCCGCCTCGCCTCGCCTTCTGCTAGCTCCAATTGGCCGCCGCGGGAGGGGGATTGGCGGTCTCCAGGGCGACGGGAGGCGCTCGGGGCATCCGAGGCGGGGAGGCGGGTCCGCCCCCTATTGTGTAGCTGGAAGAGTGAGGCCGAGCGGTGCGGAGCAGGTGAGGGCGGGGGTGTTCTGGGGGCAATGGAATGGGGTGCCAGCGAGGGGATGAACAGTGCGGGAGTTATGGGGGACAGGAGAAAGCGGGGGAATTGTGGAATTCTTTGGGGGAGCAGAACTAGGGGAGTTCTGGGGAGTGAAGTAGAATTCTTGGTGGGTGGATGGGGACTCCGGAGAACTGGGGGAGTTCGGAAGTAGTGTGTGTGAGTGTGTGTGTGTGTGTAGGTGGGGTGGGGTGGGGGTTCGTTCTTGGTGGGTTCCAGACACAAGGAGGAGTTCCAGGGGTCCGGAGACGGCAAGGGAGAAGAGAATTGAGGGCGGGGTATCAGAAGTGTATTGTGGGCTGAGGCAGGAGCATTCCAGGGAGGAGAGGATGGGAGAAGTGAGTGGGTGGCGATTCTGGGGGAGCCCGGGAGTTCCTTGAAGCACCGAGGATCTGGTGCAATTGGAGATCAGGTGCGAAGAATGGGAATTGTGGGGGGTGGGGAAGGTTGTGAGAAGTGGGGATAACTGGGATGGGAGAATGAGAGAGCGCTGGGTGGGGAGATCAGGTGAAGACATAGTGGCGGCAGAAGAGTTGGAAAGCTCTTAGGAAAAACAGAGGAATTCTGGGCAAACCTGGGTTTACTAGGGTTTTCAGAACAATGAGCCAGGAGGGAACTGGGAGTTCTTATGCATTTAGAAAAAGATATGTCTGTGACATATGGGAGAACTGGGGGCAGTGGAAAGCCAGGGGGGTGCTTGCTGGTGAGTTATCCGGAGTTAGATGTGCAGGGCCACTCAGTGGAGGCAGGGATCAGGCTGGGGGACATGGGGAGGTTTTATAGCCGGTCTTGACCTGTGAGGCCAGGCGCGGGGTGGAGGCCCATAGAGCAGAGTCCACTTGGGTCTGCCAGGTCCAAGGCAGCACCACTCCACTGTGACTTCCCTAGATGCTTAGGCCCTTGGGCTATCAGGACCTCCTCCCCTCCAGGTCCCAGGGCTCACTTTGTACACCCTAGGGACTCTTGGGCTTTTTAAGCTTCATATGGGCCATGCCTCTGGGGCTGGGGAAGCGGTGGCAAACCTTGGGCCCTGAGGATGCTGGAGGGAGAGAAAAATGGGAGGAACTTGGATCATGGTGTCTGGCAAGACAGAGGGCTGTCTTGGCAGCATCAGGAGGAGAAAGTGGCACCAGCTGCCAGCCCACAAGCCCTGGGACCTGCCCAGACCTGGAGAATGCTGCCTGGGCCCCTCCATACCAGCAGATGGAAAGGGAGCTCCTCTCCCAAGTGTCTGACGCATTCATGGCTAAAGCAGTATTGGGAGGTTGGGTGGAGAAAGGGGTTCACAGAGGCTGCAGAAATGAGGCAAGGATCTGTGTGGGCACTTTCTGGGGGTTTTCATCCCAACTTTGCCTTTGACTGACTGTGTACACCTGAGCAAGTTTCTCTGAGATCCTCACTGTCCTTGTATGTCACTGAGGGGTGGAGGTGATAATACCGGTTCTACCTTGCTCTCTGCTACCTTGTTATTAGCATCAGGACTAAGGACAGGACAGAGAGCAGGCTGGACCATGGGGGCTCTGTATCTCCCATACTTAACTGACTAGTCCTTTTCCAAGTATAGAGGAACCCCAGTTCCCTCATGGTGCAAATTTCTAAGAGCTTGAGTAAAGAGGATATCCCCAGAATTCCTCAGCTTTTCCTAAGATCTTTCCAGCCCTCTGCTTCCCACATGTCCTTACCTGTCTGGTCTCCCCACCCCAGCACTCCCTCACCCTTCCGCCACTCATCTGCGCTCCTCTTCCCTTTCTCTACCTTTGCTCACCAACATTGGCCCACTTTGCATGTTGCCTTGCATTTTGCATCTAGATCTGGTGGTGCTCCAGAGAACGGCTTTCTCAGGTGTGACGTGAGCCAAGCCCTAACTGTCCAGAAGAGTGAGCGCTGATCCCTGTGACCTGATCAGAAGGATTGAGGGGCTTGCTGGGCTCTGCACGTCCCCGGGCCCCTCCATCTGGGCCCCTGTGGAGAGGAGGGGCCGGGCAAGCAGGCAGCTGGGCTATGGTTTGGTGCCTCAGTCTGGCCATCCTCAGCCTGATCATCAGCCAGGGGGCTGACGGTGAGCTGGACTCCCTGGGCTCCAGAACTCCCTGTTGGCTTTGGGGTAGGGGTGGACCCCTGGGGTTCTCTGTGAGCAGGTCCGAGGACGGGAGGAGCAGCTCTGGTTCTGCCAACATCAAAGATTCCTTTAACCCCATCACCAAGGCCTGGGGAACCCACCGAGATAGGGTATCTCCCCTCCCAGTCCTGGCTCTGGGTCCCTGCTGGGTCCTCATGCCACCGGCCTGCCCGCCCTGCAGGTCGAGGGAAGCCTGAGGTGGTGTCGGTGGTGGGCCGGGCCGGGGAGAGTGCGGTGCTGGGCTGCGACCTGCTGCCCCCGGCTGGCCGGCCCCCTCTGCATGTCATCGAGTGGCTGCGCTTTGGATTCCTGCTTCCCATCTTCATCCAGTTTGGCCTCTACTCTCCCCGCATCGACCCTGATTACGTGGGTAAGACTTGTCCTCAGCTGAGAGGTTGGGAGATGTCTCCAACAAAGGTGGGCTGGGTAGAGTGGGAACAAGGCCTCTTCTTAACAGCTCTGTCCCTGCCCCAGCCTCATCTCCAGCTCCACTGCCTGAACTCTGCATAACAAGCATGGCTCTGCTCCCAAGCAGTGTTCATTCACTGAAGGATTCATTCATTTACACACACACACACACACACACACACACACACATGCACGGTCTGTTTGGAACTCCACTTGGCCTGTTCCAAAGGAGATCCTGCAGCCCTCTTCCAAGTGTCCATCCTTATTCCCTAATCCCTCTTTCTAGAGCTCATCACGAACCTCCCAGACTCCTCCTGATCCTCCCTGGTCTCCCCTACTTGGCCCTCTCCTGTCCCCTGGCTCTGCTATCTTCTCACTCCCTTGCCCTCCTCCCCTCCTATTTTCTTAAATGCTGATTTGGGGGGTTCTAGGCTTCTAGGGAGTAGACTGATGGGGCAGCAGGGTCGGGGGGTTTCTGATTTATCTGATTCTGAGTACAGCAGAGCTCATGCACGGCAGGGCTGGAGGGAACCAGGCTCCCCGAAAGATCAGCAAACAGATGGGGCTGGGCTGGGTTCCTGCTTCAGCTAGCTCCAACATGGACTTAAAATAGTGTATAGGCCTCCCTGGGGGCCTTCTCCTGTGCCCCAGCTGCTCCCTGAAAAGGCTCAGCTTCCTCCTAATCTCTGGGGAGCCTTAATCTGAGTGGTTTAGTGCAGGTCTCTGAGGGCAGAGGGTGGGAGAACCCAGGGCTGGGGCTGGGGTGGCTGTTGAGAGTCTGGCTGCCTCCTCATAGGGGAAGCCCAGGAAAGGCCACCTGGGAGGCTGTCGATGGGGGCAGGGGGACCCCCTCCCTTTTCCCTCTTTAGTTTGAATCCTGGGAGAAGCCACAGGATTGGCTGAGCTGTCACTGCGGGGCAGGCTGAGCAGAGAGAGGGGAGGAGGCTCAGGCAGGTGGTGCAGAGGGAAGGGTTTATTTTCAAACTGGGGGCAGTTGTTGGCAAACAGCCTAGTGGGATTGTATGTGTCTGCACAAGCCTGGGGAGAACCGCTTGGGAGAACTGATGAAAGCGGGGGCCCCACTTAGGACAAATGGAGAGACAATGGCGGGGCCCAGCCCCCGCTCCCAGCCTCTGCCCGCCGGCTGGGGAGCAGCTGGGCTGAGGCTCGTGGATGTAGAACGTTGCCCCACTGAGGGCAGGGTAGAGGGATGCTTTTCCTGGGCTGCCTCTGGGCGGGGGTGGGAGTCGGGGAGTTGGGGCTGGTGATGTGCAACTCTCCTTCCTGCCCTCCCTCCACCCCCTTGTCTGGAAGGTAGCAACTTTGCTACCTGTGGGTTTTCTTTTTGTCTCTGTGGTGTTCCTTTGAGCTGCACGGGCTGTGAGCAGTAACCTCGGGGGCTTTCTTCCTACCCCTGCCCTTCATGCCCACCCCTCCCCTGGGTCTGAAGCTTCTGGTCAGGCAGAGCTAGTTTGGGGAGTTAGGGCCCTGGGGAGAGGACCCTGTACCCATTAACCCTTTTACTGCCTCCCAGTGTGGAATGGGCCTCTCAGCCTTTGTGCAGGGGACTCTGAACTGCGGTTGCTAGGCAACGGGAGGTGGAGGTTGCTAAGGACAATGCTGTCCTGTCATAAACCCTCTGGGCAAACGAAGGGGAGATGGCCTGGGACTGTGTGTGAGGCCCATGGCCTAGAATGTGGGAGGAACCACGGGAGAGACTGTTTGGAGCCTTCAGGGATTACACAGGGAGGGAAGGCTACCTATCTTTGATGACTTTAGAATCCATCTAGCAGAGGAGACTGGATTTGTGGACTAGTGCAAAAGTAGTAAAAGCAGTGTAAAACAAACCAGGACTAAATCCTAGAATGAAAGCAGCTGCTGTGTGTAAAGAACCCCGAACAGCGCCTGCATGGTGTGAAATCCTAGGTGTGAAGAGAAAAGAGAGTCCACTTGCTCTATACCAGCTTCCCTGGGGTGGATCTTAGATTAGCTCTTCCAATTCATGGGACCAGCTTTTGGTCTTTGACTTTCATGCTATATTTCTTGAGAGTTTCAAGATACCCCCTGTGGCAGAAGGGACATGAGTTTTCTCTCTGTCCTGAGTTGTCTGATAAAAATCAGTTATCTCAAGGACTTCCCTAGTGGCCCAGTGGTTGAGACTCCATGCTTCCAATGCAGGGAGCACAGGTTAGATCTCTGGTCAGGGAACTAAGATCTCACATGATGAGCAGCCAAAAAAGAAATCAGTTTTCTCGTCCTCCATTTAGAAGAGCCCCGCTTCCTTGAGTCATCTCCCCTCACCACCTTTTATTCTTGCATCCCCTGGGCTTCCCTGGTGGCTCAGACGGTAAAGAATCCGCCTGCAATGCAGGAGACTTGGGTTTGATCCCCGGGTCCGGAAGATCCCCTGGAGAAGGGCATGGCTACCCATTCCAGTATTCTGACCTGGAGAATCCCATGGACAGAGGAGCCTGGCGGGCTGCGGTCCATAGGGTCGCGAAGAGTCGGACAGGACTGAATGATTAACACTAACTCTCACTCTCCGCAGCGTCACCTCTTGCTGGAAACCTCCTGTACGCCTCTCGCTTCTTAGTTTCTTGGAGTATCTGGGCACAGTTAGGCCTATTTCTTGGACTTCTGTGTGTACATGAACTTGCACTTGTACATGAGTGTGGTTTCCGTGCTTTTGGAGAGCTTTGCAAGAGTGGGGACTGTGTCTCTTCCTTCCTCTACACACCCCTGCATGTCGAGAGGTCTGAAGACACTCGCTTTGGCTCTGTACGTAGAGAGTGGACCTCCAGAAGGGGGACCCAGGACTCGGGAGGGCACAGGAAGTTCCTGGCCAACTTCCTGTTCTTCTGTAACACTTCCAGGCTAGCCATCCATACCTCACAGAGAAGTTAGGACATACGGTGTGCTTTATTGGATATTCTGATCAACAGACATTTGGAGCTGTTACCCCCTGGCTACCAACACACCCCGAGTGAGAATATACTGGCTAAACTCAGGGATGAGTGCCCTGAGCATCACTGGGTCCTCACACCAGTGAGCAGTGGACAGTGAACTGCATCATGAGAAAGCAGGCCTGCCTGTATTGCTGAATAGACACGTGATTTTGGAAAGAAGCTTAACATCAGTTCCTTTGATGGAATTCTTGAGAGGATTAAGTATGGTGACATTGCCTGATATTACGTGGCCCATATCCCAAACTCGATTTCCCTTCTTCCTTCTTTGTAGCACTTGAAGATCACTGTAACGAAAAGTTACCATCACATGGGACTTAGAAGAGGGCGCAGTGGGGTCTGTGGGGTTCCATGGCCTGGCAGTTTAGGGTTACCGAGGAATCCCACTGGTGGGAGAAAGGGTGGGGTCATGTTCAATGTTTACCTGAGAGATCCAGGCTTACCTAGGTGGGGATTTAAGCACCCAGCCCTTTAAGCAGCTCCACCCTTTCTGGAAAATCCCCCCCCCCACCCCCCCCCCCACCCCCCGCACCTTGTTCTTAGAAGAAAAAGGATCCTTGCCTAAGATCCCAGAGCCAGCCTTAGCCTGATACTTCACTTGTTCCCTGGTGGCATCAGGGCCCCACAGGTTGACTCTATTTTAGAAAGATGACCCTAGAGGTAGACAGGAAGCAGACTGGCGGGGGTGAGTGCGCCAACGGCTTCAGATTGTCTGGTACTAGGAAGGGCTAAGTAAAGGCATAGTCTGGTTTCATCTGTTTTGCATAACCCAGAATATTTAGAAAATGTCATTTGTCCCTATCAAAAGTCAAGGTGGGGTGGGCAGCTGATGAGCATGGAGGCAGTGGGACCTCTTTGTGGGTTGTTGGCATAACCCAGGTGAGAGATGCAATCAGTTCAGTTCAGTTCATTCGCTCAGTCGTGTCCGACTCTTTGTGACCCCATGGACTGCAGCACGCCAGGTCTCCCTGTCCATCACCAACTCCCGGAGTTTACCCAAACTCATGTCCATTGAGTCGGTGATGCCATCCAACCATCTCATTCTCTGCGTCCCATTCTCCTCCTGCCTTCAGTCTTTCCAACATCAGGGTCTTTTCAAATGAGTCAGCTTTTGGCATCAGGTGGCCAAAATATTGGAGTTTCAGCTTCAGCATCAGTCCCTCCAATGAACACCCAGGACTGATCTCCTTTAGGATGGACTGGTTGGATCTCCTTGCAGTCCAAGGGACTCTCAAGAGTCTTCTCCAACATCACAGTTCAAAAGCATCAATTCTTCTGTGCTCAGCTTTCTTTATAGTCCAACTCTCACATCCATACATGACTACTGGAAAAATCATAGCTTTGACTAGACGGATCTTTGTTGGCAAAGTGATGTCTCTGCTTTTTAATATGCTGTCTAGGTTGGTCGTAACTTTCCTTCCAAGGAGTAAGTGTCTTAATTTCATGGCTGCAATCACCATCTGCAGTGATTTTGGAGCCCCCCAAAATAAAGTCAGCCACTGTTTCCACTGTTTTCCCATCTATTTGCCATGAAGTGATGGGATTGGATGCCATGATCTTAGTTTTCTGAATGTTGAGCTTTAAGCCAACTTTTTCACTCTCCTCTTTCACTTTCATCAGGAGGCTCTTTAGTTCCTCTTCACTTTCCGCCATAAGGGTGGTGTCATCTGCATATCTGAGGTTATTGATATTTCTCCCGGCAATCTTGATTCCAGCTTGTGCTTCATCCAGCCCAGCGTTTCTCATGATGTACTCTGCATATGCGACTAAACTAAAGTGAAGGTGATAGAGAGGGAAACAGGATTTAGAATCTGAAAGGTTTACTGAACAAACTAATGTGAGAGTAAAAGAGAGATCACCAAAGGTTTACTGAACAGCTGATGTGAGAGTAAAGGAGATGACACCAGGTTTCTGGATACGCGTGATGGCGCTATTGACTGACACAGGGGAGAAGGGGTAGACTGCGTGTCATCAGGTGAAGGATGGAGCCGAGGTTGAGTGCAGTCTGCCTATTTCAAATCTTAAGCTCATTCATTTGTTCAACCATTTTATTTAAGCCTTGTGTTGCCTGCCTTCCATCTACCCCACTTGGATTTTTTCTCTCTCTCTCATTTTATAGATGAAGAAGCAGATGTTGAGAGAGAGGTTTAAGTGGTGTAGCCAAGAGGGTATATAGCAGAGCTGGACGCTAGGTCTCTCTGGCTGCAGTGTGTGCCTTGCTCAGTGGGTCGCACAGCCAGGGACCCATGAAGCTGTCTGTGGTGCAGGATTCTGCCAGGAGAGGATGTTGAGGGTGGGAGGTGCTGTCTACTTGCCCCGGGGGTGGGTGCATTGTGGAGCTCTATGAAGTCTGTCAGCCACAGCCTGGATGCCCTGGAGCGTGAGGGGATGGGGTGAGGAGGCTGCTGACCTTGCTGCCTGGCTGGGCTGGACTCTGGCCACCCTAAGGCGCTTAGGCCACTGATAATAACCCTGGTGGATTAGGGGCTTTGGTAGGCGAGGTCTGGATCCCTGCTCGGGCCCCAAACACTGCTGTGGTTTCTGGGGACAGAGTCCTCTGGCAGGAGTACTCCCCAAAACTCCCTTACAAAAAGAGTTCAAGGATGGGTAGGTTCTGTACGAATCCAGAGGAGACACAGAGCTGGTTCTCTAAGCCCCTTTCCCTACAGTCCTGGAAGCTGGCTGTCATTCAGCGCCGTGCCTAGTCCTCCTGCTGCCACTCTGGTTTCTCTTTGTTAAGCTGGGTCCCAGCTGCTGAAAGGCAGGAATGACCCGAGGGGCTGAAGGGAGAGATCTGCCCTCAGTGACCCCAACCCCATCTGTGCCTCTCTGGACCCCACTCTAGCAGGGTCACTGGGAAAGACTGAGCCTGTTCTTCACATCTGAGAATGACCAGTGTGGTCAGGGGCTTGGGGCTCCCATGCGGTCCCTTCAGCACCCTTGATCCAGGGCTGTTTCCCCAGGGCGTGTCCGGCTTCAGAAGGGGGCATCTCTCCAGATCGAAGGGCTCCGGGTTGAAGACCAGGGCTGGTACGAGTGCCGCGTGCTCTTCCTAGACCAGCACACCCCTGAGGAAGACTCTGCTAACGGCTCCTGGGTGCATCTCACCGTCAACTGTAGGAAGCTGGGGGCCGTGGTGAAGAAGGGGGGCGTGTGGAAGTGGGGAGGGCGGAAGGACAGTCCCGAAGCCCCACTCTGCTGACGCCCCTTGTTTACATCTCACCCCGTCCACCTCCACTCCTGTCCTTTCCATTCTTCACACCTAAAACCAATCAGCCTTCTTGGCTCTGTGTTGGGAACTTCCTCTCTCTTCCCTGCTCCTGCTTCCCTGACCAGGATAGCATAATGGATAGCGGATAAGGGGTTATTGAACCCCGAGTGAAACATTGCTCACATATATACAATACTTTGTTTTTATCAAAACCCCTTTTAACAGTACTTCATGAATTCTATCTCAACCCTAAGAAGGAAGGAGGTCACAAGTATTCCCATGTCATAGATGAGGAAACTGGGTTGTGCCACTGATTAGTGGCAACGCCTAGAACCCAAGCCTCCTGACTCTAGAGGGCACCTAGGTCTCTTCCCAGCTCTGAACGCCCATCCTGTGCTCCGCTCCCTTGCCAGCTCTGCAGGCTGATGCGGGGATGGGCCGGTGCATCGTCACTGGGCCCTGGGTGCCGCAGACAGGGTGGCCCAGGGCTGGGGATTCCCTTGAAGGTGGTCAGGCTGATGAGCTGAGGGCTGCAGCCCTGATCTGCCTCTCTGGTCCTGGGATGCAACTCTTTGGGCTGGTGGCCCCTCTGGCACCCCCTGATGCCTCTCTCCTCACAGCGCCCCCCCAGTTCCTGGAGACGCCTCCCCAAGTGCTCGAAGTGTGGGAACGGGAGCCGGTCACCCTGCGGTGTGTGGCCCAAGGCAACCCCCAACCTCGGGTGACTTGGAAGCTCCGAGGACAGGACCTCGGCCAGGGCCAGAGTCAAGTGCAGGTGAGTCCTGCGGCTGGACAGTGTGGGAACAGGCTGCAGGACAGAGAGGGTGAGGCCAGGCTGGGAGACCCGCCAGAGCAAGGGCTTGGCCCCAGCTTCTCCGAGCCTGGCCTGCTACCTCCCTCTGCTGGCTGGCCTCGGAAGTGCAGGGGGGTCTGAGGCCCGCTGTGGGCGAGGAGATGCCTGGGTCCCCGCTTGCTGACTCCTACTGTAGGTGCTGAACGGAACGCTGCGGATCCGGAGGGTGGAGCGAAGCAGCGCCGGGGTCTACACCTGCCAAGCCTCCAGCACTGAGGGCAGTGCCACCCACGCCACCCAGCTGCTGGTGCTAGGTGCTGTCTCGGGGGAGGGCCGGGAAGCTGGACATAACGCATGAGAGGACTGACCTGTGGCTGGGGGTGCACACAGCTTGGGGGCCAGACTTGGGCCTGAGGCAGGGGCCCCTGGAGAGGGAGGGAGCTCCCAATGCCTCTAAAACCAGCATCTTGCCTGTAAAAGGATCAGTGAATGGAGATATTTAGTGCCTAGCAGTGTGGTACAGTGGGAAGGGCATGGGGTGGTGGTGTCAGACTATGAGCCATGGAACCCCCTTGACCCCTAGCTTCCTCATCTATACAAAGAAGTTCCTGTCTGCCTCTCATGATTGTTAAAAGACTTAGGTTCAGCCGAGCACAGTAATTTGTGGTCAAGCCCTTCCCTTCAGAAGGAAAGCTGAAAAGTAGACTCTGCCTTCATAGAGCCCCCTGTTGACCTGGAGAATAAGATGCAGAGGTGAAGCCCTGCTCTCCTGGGTGCTGTAGGGGAGGCAGCGCTGAGCAGTGGTGCAGGGTGAAGTCTGTCGTCGGGAAGCCTTGATGTGAATTTGCCTTCCCACTGATCTGGGGCAAGTCGCCTTGCAATCTGTCTGCCTCTGAGCCTTCATGTCTTCATCTATGAAGTGGAGACAATAATTTCTAGTACAAAAGGCTCTCTTAAGAGGATTAAGTGAGATGGTGCAGGTCAGGTCAGTCACACCTGGTGCGCCTGGAGGTGTTCCGCACTCCAGCTTGTATCGCCACCTCTTATTACTGACCACTCATGCAGCTGGAGCCTGGAGAAGGGAGACAGCACTGGGGTTAAGAGATGGTTTGGCAGGGTCTCTGCGGCCTAGTCAGGCTCTTGGGGAAGAGCATTCAAGGCTGCCTGGCAAGGGCCCAGTGAGCTCCCATACTGACCTGAAAGAGTATGGAAGGCTTGATGTATGAAAAGATGGTTGGCCAGGTGGGGTCACAAGAAGTTTGGGTCAAGAAGTTTGAGCTTAATGTGCTGGGAGCCAGGAGCTGCTGTGGATTCTTGAGCAGAAGTGTTCTGTGGCCAAAGTGGATGGGTGGAGACATTTTTGCATGAATGGAGTCAGGGATTGTTGCAGCCTTCTGGGTTAAGGTATTGGTACCTGGATTAGGAGAGGAGACACAGAGGTGATATAGATGGTGTAGATAGATGAGGGATAGAAAAGGTGATGGTGTAGGGTGAGCAGAGGATTAAACTGGGTGAATGTGGCTGTCCCTGGTAGGAAAGCGAGCTAGCTGGAGCAGAGGAGGAACTTGTGTTCAATAAAAGGGTTAGGGCCTGTTTCCGTTCCTGAGGCCCTGTAGCAACCAGCCCTGTATTCTAGAGGGCAGACTGGGGAGAAAGGCAGCAGTGACCTCAGAGTTCCTGGGAAACTGGGCTGAGGCCCCGCCTTCCCCTGTGCTTCCCCCTTCCCAGGACCCCCAGTCATCGTGGTACCCCCCAAGAACAGCACGGTCAACGCCTCCCAGGATGTTTCTCTGGCCTGCCGGGCTGAGGCATACCCTGCTAACCTCACCTACAGCTGGTTCCAGGACAGCACCAATGTCTTCCACATTAGGTGGGGCTCCGGGTGCGGTTAGGTGGGGTGCGGTGAGGTGGGGTGTGGTGAGGTGGCGTGGGGTGGGGGTGGGGAACTGGTAGGCAGTCTGAGGAGCCCCTTGGGTGAGCAAGGCCTGGACCCCTCTGCCCTGGTGCCGTACCGCAGCCGCCTGCAGCCCCGAGTGCGGATCCTGGTGGATGGCAGCTTGCGGCTGCAGGCCGCCCAGCCTGATGATGCCGGCCGCTACACCTGTGTGCCCAGCAACGGCCTCCCGCGCCCGCCCTCGGCCTCTGCCTACCTCACTGTGCTCTGTAAGCCCCACCCCAGCTCCCTCGACAGACGGCTTCACTTCCTTGGGCCAGGCTCAGCTCCTCCCCTACAACTTGCCACTGCTTCCCCCAGACCCAGCGCAGGTGACTGCCATGCCTCCTGAGACGCCCTTGCCTGTGGGCATGCGGGGGGTGATCCGATGCCCTGTTCGTGCCAACCCCCCACTGCTCTTTGTCAGCTGGACCAAGGACGGGCAGGCCCTGCAGCTGGACAAGGTACAGCCCTGGGGCAGGGGAGAGAGTGCTTAGCTTGGTGTTATTCTAGTCAGGACGGCTGGGGTGGCCTTTGATCAATTCAGTGACTGGAGAACATACACCTTTTTTTAAAATTGGAGTATAATCACATTGTAATGTGTTAGTTTCTGCCATACAACAAATTGAATCAGCTCTATGTATACATATATCCCCTCACAGTGGAGCTTCCCTTGCACCCCATTCTCCCCCCACCATCCTACCCTTCTAGGTCATTATAGAGCAGCGAGCTGAGTTCCCCGTGCTTTATCACAGGTTCCTTCTAGCCATCTGTTTGAGAGAAAAACAAATATTGTATATTCATACATATATATGGAATCTAGAGAAATGGGACAGATGAACCTGTTTGCAGGGCAAGAATAGAGATGTAGTCATGGACTTGAGACATAGGGGAAGAAGGGGAGGGTGGGACAAATGGGAAGGCAGTAATGACATCAGTTGTATCGGGTGCTGTGCAGGGTGTCTGGTAGGGAACAGGAGCAAAGAGACATCTGTGCCTCGAGGAGGTAGCACAGCCTCAGACACTCTGCTGGAAGGCTAGCGAGGCAGGAGACAGCGAGCACCTTCCTCTTAGGGCTGGTTGAGGACAGATCAGCAATGACTTCTGGGATACTAATGACGGCCTTGAAGGGCAGAGAGACATTCCATGCAGAAACCAGGGCCCAAAGGCAGGAAACAGTATCGTGCGTTTATGGCATAATGAGTCATCCAGCTGGGTGGGAGCTACAATTCCTGTGGGGACATGACTGATGCAGAGAATCTGGGAAGACAGGTTGGGGCCAAAGGGAAGAATATGGATGCCCAGTTAATATCACCTCATTCCAAGGTGATTGAGATTTTTTTGTTTGTCTGCAAAGACAATAAATTCCTTGTGGGTTACTATTGCATCTTTTAATCCTAGTCACCTCAGGGCTTCTGCAACTGTAGTAGTACTCAATACGTTTTTTCAAAGGTTAAAAAAAAAGTCAAAAGGCATTTGGAACCAGTGAAATTGAGTGAGCAATGGTGTGATAGCATCAGTGTGTCCATGTGCGCGTGCTCAGTTGCTTCAATCATGTCCAACTCTATAGACTGAAGCCCGCCAGGCTCCTCTGTCCATGGAATTCTCCAGGCAAGAATTCTGGAGTGGGTTGCCATGCTCTCCTCCAGGGGATCTTCCCCACCCAGGGATCAAACCCGCATCTCCTGCACTGAGGCAGATTTTTTACCGCTGAGCCACCAGGGAAGCTTATATGATAGCGTCAGGGCTGTGAGCAGTTGAGTTTGTCAGAGAAATGAAGGGGAAGAGAGTGGACATTTGTGGTGCAGAGGCTGCTGAAATGAGAGTGTGGGTGAGAGGTTACGAGGCCTGAGTTAGAGAGGAAGACGTGAAGATGGATGGAACAAAAGGCCTTCCCAGGAGGACAGATGTGGGGTGTGAGACAAGAGTAAGGAGTCAGATGTTAGCCTTTAGTTAGTACAGAATTAGGGAAGCCAGGAAGAAGAGCTGATGTGGGGTGTAAGATAGGGAATGTAATCGTGGAGGGCTAGGAAGACAGCAGGCAGAGAACCTCACACGGCTCAACCCCACGTGGTGCCAGTCACCAGACTCCCTGGGAGTGGCTCCCCTGGAGTTTGTCAGACGCCATTCCTCTGACAAACTCCACTGCTCACAGCCCCAGTGCTATCACACAGGCTGCCTTCACACTCACTGGTAGTGGCCCCTCTGTAGGAAAGAGAGTGGAAGGGCGGAATTCAGAGAGAGGCCAGGCTAGGGGTAGGTTTTGGCGGCCTCTGTGTAGACGTGGGTCTCTCCCGTGCACTGCTTCTCTCCATCTCTGGTCTGGCCTCTGCTGAGTGTCTCTTTCTGGCTGTCATCTCCTCTTGCTTCCAGTTCCCTGGCTGGTCCCAGGGCCCAGAAGGCTCCCTGATCATTGCCCTGGGGAACGAGGATGCGCTGGGAGAATACTCCTGCACCCCCTACAACAGTCTGGGCACTGCAGGGCCCTCCCCAGTCACCCGTGTTCTGCTCAAGGTGCGGCTTGGGGTGGGGTTTGGGGGCAGGGGTAGTGGCAGCAGGTCAGGGGGCTGAAGATGCAAGGCTGGTACTGACACCAGGCTGGCAGAGGCGGGTGGGACAGACACATGGGGAACGGGGCTTCCACGTCTGTTTGCCATAGTGGCAGCAGCCATCAGATGCCACAGCGGAGGAAGGTCCCCTGCCCGCCCCATCCCTTTAACAGGCTGCCTCCCTCTCTGGAGTGAAGAGAGTAGGAAGCAAAAGGGAGGGTGAAGGGTATTCTCTAGAGGTTTGTACATCTTCAGAGAGGCCTCTGCCCATCAGCCCTGGTCTCTCCCACAATGTCCCTCCAGCCCCCTGGCTGGGGACAGATGAGCTAGAGAGACCCTGAGAGATGGAGACAGACGGGGGCCCCAGAGAAGGGGAGGAATGGCCCTTAGACGGCAGTGTGAGAGAGCCCCACCCAATGCCAGATCTGGGTTGCAGGCTCCCCCAGCTTTTCTAGAACGTCCCAAAGAAGAATATTTCCAAGAAGTAGGGCGAGAACTCCTTATCCCCTGCTCTGCCCGGGGAGACCCTTCACCTACTATCTCTTGGGCCAAGGTAAGGCTCCTGCCCCCACTCCACCTGCATTCACACCTGTTTTCACACTCGCCGCACCCCTGCCTCTCTGTGCCCCTGGATGTTTGGGGGGAGAGGGGAGACGGGGAGGAAACTGGAGCTGCCCCGAGAGCTGAGTGGCGCCCTTGGTGAGGGGTGGCTGCGTGTGTCCTCAGGGCTGACCAGTGGTTCTGTAGGTGGGCCGGGGGCCGCAGGGCCAGGCCCAGGTGGACAGCAACAGTAGCCTCATCCTGCGACCATTGACCAAGGAGGCCCATGGACGCTGGGAGTGCACGGCCAGCAATGCTGTGGCCCGAGTGGCCGCCTCCACGAATGTCTACGTGCTGGGTTAGTGGCTGCAGAGCAGGCTTGAGGCAGCCATGTGGGGAGGACACAGGGGAAAGAATTGTTTGGGGGGCCCCAGATGGGGATCTTAGGTGGGAAGCCCCTGGGATGATGGGTGGTGAGCGGAAGGCTTGGATCCCCTGAACTCTTCGCCCTCCCTCAGGACCCTGACCATCATCCCTCCATTGCCCCCACCCAGGCACCAGCCCCCACGTTGTCACCAATGTGTCCGTGGTACCTTTGCCCAAGGGTGCCAATGTCTCCTGGGAGCCGGGCTTTGATGGTGGCTATCTGCAGAGATTCAGTGTCTGGTATACCCCCTTGTGAGTGACCTGCCCCTGCCATCCCTCTTCCCCCTCTCCCTGAGTCCCTCTGGCTCTCTGCCCTCTCTCCTACCTCTCTGCCAGCCCTGCCCTGACTCTGCTGTCCGATTTTCAGAGAATCTCAGGGGTTCAAGGCCCAAGTCCGGAGACCTGGGGTGGTTGAGGGGACAGGAGAGGTGAGCTCTCTGGACTTCAATGTTCCTCCTCTTCCTAGTTCATGAAATGCCCCCCATTTCCTGCTGTCCTCCAGGGCAAAGCGTCCTGATCGAGCCCACCATGACTGGGTGTCCCTGGCAGTGCCCGTGGGCACTGCTTTCCTCCTAGTGCCAGGCCTGCAGCCCCACACCCAGTACCAGTTCAGTGTCCTCGCTCAGAACAAGCTGGGGAGCGGGCCCTTCAGTGAGATTGTCTTGTCTGCCCCTGAAGGTGAGTGATCTCTTACCCAGAGCAGCAGACAAGGATGGGGAAGGGCTGCAGGGAAAGTCCAGATATGGGCGGTCTGGATGGGAGTGGCCAGAAGGGTTTGTGGAAGATGATCGAGGCTTGACTTTAGGGGCTCTGGGAGAATAGTTGGGCCCCAGGGCTTGTGGAAGGACTTCCCTGGTGGCTCAGATGGTCAAGAATCCGCCTGCAGTGTGAAAGACTGGGGTTCGATCCCTGGGTTGGGAGGATACCCTGGAGAAGGCAATGGCAACCCACTCCAGTATTCTTGCCTAGAGAATTCCATGGACAGAGGAGCCTGGTGAGCGGCAGTCCATGGGGAACACTTCCATTTCCAGGGGATGTGGAGGAGCAGCCGAGGGGCACTGGGAATGCAATCTTTACATGCCTCTGTGTCCCCTTCAGGGCTTCCTACCACACCAGCTGCCCCCAGTCCTCCCCCGACAGAGATGTCGCCTCCCCTGTCCCCTCCACGAGGTCTGGTGGCAGTGAGGACGCCCCGGGGGGTACTCCTGCACTGGGATCCCCCGGAACTGGTCCCTAAGAGGCTGGATGGCTACATCCTGGAGGGCCGGCAGGGCTCCCAGGGCTGGGAGGTGTTGGATCGGGCCGTGGCAGGCACAGAAATGCAGCTGTTGGTGCCAGGACTTATCAAGGTAGGTGTGGTGGGTGGGCACGGAGGGGGCGGGTCCTGCCAATGGCCCCCCAGCCCCCTGCTGCACTCCCCAAACCTGGGCTCACCCTGATTTGACCATCCTCACCTCCTCTTGGCTTTCTACTTCACCCGTACCTTCCAACTGCAAAGTCTTTCCTTTGGCTTGGGGTGGGCAGTGCTGAGCTTTGACCCCCTTCTTGGACCCCCATCCCCAGGACGTTCTCTACGAATTCCGCCTCGTGGCCTTCTCTGGTAGCTATGTCAGTGATCCCAGCAACACAGCCAACGTCTCCACTTCTGGTAAGAACCCGGCAGGAGGGCAGAGCCCTGGGGATTGGGGGGCTCGGAGCCGCCTGTGTGATAGACACCGACCCTCCCTCGTGTCCCGTTGCCCAGGCCTGGAGGTTTACCCCTCGCGCACACAGCTGCCAGGCCTCCTGCCCCAGCCAGTGCTGGCCGGCGTGGTGGGCGGGGTCTGCTTCCTGGGCGTGGCTGTGCTCGTGAGCATCTTGGCCGCCTGCCTCATGAACCGGCGCCGAGCTGCCCGTCGCCGCCGCAAACGCCTCCGTCAAGGTAGGTCACTTGGGGCCCCGCCCTCTCTAAGCACCTCCTACTTGGAGAAACTCCAACCCCCTGCAAGGGCCAGGTGTGTTCCCCCTGCTTCCCTCTTGTTCCACTTTCCCCAGGCAGATGGGGCTGGCGTCTGGCGCGGAGTGAGGTCTGCGCCCTGGGCCCTGGTGGGGCTTGGTTTTTCCTATGGCACCTCTTGTCCTCTTACCCTTACAGATCCACCTCTTATCTTCTCTCCCGCCGGAAAGTCGGCTCCCCAGTAAGTGCCCCCGCTTCCTTGGCTTCCTTCTGCAGTCTGTGAGCACCTTCCTTTTCTGCACCTTGGGGAGGGTTAGGAGGGGTGGAACAGAAGTGAGAGGGAGGTGAGGATGGAAGTGCAGAGGCCCCAGCCTGGGGGCCGGCCCCGTGTCGCCTGTGCCTTCCCTCCACCCCTCCACCATGTGGGTCCTTCTCTCCCTTGCTCTCCCTAGCTCTGCTCTGTTCTGCATCAAACCTCTCAAGGCCTGACGCTGGCTCCTGGGAGGGGGACTGGCCCCCTACCACAGACCCTGATCTCCTGTCCTTCCCCAGCTCTGCTCCGGGCTCGGGCAGTCCTGACAGCGTGGCGAAGCTGAAGCTCCAGGGTTCCCCAGTCCCCAGCCTGCGCCAGAGTCTGCTCTGGGGGGACCCCGCTGGACCCCCCAGCCCCCCTCCGGATCCTCCACCTAGCCGGGGGCCCTTACCCCTGGAGCCCATTTGCCGGGGACCAGATGGGCGCTTTGTGATGGGACCCCAGGTGGGGACCTCCCGAGAAAAGTCAGGCCCTGAGCAGTCCGAGCCTCGGACCCCAGCTCGGCGTCAGGCCAGGTCCTATGATTGCAGCAGCAGCAGCCCCAGTGGGATGCCCCAGCCCCTCTGCATTGCAGACATCAGCCCTGTGGGGCCCCCTCGACCGGCCCCACCCAGTCCTCTGCCAGGTCCAGGACCCCTGCTCCAGTACCTGAGCCTGCCCTTCTTCAGGGAGATGAATGTAGATGGGGACTGGCTCCCTGTGGAGGAACCCGGGCCTGCTCCACCCCCAGATTACATGGATACCCGGCCCTGCCCCACCTCATCTAACCTCCAGCCCCTGGACTGCAGCTCTGAGTCCCCCAGGGCAGCACTTCCTGGGGTCATGGTCGGGGTTGGGGCCGCACCAGAGCCCCCGTACACAGCACTGGTTGACTGGACAATGAGGGAACGGCTGCTGCCAAGCCTTCTCCCTGCTGCCCCTCGCGGCAGCCTCACAAGCCAGAGCAGTGGGCGGGGCAGCGCCTCCTTCCTCAGGCCCCCCTCCACAGCCCCCTCTGCAGGAGGCAGCTACCTCAGCCCTGCTCCAGGAGACACCAGCAGCTGGGCCAGTGGCCCTGAGAGGTGGCCCCGGAGGGAGCATGTGGTGACAGTCAGCAAGAGGTGAGGGCAGTCCCTGCCCAGCCCTGCCCTGCCCTGACCTGCCCAGCCCAGCCCAGCCCAGCCCTGCCCTGCCTTGTACAGATTCTCCCCACCCCTCTCCTGTATCCTCTGCCTTCCCTGCTCCATCCCCACCTTGGGACCAGGAGAGCTTGTCTCCTTTTGGAAGCTTTTGCTGAGGTCCAGGGATCTTCAGAGGAAAGCCATGGCCCACCCTCAGCTTGGGGTCACCAGTTCAGGCTTTTCTGGCTACCCTCTATTCCTCCACCCACACCACACATCTGTCTCATTTCACAGGAGGAACACATCTGTGGATGAGAACTATGAGTGGGACTCAGAATTCCCAGGGGACATGGAGTTGCTGGAGACTCTGCACTTGGGCTTGGCTGGCCCTCGATCCCGACTTGAAGCTGAGCCAGAGCTAGGTGTGAGAGCCTTCCAGAAAGCCAGGCACCCCTGGCCTCACTGTCCTACACCCCCAGCCTTAGGACTCAGCCTGTTGCCAGCCAGGCCCGCTCCTCTGACTGCCTTGGCTCCTCTGCACTGGCAGGCCCTAGAGAGCTTCGTGGTACTGCTGAATCCCAAGAGTTCACCCAGGGGACCTTAAGACATCTTCCTTTTGTCTTTCCTTTTGCAGGTGTGAAGACTCCAGAGGAGGGCTGCCTCCTGAGTGCTGCCCATGCTCCTGGCCCTGAGGCCCGCTGCGCTGCCCTTCGGGAGGAATTCCTGGCCTTCCGCCGGCGCCGAGATGCCGCTAGGTCCCGGCTACCAGCCTATCGACAGCCCGTCTTCCACCCTGAGCAGGCCACTCTGCTGTGAATGCCCTAACGTGAGACAGGGTGAAGGCGCACAGACCATGCAGGGGAAGCCCCCAGCAAGATCTTTCTCCAGCCGGGGATGCTGCCCCTGCCCCTTTGGTGCTCAGTCAGAGACCCTGACAGTTGGCTTGCTGAGGGGTGTACGGACTGAGGCCCTCGAGTCTGAGGACTACAACGGTGATCTTAGGTCTGCCTGTGTGTGTGTGTGTGTGTGTGTGTGTGTGTTTGTGGTGTGGATGAGGCTTTTTTTTACAGGTAAATAAAGTGAAAAATCTTTCTGTGTGTCATCTGCTTTGAATCTGAGAGGGAAGTAGGAAAAAAATCCCTAAACCCTAAACAGTGAGGGGACTCTGTGAAAGAATGGAGATACATTCAAGATCCATTCCAAAAGCATTTATTAAGTGCCTACTGAGGTCAGCTGCTGAAGACCAGCCATTGAGCTAGGTGCTGAAAAAGTACAAAGTTCACAAGACATCTTTGCTCTTGGGGGAATTCTTTCTAGTCAGTGAAGCAGGAAAGTAAAGAAATAGTTACAGTGTGCTGTGATAAGTTCTGTGATAAAGCTGTCTGTTGGTTATTACGGTAGCATGAAGGAAGGAGTCTGCAAACAGTGAATGCTTACAGCTTGTGCTGGGACAGGCATGTCACAGGAAGTGAGAACAATAGCCAGGCACTGCTCTAAATTTTGTACATGTACCGTTGAATTCTCTACCACTCTGCGGTAGGTAGTACTATTAGCTCTATTTTATAGACTAGGTGACTGAGATGTTCAGTGAGTTAGTAATCTGCCCCAAAGCCACCAAGTTGGTGATGGGTAGGGCAGTGAGAAGTCAGTCATGGGAGGGAGAGCATCCCAGGCGGGGGAACAGCCTGTGTGAAGGTAGGGAGGAGTAAAAACACTTGGCATCCCAGGGAATCACTGGAATATAGAGGTAGGGAGGGCCGGGCAAGAGAGAATGGAAACGTGAGAAGGCACAGGTTGTTGATGTGCTTGAAAACAAGTTTCACTGGGGGCTTCTGTCATATATGAAGAACTCCGCTGATGGGTATAAGCAGTGACTCCACCCCAGAGGGACTGCTCAACTGAAGTCTGAAAACAGGTGGGGGCATTCTTTTAATCCCCAATGGATGCTCTCCTCCATCCTCAGAGACAGAAGAACTGCTAGTCTCCTCCACTGAAGGTTCTTCTGATCCCTCCAGGATAAAGCAGAGGTGCCAGGTCATAGGGGAGGGAATGAAGGAGAAAGAAGTCAAGTCTGAACCCTGGGTCCCAAAGCTGATCACGCCCCTTGGGCCCTGGGCGAGGAATGACCTCACTGTTAGTTTCTGCCCAGGCTTGAAGAAGGTGGGGAGCAAGACCACATGCGGGAGCTGTCCTGGCCTGCTAGTTCCAGTCTTGCCACACCCTAGTCACTTGTGTCTAGGGGAATGTTTTCTTGTGCCTCTGTTTACCTAACCACCCTATTTGAGCCAAAAGCATTCTTTCCACATAAAAACCCCCAGAGTCTTGCGCTAACCTAGGCAGATAGTTTCCCACTGGGGCACATGTTTAAGGGCTCTGGGGTAGAGGTGGAGGTTCTCAAGGGTTGAGGCCATTGCCTCCATGTCTTTTAACTCAGGGTCTGGTCACCGCCCCGCTCTTTCTTAAGCACTGCCCTCCGCAGCTGCACTGCGGCGCCTTTAAACCCTCTCGGCCTTTGCCCCGCCCCTGGTCCGCCCCGTCCGAGGCGGGAGCAGGCTGAAAACCCCCGGCCCCGCCCGGGCGATCCACTCGCGCTGCGGCCCCCGCCTCGAGTGCGCAACTCTCGACCCACGTGAACCGTAAGCTGGAGGGAAGGGTCCTTGAGGGCGTGGGATGTGCGCGGTCTCTAGAAAGCAAGAATCCCGAGCCTGCGGCTCGCTCCAGTAGGCTTGCGGATCGAGGGCTGGCAGGCAAGGGTCCGTTGACTGCCCTGCCCCGCCCTGGGCTGTCAGGTTCGTCCCCAGGCTCTGACCCCCGCATTGTTGAGCGATGAGGTCAGGCGGTGTTGCTAGTGCATAGACGGGGCGTTCGTCGGGATCGGAGACTCTGGGACTGCGCTCCGCCCGCCGGCTCCAGTCCCGGGTCTCGCTGGGGCGAGAAAAGGAGGGGGTCACGGATTATACGGCTGGCCCAGAGTGATGCAGGGTACAGGGTTCCGGCGCCCACCCTTGGCCAGCTCCGCGCCGCCGGGTCTTCCCAGGCGACCCTTCACTTCCTGGTTCCAGGAGCACGTGTGGGTGCTGCCTGCCCTCTTCGTTTCTGAAGCTCGTTTTTCTGAGGACTGGCTGTCGCGAGTTGGGGCGAGGGGCCGCCGTGCTCGGGTCCTGCAGTGGCCTCGCCTTCTCGGGTTTGGGCGGGGACTTGAAGTTCCAGTCCTCTCCAGGAGGGTCCCTCGACCTCAAGCATCTGGGAGGTTGCAGCCCAGACAGCGCCTCGGGGTGCCCTGCCTGTAGGAGGCGGTATTGGGGGAGGATGGCTGCTTTCCAGGCTTCCAGCCTCTACGGGAGCCGACGCCCCCACCCCTTGCCCCCTGCTGCTGGGAAAGTCGGTGGTGGCCGCGGGCGGGCAGGCGGGCTGCCCAGACCGCTGCGTCACCCCAGCCGCGGGCGGGGGGTGATTCATCCCAGTAACGGCCTAGGGCGTGGTGACTGGGGGCGACTGTTGGGGGGCGGACCAGCAGGACCGGAAATCGACTGCCGCAGACCTCCCCCACCCCCCTGCCCCGCGCGCTCTGCTGGAGCCCCTTCAGGTGATGTTCTGGGGAAGCTTGGTATCCGCGAGCAGAAAGAAGCAGGGTAGAGGTGAAATGGGGTAGAGGACTAGTATGGGGATCCGGGGTAGGAGGAGACCCGTGGTTCTCCTAGTTTTCTGACTCCAGAGCACCAGAGGGACAGCTCCGGGTCTGTAACCCCACTTCCAATTTCTCCTTCCTAGTCCACAGGGAAGACTTCAAACTGCAGAGGAGGCCAAGGTAGGGTGAGGCCAGTGGGCCCCTACCCTTCCAGAATCAACAAATAAGTCCAAGTGCAATTCTTCCCCCACGCCCCACCCCAGCCCCTCTGGGGATTGGCCTCTAATCCTCCCCCCTCCACCCTACCCCATCCCTTCTCCCCAGAATTTTCAGCTATGGGGCTCTCTAGCTCCGAATGGACCTTCTGTTGCCAGGATATTTCTTCTGAACTATTTCCTTGAATCTACATGGAATCTACCCCAACACTTGTAACTTCCTTCTCCACATGCTTCTATTCCCTCCACAGCTGCTTCCTTGAGGAATCTCTTGCACCTGTCTGTACCTGTGAAGCTACCCCTTTCCAAGGATCCCACTTCTGCTCCCCCTGCCGTGCCTCTGATCCCGCTTGGCGTCTCCTGACCACTTCTGCACAGAGTGGCTGTTTCTGCCTGGTGCCCCCACCCTGCCCCATTCCTGTGTTTGGTACACAGAAGCCATGGCAACGGCCCCCCCCATACCCCTCCTCCCATGCAAGCTTTGTGGCTTCCTGTTTGTGCAGCTTCAGCTTTCTCTGCTGCTCCCTGACTCGATAGCAAGGGGGCTGCCCCACGGTGGCCCCTCAGGCGTAGGTCTCCCACCGCCCCTGCTCCCTGTGGCACTTCACTTTGGAGGCAAGGGTTCCCACTTCGCTTTTTCAGGATAGTCTAAATGGCACCTCTGGGTTGGGAAGTTCCCCTGTGTCCTCTCTGCACAATGAATGGAGAGTCCCTTTGTCTTCACAATTCAACACCCCTGCCCGGAGCCCTGGAATCCTCCCACCCCACCCCCATGTCCGCCTTTTCTTTGGCATCAGCTCCTCGGCTCGGTGGGGTGAGGTAAGCGTCCCTGGTCCAGCCAGGGTCTGGGTGCGGCTGAGGGCTGGAGTGCCTTTTGCAGCCCTCCCCTCTCCCAGCTGTTGTAACCTCGTGGGTGGGGGTGAGGGCTGTTCCCACTGCTGTCTGGAGTACCTCTGGAGTTCACCTTACTCACTGCCAGCCCATCCCCAAGCTGTGCAGCTGTCTTCCATTTGGACCCCCAGCTCTGAGCATTTCCCACACAGCTTCTCCCCACTCCAGTAGGCAAGTGGCTACCTTCCCTCCTTTAGGGGCGAGCCCCGGGTTCGCCACTGCAGCCCCAGCAGCCACGGCTTCACAGAGGTTGTCTGCTCGTGGGGGTGGGGAGAACAGCTGTGGGCAGGCTGCCTCATGGCTCTCCCTCCTGCCAGAGCTCTGCCTCATGGCTCTGGCACCGCAGGGTCTAGGGCAGTGGCCCCGAGTGGAGCTGAGACATTGCAGCTGGAGCCTGTGACCTTGCCAGCTGTGTCCAGGCTCCAGAGTTTAGGAGGGCTCTCAACATCCATCCCAGAGGTGGGCCTGGGGGGCCCTCCATAGGCAACACTGGAGGGGTCAGGCTTCGGCCCTGCTCTCCCTTCGTAACCCTGGTGTCCGGGTTAATCATTCTCCTGTCCTTTTCTGGCTGTAGTGATCCCTGGGCCTCAGGCCAGTTGGCTCCATGGAGACACAGCCCTGAGGCCCAGGTGACTGCAGTGAAGCTGCTCCCAGAAGTGAGGTCTAGACAAGGGGCTGGGACAAGGTGACTTCTTGGTGGCAGCAGCCTCTGGCCCCCTCTCCTTCCTCCCAAGCCTCCCAAGCCTATGCGGCAGGGTCACAGGCTCACAGAGACTGAGTGGTGGCTGAGCCGTTGGGGCTGGGCTGGGGGCAGGGAATCTTGTCTGCTCTCTCTGCAGACCTCAGCCACTCAACTGGCCTGCCCAACCGGCCTGCCCGCCCCCGGCTAAGTGTGTGTGGGGCTGGTGTGTGGGTCAAGGTCCAGACTGACATTTGTCTGGCCCGGCTTTCAGGCTGGGTGAAGTGGGGGTGGGTTGCTCTTAATGAGGTTTAAAAATAGCTGATTTATGGGGAGGATCTCTGCAGGAAATGTGCAGCCCCATAAGCTGGAGTCAGAAAGAGCAGCCCTTTTGGAGTGTGGGGAGGGGCTGCCTGAACCCAGCGCCGGCAGGGACTGAGGTATGAGGGGGGTTGAGGCAGCTGCTGTCCCTGTGACCTGCCCCGAGGGTCAGGGAGGAGGCGGTAGGAAGACTCATCCTGCTGTGTGCCAGACGTCGTCCCTCAAGCCTGACCTGGCCTGGGGCCAGATTGGGGAGGGGGAGTGTCTCCCTTCCCTCCCCTCCAACTTAGGTGCCTGGTCTGGGGCATCCTCTTTTATGTGCAATCAGGCAGCTCTATTTCAGAGCAGAAAGAAGAGCCCATGGGGAGGAGACGGAGGCAGGAAATGGAGTCCCATCCCATCTCTGGTCCTGGCTCCCCCTTGATGTGTGGCGTTCCAGGACTTAGGCAGCGAGACGGCGGGTGGGGACAGACTTCCCACTGCGAGGTGTGGTCCTGTCAACTCAGGCCAGCGGTCAGGAAGCCATCCCCCTCCCCGTTCTTCCTGACTGAGGTCCTCAAACTAATATCACCCAAGGCTCCTGAATTAGGCCTTATTCCTGCTATAACAAATTATCACAAATTTTGTGACTTAAAGCAACATACATTTAATATCTTGAGGTGCTAGGTCTCTCTGGCTAAAATCAAGGTGTCGGCAGGGCTGCATTCTTTCTGGGGGTGCCTAGGGGAGATTCCACGCCTTGCATTTCCTAGCTTCTTGCTACTGCTGCTGCTAAGTTGCTTCAGTTGTGTCAGACTCTGTGCGACCCCGTGGACTGCAGCCTACCATGCTCCTCTGCCCATGGGATTTTCCAGGCAAGAGTACTGGAGTGGGTTGCCATTGCCTTCTCCATCCTAGCTTCTTGAGGCCACTTGCATTGCTTGGTCCACGGCCCTGTGAAACTCAATCATTGACTTCCCTCTCATTCTCCCACTTTGACTCAACTGCCTTCCTCTTTCACTTATAATGACCCTTGTTGTGAGTACATTGGGCCCCGCTGGATGACCCAGGGTACTTTCCCTATCTCAAGATCCTTAATTCAGTCACACACGAAAAATCCCTTATGCAATATAAGGTAACATTTGCAGGTTCTGGGAAGTAGGACATAGGCACCTTTGCAGGAGCCATTCTGCCTCCCATTCCTTTTAGAAAGGAAAGTAGAATTAAGTAATACGTGATTTCTCATGGAAAGTCCCATTGCCTAGTGAAATCTGTTAAGGGCCTACCTAGACCTACCTCTCCAGGAAGCCCTCCAGGCGGCTTCTGTGCATATTCCTCCCTTAATTCCTGCGGCAAATGGGCTTCCCTGCTGGCTCAGCAGTAAAGAATCCGCCTGCAAGGCAGGAGGTGTGGGTTCGATCCTTAGGTCGGGAAGATCCGCTGGAGGAGGACATGGCAACTCACTCTGATATTCTTCCCTGGGGAATCCCATGGACAGAGGAACCTGGCGGGCTACAGTCCATGTTGTTTGAAAAGAGTTGAGTTGGCTTAGCAACTAAATAACAACAACATGATCTGTGTAGTTTAATATTCATCCTGTACAACTCTTGTACTTTCGCATGTGCTGTCTTTGTCTCTCTGATGGCATTATGTGCAACTTTAGAATCAAGGATTTCTGTCTCTTCTGCAAGCCCCAGCGCAAATAGTGGGTGCTCAGTGAAAGTGTTAGTTGCTCAGTCGTGTCTGACTTTTTGCGACCCCCTGGGCTGTAGCCTGCCAGGCTCCTCTGTCCATGGGATTTTCCAGGCAAGAATACTGGAGTGGGGTGCCATTTCCTACTCCAGGGGATCTTCCCAACGCAGAGATCAAACCCACATCTCTTGCATCTCCTGCATTGGCAGGTGTATTCTATACCATTAGTGCCACCTGGGAAGCTCAATAAAAACCCGGTGGCTACCTGGCATGGGTTCCCAAGCCACTGCATATTCTTTCTAAATCATTCTCCTTCCCAGACTGGAAAAGGCACAGCTGGGGTTAGGATGACCAGTTTGCCTTTGCTAAAGCTGACCACCCCTAATCAGGAGCTGAACCGCCAATCCTGACCTCATTTACCCTATGTTCTATTCCAGTGGGTTTTATACTTCATTATAGGAGTGGAACCATTCAAATGAAATCTAATGGGAAGCCTCAATATAGTAGACAGGCTCCTGTCATAAGGGTGGGAGAACCCGCAGGGGCCAAGGGGAGATGCTCTCATTTGGCAGCTGTTCTCCCCTCTGGGGCCCATCCGAGGGATTTGGTGTGTGTCCCCGTGGGCAGTGCCCCACTCCACAGGCTGTAGAGTGCTGACCGCGGGCCTGGCTGTGTCCTCTCCCCAGTCCCCCACAGCCACTGCCGCCAGCCTCTGGAATGGCCAACAGGGGACCTGCCTACGGCCTGAGCCGGGAGGTACAGCAGAAGATTGAGAAACAGTACGATGCGGACCTGGAGCAAATCCTGATCCAGTGGATCACCACCCAGTGCCGCAAGGATGTGGGCCGGCCCCAGCCTGGGCGCGAGAACTTCCAGAACTGGCTCAAGGATGGCACGGTGAGCGCAGGGCGCCTCCGACCAGAGGTACCGGGGAAGCGAGCATGGTCTCAGCCGAAGAGAGGAGTGCAACCCTGTCCCTAGCTTTCCTGAGCCCAGGGATCTCCATCGAGCAGAGGCCCTCCTGTTTTTCCTCCCTCCCACCAAGGGAATGGGAAGCCTTAGGTAACAGGAAGGAGGAGGAGCGCCAGGGGAAGAGCTGGGGGAGGTGTGCTCTAGTCAGTGATCCTTGAATAGCGTGGCTCACTTTCTGGGCTCAGAGGCAGGGGCTGGGCAGGAAGGAGCCCGAGGCTTTCTCCAGGTGGAGTCAGAACTGTCCTCAGGTAGGAGAGGTACCTGTGTCGTTCTCTGGAGCTGAGGGTGGTGCCCTGTGATCTGTGTGGGCATGGCCTCACCTCTGCTGTCCTCCCCCAGGTGCTGTGTGAGCTCATTAATGGGCTGTACCCTGAGGGGCAGGCCCCGGTGAAGAAGATCCAGGCCTCCACCATGGCCTTCAAGCAGATGGAGCAGATCTCCCAGTTCCTGCAAGCAGCCGAGCGCTATGGCATCAACACCACTGACATCTTCCAGACTGTGGACCTCTGGGAAGGTGGGCCAAGGCCAGGGTCAGGGCACTGTTGTCCAGAAGACCAGAGGTTGGCCTGAGCCATCTCCTCCAGGGAGAAGGGGCAGGTTTCTGGCAGCCTGAGGACAGAGTGGAGTGTGTATGTGTGTGCGTGCTCATTTGTTTGTGTTTTGGTAGAGCAGTTGACCATGTTGGAGGTTGGAATGGAGAACAGGGAGATCAAGAGTAAAGGAATTTGGGGACTGGGCCTGCTGACTTAGTGATAGAGGTGGAAGCCTGCCATTCAGGACCCTAGCCCCGCGGAGGCTACTACAACCCCTCCTTCTTCCCAGGAAAGAACATGGCCTGTGTGCAGCGGACACTGATGAATCTGGGCGGGCTGGCGGTAGCCCGGGATGATGGGCTCTTCTCTGGGGATCCTAACTGGTTTCCCAAGTGAGTATGTTGGGCAGCCCAGGCTCTGGGCCAGCGTGGTGATCGTGCTTACTCCTGTCCCTGGGAAATGCCTTCTACAAAGCACTTCCGCATCCCTTATCTCTATCCTCACGCCTTTCCTGGGATGGCAAGGGACAGTCCCTTTTGCGAGATGAGGGGTGGTGAGCTCAGTGCTCTCTGGGGCAGAGCCGGCACCAGCACTTAGGCCAGAGAAGCCTGTACTCTGCCCTGGGAGGACATTTACCGGGGCAGCCTCCACCCTCCTCCTAACCAGCATTCACTTTCCACCCAGGAAATCCAAGGAGAACCCTCGGTACTTCTCGGACAACCAACTGCAGGAGGGCAAGAATGTGATTGGCTTACAGATGGGGACCAACCGCGGGGCTTCTCAGGCAGGCATGACCGGCTACGGGATGCCGCGCCAGATCCTCTGATCTGCTGTGCAGCCCTGCCCCTGCCCTCCGTGAATGGTTAATATATATGGTTTTTTTTTTTTTTTTTTTTTAGCATTGACATTCCCTGAGAGCCCCTGGGAGCTCTCGCACTCCCTTCTGCCAGGGTTGGGGCCTGGCCTGTCTCTTCCGGGGGTGCCCGACGGTGGCCTCCCCCTTGTGCTTACTAATACATTCCCTTCTCCAAACCCACAAAACTGGACCAACTGGCCTCTTTTCCCCTGGGACCAAGACTGGGGGGGACCTTACCCCCTCTCCGCACCATACCTCTTCTTTTTCCTCTGGCCTCTTCCCTCTGAGCCCTGTGCCCTAATCCATTCCTTAGCTGGGCATCAAGGATGCTGCCTGATGGCCTTCTCCCCCCACAAGTATGCCTTGCCCACAGCTGTGGCTGCAGGGACTTAATTTATAGGGAGGGGCCTGTGGCCGCCGCCACCCCAGCCCCAGCTGGACTGCACTCACCACACTTCGGAGGCAGCCTGCCCTGGCAGAGGCCCCCAGGCTTCTCATTTTCCATCCTTTCTGTGGCTAAGGGGTGGGGGTGAGGGGGCCTGGGAGGGTAGGCTGCTCACCATGGGCTGGGGCTTGAAGAATCTGAGTTTGCTGATTTAAATAAAGAATCTCTGTCTTTTTTTTTTTTGGATGGATTCTGGCTGTGTCTGGGGGGAACCCACTGTGGGGAAGGGAGGGATGTGGGGGAAGTATGGGCACTGGCTCCAGGGAAGAGGGTTTTGAGATGGAAGGTCACAAGTGTCCCCCCATCTTTGACTTCCTTCCCATTCTTTTTCTCACTTGTTTAGGTGAGGGGTTGAGAAGGGACAGGCCTTCCCTGCTGCCTTCAGGTTAAGAGTCATGATGACAGGATATGTGGGTAGCGTCCAGAAGAAGGGGGGCCCTCACCTAGCTGGGCCCTTCCCACAACCAGAACGGCTGTCAGTCACTGCAGGAAGGTGGGGCTGGCCGTCCCCCGAGTCCTGAGTCCTGACAAGTGTCTGGGTTGGAGGCGTCTCCCACAGGCTTGATGCCAGGTGGCTTCTGTTGGAGCTGGCCAGACCAGCTTGGGGGTTGGGGTTGCAGTGGTGGGGGTCTGGTGAACAGGGGCATGAGTGAGCTGGAAGGAGTTGGTGATGACTGGAGGGAGGAAGCCTTGTTGATCAGACACATGGGAGCTGCATGTTCTCGAGAGCTTAGCAGCATCTTCTGGATGGGTGGCCTTGGACCACAATTGTCAAATTTTGGGGTTGGGTTGTCCTGACTCCTACCCCTGACCTGGGCAAGAATGTTCCACCTGTAGTTTCCAACCCCACGGCCTTCCCATCAGATCTGGCATCTCCCCCGAGGCCCTGGGCCGGCCCTCCCCACTTCAGCTCCCACCCCCACCAGCCAGCCTGGCCTCCATTGTCCCTCTCCCCACTTTTACTACCATTTATCTTTGTTTCCTGAGGCGGGAGAAAGCCGCAGCATTGTGCCTGGGGGTGACAGAATGTGCAGTGGGTAGATAACCAGAGACCTTCCATTCTCCTTCCTCCCACCCCACTGCGGCTCCCTCTGCCAAGAAGCACCTACTGTGTGCCAGGCCCCAGGCCACTGCTGTGCATTAGCCATTAGCTCAGGGACTCTCTGCCTTATCCAAGCCCCAGCCATGGGTGAGACAGTATTTGCTTGCCTGCTGCACTCCCTTGGGTTGTGGCAGATAAGATAGGCTGCCGCCTCTGTGCGAATTCCCAGGGAGTTAGCTCTCACTCAAGCCCATTATCTCCCAGTTATCTCCCATTCAGGAAGGCTTTGTGGAATGCCAGTAAGGAAGAGTGATGTCATTGCAGAGACAACATTGAATTCACTGATGTTTAAACTGAAAAACCGTTTGTACTCTTCTCTGATTTAACTATTAATAGCTACAAATTTGGAGAAGGAAATGGCACCCACTCCAGCGTTCTTGCCTGGAGAATCCTAGGGATGGGGGAGCCTGGTGGGCTGCCGTCTATGGGGTTGCACAGAGTCAGACACGACTGAAGCGACTTAGCAGCAGCAGCAGCAGCAGCTACAAATTATTGGCCACCAGCCTCAGGACTTTCTGGGACCAGCACACCACAGAGCCAAGACTGAGAACCACTGTGTTCTCCCAGCAGATTCCCATGATAGTCCATAAAGTGGATATTACTGTATTCCTTCATTTTGTTCCCAGATGAACACACTGGATCTCAGGACAGGAAACTTGCCCAAGACCACATAAGGAGTTAGTGGAGGGACTAGGGTTTTGAGGGCTTCCCTGGTGGTTCAGTAGTAAAGAATCCATCTGCCAATGCAGGAGATTCAAGAGACACAGTTTCGATCCCTGGTTCTGGAGAAGGGAATGCAACCCACCCCAGTATTTATGCCTGGAAAATGCCACGGACAGAGGAGCTGGCAGGCTATAGTTCATGGGGTCGCAAAATAGTCAGACACAACTTAGGGACTGAACAACAAGTAGAGTTTTGAATCCAGATCATCCTGGCTGAGAGCTCACTGAACCCTGCTGCTCCAGCTGGGACTGAATTTTGAGAGGTGCCCAGCCTCCCTCCTGGCTGCAACCACTGCCCACCAACAAGCTGGGTGAGGCCCCTCCATGTCTCCCCTTAATCCATCTCACTCCAGGTTCAGCTCCTTCCTTCTGGAACTGACCTCCACTGACAACTCAGCATTTTGTTTGGTTTTCTGATGGCCTCATTCCAGCATTTTGTTCTATTTGAGGTCATAGTTTCATCCCTAATCTGGCCCCTCATATTTCCTGCTTCGTCATCAGGCCCTGGAGGCCAGAATGGGTCCCAGCCCTGGGATTGGAAGGAAGAACTCTGAATGGCATCCCCTTCGCTGCCATCTCCTAGCAGTTCATTTCCCATGGCTCTCCACACTGGTGTTCCCCAACACGCTGTGCCTGCGGGTCTGTTCTGCCACGAATAATCTCCCCTCCCAGGAGTTACCGCAGTTCCTTCTCTCCTTCAAGTCTTTGTTCAAACGTCACCTTCCAAGTACTGCCTTCCCTGGCCACCCTATTTAAAACTATACACACTCCACCCTCAACCTGCACCCCATCATCCTTCCCTGCTTTTTCCTATCACCACCTGATATCCAATAAATTTTACTTATTTATTTTCTGGCTCCACCCACAGAATGCATAGTCTTTAAGAGCAGGTTTGTGTTGATTTTGTTGATACAGTGTAGTGCCTGGCATGTTGTAGGTGCTGGATAAATATTTGTTGAATGAATAAATGAATGGATGAGTGAATATCACAAGGCCCTCACACTCCCGAATCCCATGGCATGGTGCCCAGCCAGCCCAGCATCCCAGCAACCAACCCAGCCTGTGATTGGATCTGAAATGGAACCAGCCTGTCTGTCAGTTTCTGATGCTTCCTCATTGTTCATTTCCAAAAGGTGAAAACCTGAGGAGTCAGTCCTCCTACAGCCAGAGGAGTGGTGGTTGGGAAGGGGATGGAGAGTGGTTTGTGTGCTCTGGGCAAATGGAAGGTGCACTGAGGCCTTGCAGGAGAAAAGTGGGAGGAGGGCAGAGGGAAGAGGTAAGAGTCAACTTTGGTTCATTTACTCCTTGTGTTCAGCCTTGAAGTGGAAAATCACTGTGTAGGTAAGGGGAAAGTAGGCTTGGCCTGTGGCGGCTGATGGGAAGGAGAGCTGGAGCAGGGAGGCAGGGAGCAGGGGAAGGAGGAGCAGGAGATGGAGAAGCAGGAGGAAGAGAGATTCACAGTGAGGCTGACCTGTGTGGAAATAACTTAGTTCTGCACGGTCTGTTCCTGTGTACTGAATGTGCATCCAGGTGTGAGAATTCACAGCACAAGGGCTCACGGGGTGACCATGTGTGGAGGCTGCCTGTGAGCATGTGTTTACCAAGGACTGGGGACTGGAGGTGTGGAGAGGTGTATGTAGGCAGAGTGTAAGCATCTGAGCCCTTGTGCATGGCTCCGCGGACAACAGTAGGTCCATTCTTGCCTGTGCAGCCCAGGGAGGTCTCTGAGAGCCTGGCAAAAGGCCCAAAGATCGGTGAAACAGGGAAAGGGCTGGACAGTAGGGCCCCAGGGAGGGAGCAGTAAAGGGCCTGGGATTAAGTTTGTTGAAGAGAAGGCTAAAGGTAAATTAGTAATCGGCTCCTTGCAAAGAAATGAGTTTTAGTCCCAGTGGCTGGGGAGGTAGATTAAAAGCAAATGCACTGAAGTTCCACATAGAGAAATTTAGTTTAAACAAGGAAAAATGATCCTCTTGACTCAGGTGTTTTAGCCTCTGGATTCTCTTAAGGGTCAAGAGGAATGCCTTCAATAATAGTACAAATCTCATCTTCTTTTTTTTTTTTAGTTCTACCAGTTTGTTGCTACCAACCCATCTCCCTTCACCCTCTGCACGCATGCTCAGTCATGTAACCCCATGGACTGCAGCCTGCCAGGCTCCTCTGTCCACGGACTTTTCAAGGCAAGAATACTGGAGTGGGTTGCCATTTCCTTCTCCACAAATCTCATCTTCTTAACATGGAAAATGGGCAATTCTGTCTGGAAACGCTCATATATAACCCATTTTTTCATTCATGTATTCATTCCTTCAACAGTGATTGGGGTTCTACCCTATGCCAGGCATAGGAGATATGAAGATTATTAACACATGATCTCTTTGCTCACAAAGTGCATAATCCTGTAGGGGAGATAAAACACGGAGACGAGCCAAGGTAATTCAGAAAGCCAGCGATAAGTGCCTTTGGAGAAATGCCAGCAGGGCTCTCTGGGAGGATCACTGGCCAGCCTCCCACAGTCGTGGATCATTTCTGGAGTGGAGGCTGGTGGTGATACCGTGGTGAGCTGAGGCTGTGTGTCTCAGGGATCCTCTCCCTGATGTGTCCGGAGGAGTGAGGTTGCTGGTTGGGGTTGTGGGTGGGAGTTGCTCCTCCAGAAAAAGGAGTAGTCACTAGCTCTGTGGTGAGAAGTCGAGTCTCAGTGGAGGGTGAAGGTGCTGTTCTTTTCCTGCCTGGAATGGGGGTGGGCAAAGAGGTCCGAGTCAGGGTGAGAACCAGGGATTGCACTGGCACAGATCAACGTTGCTGGTGGAGGGGCTCATACACATGTTGCCGCAGGCCCTGGGGCTGTCACACCATTTCACCCCACTGTTGGCAGGGCTGAGTTTGGAACTCTGTTTCCATGAGAGCTCGGTGTGGGGCTGAACCATCACAGTTGTGATGATGATTCTAATTCACCCCCATTTTTCTGCTATTTACTGCACTGAGGATTTAACCTGTATATTATATTTGTCCTTTCACTATTTCTAAACAATATTTATTGAGTACCTATTCAGGGCAAGGCATCTATTGGGTGGTGGAGGATACAGCAGTCAACAAGGCAAGTGTAGTCTGTGCCCTCCTGGGAGAAGCGAGAAGAGCAGAGAGCTGGTTGTAATATAATGGGATTTGTGGTGGGCTAAGGGGAGTCTAGGTGAGAAGCCAGAGGAGGAGACTTAGCACAGCCTCACGGGGAGGGACATCAGTGAAGATTTCTGGAAGGTGAGGTGTGAACTGAGGATTTAAGGATAATTAGAAGCATAAGGGAGAGGCCAGTAGTGATAGGGAGGGTGGTGTTCTCAGCCAGGCTGCAGCATGGGCATGAGCTGGAGATGGGAATGTGCAGGGCCAGACAGTAGAATGGGCATGTTTAGAGGTGGGAGGGGTGGGTGCTGAGAAATGCACAATATCAGAGGGGCTTCAATGTCAATGAATAATTTTGGACCTTTCATTAAAGGCAAGGGAAGACACTGAAGGATTTTAAGCAGGAGGATGAAGAGATGAGAGTTGGATTTTAATTTAGCCAAATTCCTTAGGCTACAGGGTAGAGAATGACCTAGGAAGGGTAGAGGATTATCTGGAATTATCTAGTGAGTGAGGCAGATTGACTCCAGGAGGTTACTACAGCAGTCCAGACGGAAGTGAGAGCAGCTGGGGAAGGAAGGCCAGTGAAGATGGAAAGAAGAGACTGGATTTCAAAATCGTTTAGTATTCTGTACAGAGTGAAGGGGGAGAGGGAGCCAGAAAGACAGGCTTCTGGCTTCAGCCACTAAGCTAATGGTGTCTGGGTCTGGGTCACGAAATATTATGGACTTCCCTGGTGGCTCAGATGGTAAAGAATCTGCCTGCAATGCAGGAGACCTGGATTCGATCCCTGTGTTGGGAAGATCGCCTGGTAAAGGGAAGGGCTACCCACTCCAGTTTTCTTGCTTGGAGAATTCCATGAACAGAAGAGCCTGGAGGGCTAAAGTCCATGGGGTCATAAAGAGTCGGACACAACTGAGCGACGAACACACATGGAATATTATTCTCTCCCATTTTACAGATGGGGAACCTGAGGATAAAAGTAACTTGCAGAACCCAGCAGGTGGCTGAACTGGGACTTACACTTGTGGCAGAAGAAGTCCAAGTTAACTGCTCACCCCATGATCGTGCTCCCTGGCTTGGTGGCTGACACTGGGGAGGGATTCCACTTGCAGCCAGCACAAACTGTGGTTTTTCTGTGGGTGGAGGCTGGGGCCACAGTGAGGAAGGGAGAGGTCAGGCTTAGGAAGAGCGCAGTAAGTTCAACTCTCCAGCAGCCACCTCTCAAAGGCAAATGAAGAACTGGCAGAACTGGCAGCTATAAAAAGGAACTAATGGAGAGGCCTCAAGGCCCAGCCCCTGATCCTGTAACTTGGGGTTTCTGTCCCCGAGGCTCCTTGATTTTTTTGGGAGCCCACTGACAGCCTAGCATTTCCCTCCAGCAAGAAAAGCTACCACAATCACCAGGACAATATCTGAGAGTTGTGCTTTCAAGGCACTTCCATATCTATGAGTTCCAGGGACAGGAAGCCTTGTCACCACTTGGGAAAGCTTGAATATTTTTATACCTTTTGGGGAGAAGAGAGAAACTGAAACCTAGAGACTGTAAGTGATGGTCCAGGGTCCCAGGGATTTTGAGAATAGAAAGCACATCTCAAGTGTCTTTAGATGGCTCCTGGTTCTCAAAACAGTAGTACCCGACCCAAAGGGAGCTCATCCCAAGTTCATGGTTTTGAATTGGTTCTGCATATACTAGAATTCAGGTCTTTGGACTCCTGGTCATTCACCAGGTGTTGAAAATACCCATGTCAAGCATCCCTGGGGATGGGACTGACTGGAGAGTCCAGCAGACACACAGGATGGTTGGAATGCCTCAGGCCCCATCCAGGATCTTCCCCAAGCATGCCACCCTCTAACTGGTTGGAAATGCAAATTCTAGTTAGTCCTGTTAGGCCAGGAATCTGCGGTGAAGATTATGGGGGTGGTGCTCTGAATTTACATTTTAAACTGGCTCCCCCTGTAATTCTTAGGCAGCGGCACTGTCCTAGGAGATTCAGACAGAGAAGTTTCTCCAACAAGAAAATTGAGGTCTGAGCCAGCTCTGGCTGTGCCTTGAACTGGAGTTGTCTCCACCCCCCAACCCTGTACTGTTTGGCGACTGTGGCTGGGTTGCCAGGGGAACCAGGCTGTGTAACTTCCTGGCTTTGGCGGTTTTCCCCCCTTGGCCTTATCTCAGCGTCCGCCACCCAGTCCAGGCCTGTGCCGGTCACGTAGGAGGAGAAGCCGGTGCCAGGCATGTGGAGGCGTGTCCAGGGCACCAGGGCAATGCTGACCCAAGAACGTGGGGCAGGCAGGAAGGTGGAGATGAGATTTTTGAAGTTGGGAAGGCTGCAGATTTATTGATGACTTTCTTCTTGGCCTCAGAGTTATCTGCCCAGGGGGAAGGAGGCCAGGTAGGGAGGTTAAGGGAATCGGGAGGTATGACCAGCATGAGGCTCTCTCTGGCACTGTTCCGCCCATAGTGGGGAGGGCACCAATATCAGAGGGTGATACTGCCCTACTGGCCTGTGCGCTCTCATCTTTCCCTCCCCTCTTCTAGACCCAGGGACTCCAACCAGCTACAGGCATCACCCGGCAGTTCTCACTTCCATTCTCACCCTAACCATCTTCTTACCCCAGTTTCACTGCACCCCACTCTTGCCTTGGTGCTCACAGTCTTTCTCCTTGGCCCCAGATTTCTTTTGTCAAACTCTCTCTCCTATCCCTGTCCCTTGCCTGGTCTCTCAGGCTGTAGCAGGAAGGCTCTACAGTTTTTAAGAATGGGAAAGAGAAAAAGAGTTTTGAAGAAAGCAGGAAGGCAGTAAATTCCTGGTGGAAAATAATTCATGCATTTAAGTATTTATTTGTGTTTTAAGCCATACTTTGTTTTAGAAAGACTTGGGGCAGTTTGAGAGTTCAAATATTCCAGGAAGGGGGTTGTGAAACAATCTCTCAGGCTTCCTTGCAACTTAGAGGATTTACAGTCTGATTCCTGGTCATGTTTATACGACACTGAAGACAAAAGGCATTCCCTCCTCCCCCAGTATCCCCCTGCTTTGTGGGAAGGGAAAGGGAAGAAAGCCACCAGGCAGTATGCAAACTGAGGTTTCAACCTGGTTTGCCCTTCACAGCTCCTCTCTTCTGGGCTATTATCCATCTCAAAGATGAGGGAACAAGACTCCGGTGGTTGGGCAGGTCACCTAAGGCCTCTCAGTTATAAGCGGCTGTGCTTGGGGTCAAACTCTGTTGGTCTGGCTCCCAAAACTTAGTCAGTCCTATCCTTCTTCACTGTGCTGCCTCAGAAGCACGGGTCATGGGGAGAGCTCCCTCCAGGCTGCCCTAGATAGAACTGTGGGCTCTCAACAGCCTAGGAAACAGTTTTGCTTTAGCAAGACCTGAGTGGGCTTCCTAGAATTCCCTTCACAGGCAGGTGTTACCCCTAAGAATGGAGAAGAAGCTGCCATAGGAGGCAGGCCCAGAGGAGGGAAGTGGGGTCCTGGAGAAATGCCAGAATGTGTGCATATAGCGAAGGATTTCAGAGAGAACAGGAGTGTAGCAGACCCCCACTAACCCACAACTCCATCCACTGAACACAAAAGCTTCTACAGGAATGCAGAAGCCCCATCTTTTTTGCCCATTGGACATGTGTGGCCCTGCTCCCCACTATCCCATGTCTAGGGTCTGCAACTCTGATCCCTGTGTTCAGAAGTACAGGTTCCTAAATGCATTTCAAAGAGACAGAGAAAGAATCAGAGTCTCCTTTCTCATGTTCTTAGGCAGGAGACATGGTCCACTGAGAGGCCAGACTTTTCATTTTAACCAAATGGCTCCCCTGGGTCCTGTCTCCCAGGCTCCTCCCATTTAAATGTGCTGATTCATCAGAGAGTCAAAATTCTTATCCCTCTTGCTTCAGCCAACATGGGGAGCATTTCAGGAGACCAGCCGGATCGGGCCTGCCTAACTCAGCACCCCAAGGCCCTGTGGGGTGGGGAGGAGCTATGGGAGTCAGCCCAGGCCTTGGGCTTTGCTCCCAGCCCTGAGGCACCCAGCAAATCTCTCAGCTCTGGGCTCCTGGCCAACAATCCAGGGTTTACTCTGAGACTTCACTGGGAGTGGCGACTTGGTAGGAAGGGTCAGGCAGCCAGAGGTGGGGCTAGGGTTGAGCAGAGAATCCGGACCTGCCCTCTTCCTTAGGCGACTGCAGCCAGCTGTCCCCCATTGTTCTCACCCCTCAGCTTGCTGGGCGTGAGAATGCTGGAGGGGGCAGAGCAGAGGAGGAGAGTGAATAGAGAGCTTGGGGGTCGGAGTAGAAGGAGGGAAATCCCAAAGATGCACAACAAGTAGAGAAGAGAGGAAGAAAAGGAAGGGCACAGGGGAGAAGGTGGAAGAGGGCAGTGAGGGAGGAGCTGGCAGAGCAGCTGAGGCTGGGAGGTGAGAGCAAGGGCCCCTGCCCAAGTCCCATCGGACATGGCTGGGCATTTGAGCCAAGTTTTGCTGAGAAGGGAAAGGTTGCCTCCTACTTATCAGGGGCGGAACTGCTGGGTTTTGTGAGGCCTGGAGTCTGGGAAGCCCCTGCTAAGAAAAATGATACAAAATTAATTAGAGGAGTAAACACTTAATTCAGAGAAGGTGATGGCAGCCCACTCCAGTAATCTTGCCTGGCAAATCTCATGGACGGAGGAGCCTGGTAGGCTGCAGTCCATGGGGTTGCTACGAGTTTCACTTTTCACTTTCATGCATTGGAGAAGGAAATGGCAACCCACTCCAGTGTTCTTGCCTGGAGAATCCCAGGGTCGGGGGAGCCCGGTGGGCTGCCGTCTATGGAGTCACACAGAGTCGGACACGACTGAAGTGACTTAGCAGCAGCAGCAAACACGTAATTAGAATAGTAAGTCACAACAAATTATCCATTAAAAAAAAATCTGGCAAATACTGTAAGCATCATGACATCTGGAAGAATAAGATACATAAGGTTAAGAATACATAAGAATAAGATACATAATAATAACATAAGATCTGTATGAATTTCTCAACCACAAATTGACTCTTGCCATGGGTGCCCACCATCCACCTCTGCAAGGACTGAATCACGTGCCGCTGCAGCTACTGACCCTCAACACCCCCCTGAAGGAGTTCAGGGCGGAGAACAGAAATGAGGCCCTCTGTGCTCCTGGAAAACTGGCAGGACAGCTCTGTAGACTAAATTGGTCTTGAGTCCAATTCTTCCATCTCCTCCTATCTAGAAAAACACTACAATCCTTCTTAGTGACGACTGTTTCTTGTGATGAGCAGAAGCTTCAGGAGACTCTCAGAACCTCTCTAAAAAATAAACGTGTATACCTGTGGTGGATTCATGTTGATATATGGCAAAACCAATACAATATTGTAAAGTTAAAAAATAAAATAAAAAAATAAACGGGCTTGATTGCCTGTCTGCCTCCTTTACCAAGATCACATACATATGACCTTCCCCCTTTCCTCTTTGGAGCAGTCTCTGGGAGCTCTCTGAGGTGCTGTCTCCTGGGCTGCAGTCCTCACTTTGCCCCCAGTAAAACTTAACTCACAATTCTCACGTGGTACACTTAAGTCAACAAATTCGCTGCCTGAAACAAGTGAAAAAAGCCTTTACCTTTTTTTGGCTGCTTATTTTTTGTCTCTCCACATGTCAATGGCTTTATAGTATTAATATTACTTTTTAAAGAGAATGGGCTTCCCTGGTAGCTCAGCCAAGAACTACCAGTTTTTCCTCTGGCATGATTTTGATCAGCCCTTTTATTATTGACAGATTGGAATGTTTCATTCATTTCAGTTTCTTGTTGTATCAGTTTTTTGATTGCTGTCAAATTTGAGAAATCTGTGAAATTTCTTATATGAGTTGTAGGATTTGAGGGGATGGTTCAGTACATCATCTTAAATATTCTTTGAGTTGATGGCACTCACTGACCAGACTGTCATACCTCATTTTAGTGTACTAATGTGAATTTTATGCAGTCACCATCAGTGTCAATCTTTTATGTCAAACCAACAAGAAATTTAACATTTCACCAATATATTCATGTGATTTTCCCCTCTGGTTAATTGTATTATTAAACAATCCAGGCACTTGTTTATTCTGTTCAAAATTTTTTCTATTCTTCTTATTGAATTGGGGCTTCCCAGGTGACTCAGAAGGTGAAGAATCTGCCTGCAATGGAGGAGACCCAGGTTTGATTCCTCGGTTGGAAAGATTCCCTGGAGAAGAGAATGGCTACCCACTCCAGTATTCTTGCCTGGAGAATCCCATGGACAGAGGAGCCTGGTGGGCTACACAGTCCGTGGGGTCACAAAGAGTTGGACAACTGAGCGACTAACATTTATCGGATTACCTTTTTTGATAATCTGAAAATTTTTGTTTCAATTTGCTTCTTGGTTTCAAAATAATTTTTACTGATTTCATGGTTCATTTTTATTACTTTTGTCTCATAAATCCATTAATTTCTTTTATTGAGATATAATTAACATATAACATTGTATTAGTTTCAGGAGTACACTACAGTGATTCCGTATTTGCATTTATCGTGAGATTATCACCACAATAATTCATCACCATGTATAGTTATAATTTTTTTCCTAGGATGAGAACTTTTAAGATCTGCAACTTTCAAATATACACTATTACTAACGATATACACCATGCTGTACCTTATATCTCCAGGACTTTTATTGTTTTTTGGCCATGCTGCATGGTGAATGGGATCTTAGTTCCCCAATCAGGGATGGAATCCATGCCCCCCGCAGTGGAAACGTGGAGTCTTGACCACTGAACAGCCAATGAAGTCCCAGGACTTATAACTGGAAGTTTGTATTTTTTTACCCCCTGTTCTGCCTCTGGCAGTCACCAGTCTGTTCTCTGTACCTATGAGTTCTCTATTTTTTAGATTCCACATATAAGTGATACCATATTGTATTTGTTTTTCTCTATTTGACTTATTTCACTTAGCATGATGCCCTCAAGGATGACCCATGTTGTTGCAAATAGCAAGATTTCAGTCTTTTTAAAAAAAACAGTTGAATAATATTCCATTGTATATATACACACCCAATATTTTCTTTATACATTGATGGATATTTAGGTTGCTTCCGTGTCTTGGCTATTGCTGTGGTGAACATGGGGTTCATATATCCTTTTAAGCAGTGTTTTCATTTCCTTTGGATAAATACTCATAAGTGGAATTGTTGGATCATATGGTAGTTCCATTTTTAATTATTTGAGGAACCTCTATACTGTTTTCCAAAGAGGCTGTACCAATTTCCATTCCCACCAACAGTGAACAAGGATTCCCTTTTCTCTACATCCCCAGCAAAACTTATTGTCTCTTGTCTTTTTTCTTAATTAATTATTTTTTATTGAAGGATAATTGCTTTACTAGCTCTTGTCTCTTTGATAATAGGCATTCTAACATGTGTGAGGTGATGTCTCATTGTGGTTTTGACTTGCAATATCATATTGAGCACCTTTCCATGTACCTGTTGGCTGTTGTATGTTTTCTCTGGAAAAACATTGATTCAGATCCTCTGTCCATATTTCAAGCAATTTTTTTTGACTGGGCTGTGTGGCATGCAGGATCTTAGTTCCCAGGCCAGTAATCGAACCCATGCCCCTTCGGTGGAAACTCCAAGTCCTAATCACTGGAATACCAGGGAATTCCCTCAACCTTCTTTTGAAGCTGCGTTCATGCTAAGTCGCTTCAGTCGTGTCCGACTCTTTGTGACCCCATGGACTGTAGCCCACCAGGCTCCTCTGTCCATGGGATTCTCCAGGCAAGAATACTGGAGTGGGTTGCCATTTCTCCAGGGGATCTTCCCGACCCAGGGATCCAACCAGCATCTCCTGCATTTCAGGTAGATTCTTTGCCGTCTGAGCCACCAGGGACAAAAGCCTGGGATGCAATTCCTTTACCCTGCATTCCTTCGTCCCCCTTTTTCCTGAGTCAACCTCACACCTTTTCCTCAGTGAGGCAGCCTGGGTTGAGAACTTTTGAGTTCGGACAGTTAACTCTCTTGGCCTTAGTCTCCTCTTTGGTGATGGGGATAATAATTCCCTCCACACAGATGGGGCTGTGAGAACTGGGTGGAAAATGCAGAGGAAGTATCCAGCCCTCAAGTGACTGCTTACTTCATCTTCCTTCCTCTCTGGGCTCCAGGGAAGAGGCTGGGGAAGGAAGGGTGCCTGTAGTAGGAAAGCCCAAACCCTTCCCCCCCCACCCCTCGAGCTGGGAGGACTGTCCCTGGAAGGATAGCTACTCTTGTCTCCCCCTCCCTCTGATCTCACCTCCAACACTTTCAGCCTACCCCACTCCCTCAATTTGTCCGAAGGATCCCAAAGGAGCTAAGGCTGGGAAATCTGGGGAGGGAATGTGAAGCTTGCCAGAGTTGAGTCCTTTTAAAACAGCTGGGGGTGACCTGGTTTCCCTTCCCCCACTCCCCTGAAGCTTGTAAACAGCCCTCTGCAGCCCTAACTCCACGGCCAATTCTTCAGCCCCGAGTGTGTCACAGGAGGCAGTGACTGGCTCTGCAACACAAAAGTCAGGGTGGAGCAAACTCCAGAAAGGTGGACTGTGGAGAGATGTCTAGGGGTGGGGAAGTGGCTCATAGGACTGCAGTTACTGCTTCTTTTTGGTCCAGGAGTTCAGTTTATCAGTACTTGGTCGGGTGGAAAGGTTTTTTTGAGGCTTGGAGCAGGTATGGCTGGGGGGACCAGTTCAGTTTTCTCCCTGCAGGTTGGGAGGGGGTAGAGTTTAGTCTCTAAATCCTGTCCGACTCTTGCGACCCTATGCACTGTAGCCTGTCAGACTCCTCTGTCCATGGGATTCTCTAGGCAAGAATACTGGAGTGGGTTGCTGTTTCCATCTCCAGGTAATCTTCCCGACCCAGGAAACGAACAGGGGTCTCCTGCATTGCAGGCAGATTGGGAGGCAGAGGTGCCAAACCAAACTGCGAAAATCGTAAAACTCCCAAAAAGCTTTCCAGAATAGTACATACAAACCGGGAAGCGTTAAAAGGTGCGTTCCCTAGAGCCAGGTCCATAGATTTCGATTTCAGATAGTCTGGTAGAATCTACATTTTATTTTGAATAAACTCTCCCAGGTAATTCTGAGCTGGAGGTGTGAAGTCAACATTTTAAGGAACTGCTCCTTAAACTACATACATATCCTCACTGCTGGAAGTCCTTTCTTTGGTCAAACCAGACTGCTGTTTTGAAAGTTGTTTCGGGGGATCCTGCTTGCTTCTCTGCAGACTAAATTCTAACCAGGGTTTGGCTTGGCTCCTCACACTGGGGCAACGGTAACCATGGTAACCTAAATGGGGAGTAGGGGGAAAATCGTGAACCTTGGCTTGGCTCCTGGAGGGGCTGGCAGCAGTTAGACCCGGACCCATGCTAGGCCCTTGACAATTTGGATCTTGACCTAAGAGTTCAATCAAAGCAAAGTGAAGAAGAGCGGGGCGCTCCAGAGAGGGTCATTCTTTCAGAGAGAGGGTTCCCTGCTTCAGCGCCGGCGGGAATGGACACAGGCAGAGAGAGGCGCGGATTCCTGAAGCCACTGCGCTCGCCCCTCCGCCAAACTGGAACGGAGAGGCGGGGCCGGGCCGGGCCGGGGGCGGGGCCTGGACCCAGGAGCGCGCGTTCTTGGTTACTATGGTAACGCGTCAACACCCTGAGCGGAAGTGGTGCTGTGGGCTGCAGACGCGGTGGAGGCGCCGAGCTGGGGCGTGCGGCTGAGATGGTGAGGTCCCGGGTGTGGAGAACCTCGGATGGGGACCTCACGTGTTTTCAATTGTGTTGGGGTTCTGGGCGGGGAAAATGAGGATCTGCGGGGGGAAAAGAAGTTGGGTATGGGGGTCAGAAGGTCCAGGAACAGGGATGACAGCCCTAGAAGAGGTTAGGGAAGTCCGGAGGGGGATCCAAGAGAGAAATAAGGAGTGGGATCGATCGCGACTGAAAATGTAATCTGGGGCTGAGCCGAGGAGCTGGAAAAGTGCTGTCCCAATCCTCATCCCCCTCCCATCTGGCTGTGGATTGTGGGATGTGATGTGGAAAAACCACTGGTGAGGAGGCCAGATAACAGGTTATGTTCTGCCTATATGGACCTATGTGCAAAAGAGACACCAGATGCCCGGGTGGAGAGCACACCCAGGAAAAGGACAAGCCTTCGTCTTTGTTCAGTTGACAGGTGTCACAGTTAAGTCAGGGAAACTCCACACTGCCCTGTGCCCACCCTGTTCCAGCTGCGTTCCAGCTCTGTCTTGATGGATTTGAGCTGAACACTCAGGATCTCAGGACACGTGGCACTGCAGTTTTGAAAGGGCTGCACTCTGTGTGCAAAGTCAGGGCACCATGTCTGACTAGTAGTGCCACAATATGTAAGTCACCTAATGTCCCCGAACCCCAGTTTTCTCTTGTTATTGGGGGTCTGGGTCACTCATAGGTACTCAACAAACATTTGCAAACGAATAAGTGAATGAATGAATAGGGTACCAGATTTGAAAGTCCCTGGAAAGGGATTGGGGCTTCCCTGATAGTTCAGTTGGTAAAGAATCCACCTGCAATGCAGGAGACCCCAGTTGAGGGATTGAGACTGGTCTAGCAGGCCTGCAGTTCCCTGGGGTGGACAGGATGACATGAGGGTTTGGAAGGACAGCATGCCTGGGAGAAGGAAAGAAAGTAGTGTCTGGGATCCAGGGAGGATGGTGTGGTCCCTAAGGGATAAGTGAGGTGGGGCAGAGGGTAGGTGTTGGAGCCTTGGGTTACTGGAAATAACCTTAGAATTTCTGGGTGCACACCCTATGGCAAAGGTAGCTCCTTCAGTGTACTTGTGGACACACTTCATGCTCAGAGGTCACTCTGCTTTTCTGGGACTAAGTGTGGTTCAAATTCAGGGTCCCCAAGTTGGAGTTTCTAGAAGAGCTTTGTTAATGATAAAATCAACAAATCTCTGGAGGAGAGCAGTTCCCAACTTCTGAGGACTCTCTGCAATGTTGCAGCAGGGGTCTCCTTTCACTTATGCTTTTTATGGTGCATATTTATCCCTGGATCTCCATATTTATCTCCACCCGGGGATCTAGTGTCTCTTTTGCACGTAGGTTTGTGGGCCCGGTGCTATGTCTGTGAGGTCCTAGCATTGCACTTGGCATCTAAGGGCTCACAGGAAGTGTTAGTTCCCTTTTTCGCCTCTTTCGAAAATGTCTTATCTCCAAGTCAAATGAATCAGTGAGTTGCACCTGTTTAGACTTGTGGGCTTCAGCTCACCCAGATCAGGGATTCCCCATCCAAGGGCCACTCAGAGTGGGGCTTTGGTTTGTTGACTGAGCCCTTCTGAAGTCCCTTGGAGAGGACAGGGCATATGGGCACCTTTGAGAAGTAGTGGGTCAAGTTAGTGATCTCTGACCTTTGGCAGGCTAGGGGTGTGTGTGTGATGCTACTTACTAGCTTTTCAGGCTGTTTGGAGGAGTGGGGAGACAGGGTCACAATTAGGCACACCACTAGGACCCTTACAAAAATAATAAATAACATCCCCCAGAAGGAGGGACAGGGCCTCAGTGTTGAGTAGGATGTCATCTTCAAATGGTACCCCACAGATGGCCAACCTGGTTGTATTTGAGGAGAGGGAGGACCTGAGTGAAAGGCAAGATGCCTGGTACATGGGCATCCCCACCTTCTTCGTAACCAAAGTCTACAGAAAAGGAGGTAGAATCAGGTCAAGAGCGTGAAGCCGGTGGTGAACCTATGTGTGAAAGAAACTAGGTCCCTGAGTGGAGAGCACACCCGGGAAAGGACAGGTCTTCGTCTTTGTTCAGTTGCCAGGTGTTACAGTTACACCAGGGAAACTCCACGCCGCTCTGTTCCAGCCCCGATCCAGCTCTGTCTTGCTGGAATTGAGCTGAACATCCCAGATCTCAGGACATCTGGCACTGTAGCTTTTTAAGGGCTGCACTCTCTGTGTTCAGAGTCAGGGCACCAGGTCCACTGCTTTGTTTTGTAAAAATAGTGCCCCCTTCCCCTATCTCAGCCATAAAGAGAGTTACCTTTTCAATGCAGATCATTATTCAAAATGAGAAATACCTTAAGATGCTAATGCTCACCTGAAATTACTGTTAAACATTTTGTGAACTTCTTTCAGTGACACATTTCGGTTTCATAGGAGCGTTTTTACGGCAATACTTGCATATTTCATATAATCTACTTTCTTTTAAACTTGATACATTAAGGAGATCACCCTGCGTTTATAATGATGTGAAAATCGTATTCTGGTTAACCAGTTAATCTTTCTGCATCAGAATCTCTCCTGGAGCCCCCAGCAGGGGCTGAATTCTTACAGACATAGGATGGGATGCTATTTGAAGAGATAAGGCATCAGCTAGGTCACCAAAAGGAAAATATAAAGGTTAGGGCTGGCATCTTTTTCTGTCCCAATCCTCTTCTTCCCCAATCATCCTTGTCCGCTCAAAGGTCTTTCCTTTCCTACCAGAGATGCTTTCCCTCAAGGAAGATGAACACTCTAGGCACAGCTCAGCTTCTTGGGGATATTTATAATTTGTTAAGTCATGCAAGAAATAAAACCAGCCCTTCACCTCCTGGAAGAACCTCTTGGCTACTGCCTCTGGCCCAGAGGGATCTAACTTTCCATTTCTGCTTGTTCCTTCATTTTTTCTAGTACTTTTACACAGTGACCTCCCTAATCCTTCTTGTTGCTTTTGGCAAAACTGGTTATTCTAACCCTGGTGTAAGGCTTGTGGCTTCAAAGTCAGCATTTCCCCAGTGAGGTTTCTCAGCCACCCAACCCCAGAGCTCAACGCTTCCTTCTGCTCTGCCAAGCGGCTGCTTTTCTGTGGTCATCATCTGTTTTCCTTCCTCTGTTCTGACTTCGAGGCTCAGGCAGTCGAGTATTTCTTGTGTGACTTCCTCTTGACCTGGGTGCCAAGGGCGTAGGAGGGAAGTGACACAGTCCCAGCGCTGGAGGATCCTACAGTCTGGTGGGCACCCGAGCCTGAGGGGAAGGCTGCAGGAGCCCTTGGAAAGAAGCAGGAAAACAAACGCAAAACAACAATAATGCTTTCCATCTGTGCTCCAAAGCCTTTTCATGTACGTTATTTTCCCCAGCGCAGACCACATACGTGATGTGGAAAATGTGGAGTGGTGGTGTATTCTGGAAAGGCTTCTGTCTCAGTCTGGTCTGCAGACCCCAAGAGGTCATCTTGCTTGGTTTCATTCATTCGTTCTTCAGCAAATGCATATCGAGGTCCTGCTACATCCAGACTCTGCACCTTTCCCCTTGGAACTGACACCATCTCTTGTGATCCAATGCCCTCATCATTTCAGGTTATTCCTTAAGCTTTGCCTCAGTCCCACCTGTTGTGGATTCTAGTCATTCCTTCTTATTCTATTTTTGGTGGAAAGGGGAGTTGTTGCTCCCCACTCTCCATGTAATAACCCTTCAGAGTCTGTTATTAGGCATCCTTGGGGCTCCTGTATTTACCTTTCATGAATTAAAGCTTTTCTGCTCTGCTGTATTGGGGCTGACAGAGGCTGTAAAGCAAGGCGCCCTCTGTGACCCTTCTGCTGACTGTGCCAGGCTGGGAGGGAAGGGCACACACAGCCATGCTTGTTGTGTGGAATGGAGCCAGCCAGAGAATAATTGCCCGATTTGGTGCGAAAACCTGCCACAGGTGGAACAGGTGCTGCAGGGAGTTCTCTGTGGTCATGGCGGATTAGAGAGAGCATTCAAAACATATCGCCCAGTGTTTAGTGACCTGGAATTCACGGTCATTTCCCTGTTCACCCTGTCCCCCTGATGGCTGCTCATTCCCAGGGTTGGTCGACCTGACGTGTCCAGCCCTTTGCACCAGGGTCTTCCATCTCCGAGAACTGCAGGAGATGGGGGCTCCTCCAGAATGAGATTTAGGGTAACCCTGGAGTTGTCCCACAGTCCTCACAGAAACCGCCCCCTGGAGACAGACTTCTCTTTAGGCTGAGCTGAAGTGGGACTGACCTTGGGGAATGGAGGTTGTGTTAGTCAGGGTTCTTGGTTATAAACAACAGAGCCAGAACTCCAATTTAGGGAGAAGGGAATGTATGGAGAGGATTTTGGAGAATGCACAGAGTTCACGCCAAGGCTGGGCAGCTAGGCTTGGAAAATGAAAACACACAGGAACTGCAGCCAGAACTGAGGCTCAGATCACAACCCGGCACTGGCCTGGCAAAGACCCTTGATGCCACCCCCGGGGCTGGCACTTTATCGTGGCAGCTGCTCCTGGCGCCCTTATCAGCATTGCCCCAGACACAGGGAGTGACTGCCACTGCTGCCTTTGTCAGAAGGGGTTTCCATGTTCCCCTCTTACATCACTAGTTCCCTATTCATTGTCAGGCTTGGGGGATCTGATGGCTCACCTAGGTCCTTTGCCCAGGCTTGGAAGGCAGCTGTCTGATGTTTTCAGCTTCTACGCTCAGAGATGATCCCTGTCTCTTTCAGCTCATTAGATGGGAGAGACAAGGATCCAACCTAGAAGAGTACTGGATGGCTAAAAACTGACTCATGCGTGTTCAAGGGGTTCCCCCAGTGGCTCAGTGGTAAAGAATCTGTCTGCAATGCGGGAGACGTGGGTTCGATCACTGGGTCAGGAGGTTCCCCTGGAGGAGGGCATGGCAACCCACTCCAGTATTCTTGCCAGGAAAATCGAGTGTAGCCTGGCGGGCTACAGTCCATGGGGTCGCAAAGAATCCAATATGAGTGAAGTGTCTGAGCATGCCCGCACGCACACGCACATTCAAGCAGTCCTGAGAGTGAAAGAGCCTCGTGGTGGACACAGCTTCAGGGTGGACCTGTTTGCCTGATTGTAGCTGGTAGTCGTTCAGCCACCAAAGTTTATCAGGCACCTGCCGGCTTTTCAGCGTTACTGTCCTCGGGTCCCTACCGTAACCTTGTGAGATGGTGGGGACATGGAGGAGGTCAGATGGTAGCATCAGCTGTGAAGGGGGCTTGGTGTTCACATGACGAGGTTGGAGGTGACGACACTGCCTTTCTGGAGAGGACAGCCCATGTGGCCTCACAAGAGACTGCTTGCGGGAAACGAGAACTGGGCTGACACTGAATCATCCTCCTGCCCGCTTTCCTTCCCTGCTGTGCAAGGGCTTGGACTTCTTCAGCTCAGAAACCTCAGAAGTCCTCCTTCTTGCTGGGCTGGTGTCCAGGGAAGCCACTGCTCCTGTAGGGCGTCTCCTGTGTTTCAGGATTTACCCAGGTGCTTTCCCATACACCCACCCAACCTTCCCTCAGCATGGGCTGGCGAAGCGTCTACCTTGCCCGGGGTGCAGATGGCGGTCGGTACTGATGAGCCCAAATTTCTGCCTCTCCCTGCAGCCATTAAGCACAGCTGGCGTGCTGAGCTCTGCCTCTACTGCTTCCAACAGGTCAAGGAATAGGCCTCGCTATCGGACCAAAGCCCTGAGCTCCGAGGTGGATGAGAGCCTTTTTGGAGCTATCAAGGTAACCGTGCCTCAGTCCCTCCAGGGAGCTGTCACCAGGAGCTTTGTGACCTGAACAAAGCTAGCTCTGGACAGGTCACTCCCTCTCCCAGGGAACTCTCAGACTGAGGGCAGTGGGGGTTTCTGCGGCTCCAGTGGACAAGCTCAGACACTCTGTGGGGCCCATGTAAACAGGCCACCTGGCTTCCTCTGCCCTTGAGATCTTTACATCTGTGCACCATTTGAAGATCTGTTATAATGCTGAAGGGAGGCTCAACTGCTGAACCCTCAGTGTCTGCTCTTTGCTCAGAGAACGCCCTGTGATGGAAACATTTGAGTGCCAGTGGCCCAGGCTTGCAGATATAGAACAACATAATTGTTGTTCAACATAATCCCCCCTCCATCCAAGAATAGCGCAGAGTAGAACACAAATCATCCTTCTTTCCCAGTTGCTCAGCTGAAACAATTACTTTGCTTTGGAAAACGAGCAAGTAAATATTTATTTGCAAATATCAGCCAGTCTAAGAGGCTGATGACTAGAGAAGGAGAGCCAGAGAGTTACTTGGAGTGATCTTGGTTACACATGACATTCAGAAGGTGGGAAGGGAGGAGAGAAAGAGAATGAGATGTAGAGAGAAGAACGGTGAGAGATTGAGAAAGAAAAGGGACAGTGGAGTCGTTAAGAGAGTAAATCCTAAGAGTTCTCAGCACAGAAAAATTTTGTCTGTTTTTTTAAAATTTTGTATTGATATGAGATGATGGTTGTTCTTTAAACTTACTATGATTATCACTTCATGATGGCAAATCAAATAGTTATGCTATACCTTAAACCTAAACAGTAGGGTCGTCTAGTCAAGGCTATGGTTTTTCCAGTGGTCATGTATGGATGTGAGAGATGGACTGTAAAGAAAGCTGAGCGCTGAAGAATTGATGCTTTTGAACTGTGGTGTTGGAGAAGACTCTTGAGAGTCCCTTGGACTGCAAGGAGATCCAACCACTCCATCCTAAAGGAGATCAGTCCTGGATGTTCTTTGGAAGGACTGATGCTAAAGCTGAAACTCCAATACTTTGGCTACCTCATGCGAAGAGTTGACTCATTGGAAAAGACCCTGATGTTGGGAGGGATTGGGGGCAGGAGGAGAAGGGGACGACAGAGGATGAGATGGCTGGATGGCATCACTGACTCAATGGACAGGAGTTTGAGTGAACTCCAGGAGTTGGTGATGGATAGGGAGGCCTGGCGTGCTGCGATTCATGGGGTCTCAAAGAGTCGGACACGACTGAGCGACTGAACTGAACTGAAACAGTAGGTCAACTTTGTCCCAATACAACTGGAAGGGAGAAAAAAGAGAGAAAAAAGTAGAGGAGAGGGAAAAAGAAGAAAGACACCAGTAGTGGTTTAAGCACTGGCGTGAACACCACTGGCTGCAGGTGGACCAGGGAGAGAAGAGGTGATGTCTCCCCTTTGTTGCAGTTCAGTTGCTAAGTTTGTCCAATTCTTTGTGACCCCACGGACTGCAGCACACCAGGCTTCCTTGTCCCTTACTATCTCCGGGCGTTTGCTCAGACTCATGTCCATTGAGTCAGTGATGCCATCCAACCATCTCATCCTCTGTTGCCTCCTCCTCCTGCCCTCAATCTTTCCCAGCATCAGGGTCTTTTTGATGTCTACACTTACCCTTCATTCTTCTCATTGTGAATTAAAAAGGACTTTCCAGATTGTTCCAGATGGGTGTCTTTCTGCCTTTAGAAGCTGTTTCCTATTGACAAGGGAAAGAATCAAAGCAATTCAATTTCGCTTACACTCATGTTGTTTATTTGTCTTGAGTCCATGGGGACTCTTCTAGCTAAAGTGAAGACAGGTTTGGAAATGGCCGACTTCTCCAGATTTAGTCCTGCCGGCTTGCCAGAGAGGGCGGCTGACACACAGCCTATTCCTGGTTCAGTCTTTTGGGCTTATTGTTGGACCAGAGTCTCGGAAGCCTCCCAGCCGTCAGCAGAGGGCAGAAGCGGCCTGTGACCTGACTGAGTTGAGCCGCTGGGAGGCAGAGATGGGCACCAGGTGGCAGCAGCATTCCGGGAACGGGTGTGCACAGAGCCGGCCTCCAGACTGGACGGACCTCCACCTGAGCCGTGCCCTGCCTCCACTCAGGATCGCAGACACTGTGTTCCTGATAAGTGAAATCCTCTCCTGTGTTAACAATTCCCTGAAACAAATGATTTCATTTTCTTGTTATCTAACTCCTTCACGGTCAGAAAGTTGAAAAAAACTCATGTATCTAATTTGTGTTTTCTTTGCTGAATTCTAACTCACTGACTGCCTCACCATATTAGATTTAAGGGCAGATCCACCGGGCCATATTTCTAACTTACCCCATAGGGCTTTTTTTCGGGGGGAATCAAAGTAAATGAATTAGAAAGAATTAAAAATAACAAATATCATAGATTGAATGTGTCCCTAAGGAACTGTATGCTAAAGACCCTCGATGTGGTCCAGGAGAGCGAATTAGTTTTTCTTTTGTAAATGATGGGGGGAGAAGAACGAAGAGACCCCAAATTTTCATTCCTGATGGTTTCAGGTTAGGAATGGACACACACTAGCAAACCTCTCCCTGGGCCTCCATCCCTCTGGGAGTATCTGCACGAGTTATAGAGAAGCCTTGCTTTCAGAAGAGCTGGTCGGTACAGAGCACATCTGGCCGCCACGCTGCTTGCTCAGTGCCCTGGCTACTCTGGGTGCTCCTGCAGTCTGGGCTCCAGCTGATTTCCCCTGACGCTGGATGGGGTGCAGATGCCACCCTCCGCTAACCAGCAAGAAGTGGGGTGACCAGCTTCTAAGCTGCCCTTCCTTACCCCCCAGCCCCTGACCCGGAGTGACAGCCCCATCGTGCTGCTCCGAGATAAGCATGCCATTCGGAAAACTCTCACGGCGCTGGGCTTGGACCACAAGCCGGAGACCATCCAGCTCATCACCCGGGACATGGTCCGGGAGCTAATGTGAGTACCCAGGGCACGGAGCCCTTCTGTGAGGACCTGTGTGGGGGGACGGGGAGCCCACCTGGTCTCGTCCTGTCACTGTGGACCCCACCTCTTTCCTATCCATTTCCTGCCTTTGGTTTCTTGGTTCTCGTTTCTTCTCCATTTTGACCTGCTTGTCCCCGCCTTGTATCTATTACTGCCACTGCCCTTGATTCCCAGCTACTGGCTACTGTGGGTTCTATGGGGCTGGTAGAGGGTAGATGCTTGGGGAGGGGGGTCCCTTCTGAGCCCTGAATAGTGCACTTGGTCGGGGAAATGTCCAGATGAGTCACTTCCTTCTGGCCAAATCCAGAATCTGAAGCAAAGGAAAAACTGACCAGATGCCTAATTAGTCCCAGGGCTTCTTCCCAGGCTCTGAGGCCAGAAGAGGAAATTCCCCAAAGCTCTGGGGTTCCTTTGGGATTAGCTCAGCACGGCTTCCTGACTGGAGCAGCTCCCTTGCTTGGGCCCCTTATGTGGGGTTAGGCCCAGCTCAGTCACATGAAGGGAGCCAACCCTGTCACTCAGAGGTTTAGCTCTTCTGCTGGTGCTCCATTCTCTAAACTGTTCTTCCAACTATGGCTCCACTCACTAAAAACTTGAATTCCCAGAAGATGCATCCTGTGTCGCGATCTGGGGAGGCACGGCTGGTCCACAGATCCAAGAGCATCGTCTGGTCAGCTCTGGTGTTGAAGGACCAGATGCGGTAGCAGCCCTGCAGACACGCTTGTGGCCCAAGAAAGGGCTCCTTCTCTTTATTTATTTGTGTATTAGCTGTGTCGGGTGTTAGTAGGGGCGCACGGGATCTTCCTTGAGTCCTGAGGGATGTCAGGTTCCAGCGTGCGCAGGCTCAGTAGTTGTGGTGTGCTGGCTTAGTTGCTCTGCCAAATGTGGGATCATAGTTCCCAGCCAGGGAATGAACCAGCGTCCCCTGCATTGCAAGGCAGAGTCTTTTTTTTTTTTTTAATTTATTGTTAATTGAAGGATAATTGCTTTACAGTATTGCATTGGTTTCTACCAAACATCCACATGAATCAGCTATAGGTTTACGCATGGCCTCTCCCACTTAAACATCCCTCTCACCTCCCTCCCCATCCCATCCCTCTAGGTTGTTACTAAGCCAAAGCAGATTCTTAATCACTGGACGACCAGAGAAGTCCCAAGGGCTCCTTCTTGGACTGGTCCAGTCCTAAAAACACGTTGGAGGTGAAGTCTCGGGTAACTTGTCAGGGTTCTGAGAACAGCTCGAGATGCTGTCTCAGATTCACATCATTCCTGGTCACTCCAGATCACAGGCTGTTTGGGGCCATAGCACCCAGGGGAACACAAGGTCTTGGCTAAGCCTCAAGGGCACTTACTCATGTGTCCACCTCCTGGACACCTCTCCCCAGCCGGTTTTACGGGATGAGGTTTCACTTCCTGCCTCAGACCATCTGCGTCTGTTTGCCATGTGCCTGTTAGACGCCTCACCCAGAAGCAGCTTTATGCCCACTCCTCTGCTCCATCTCCAATGTATGTCATCTGTTTGTAATCATTATAATTACCTATTGGTTTGTTGAATGCGTTGGGCAGCTAGAAAAGTCTGTAGACATGTCTCTGGCTATTGTTGATTTTAATTAATATTTAGGGTTCAAAGCTTCCCTCTGGGCTGGAGGCACAGGGGTGGTTTCGTTTCTCACTGGCCTCCACTTCATCCTCGCTGGGCGTGCCCTTGCCCTTTTTATGTCATTCTTGAGGAATCATCTGTTTTAAAAGTTCAACGCGGCAGCTTTATTTTGAGTCCTCACTCTGTGCCCAGTGAGTGCTGGGCCAGAGACCGGGCTGCCCATGGGGTTACGACAGAGCCTGAATCCTGCAGGAGCTTGTGATCTAGCAAGGCAAACAGATGTTGCCCACAACACAGGCAGGGACAGCGGAGGGGAGGAGGTGGGTGTGTATGCGTACATGGGGGTGGGTGCAGAGGAGGTAACGTGTGACCTGGACCTTTTAGACAAAGTCCTTAAAAATGTTCCTTTTTTAAGCCGGTAATGCTACTCTAACCTTGCCTGAGACCGCTTCTCCCCAGTGGACCCATTCCGCTGTCTCTCCTGCCTGATTCTCTGAGGCAGGATGGGCAGTGATGGGGGTGGGGTAGAGAGCAGAGCAGCCTGCAGAGTAGTGCTAAGAGCTCCCCCACCCCGGCCCCCACCGCACACCCCCTGCCTAATTTTATTCATTCTTTGTGTCAGCATTCCCACCAAGGACCCTTCTGGGCAGTCCCTTATCATGAGCCCTGAGGAGTTTGAGCGGATCAAATGGGCATCCCACGTCCTAACCAAAGAAGAGCTCGAGGCCAGGGAGCAGGCCTTCAAGAAGGAGAAGGAAGCCATTGTGGTACCTACCCCCACCCCATCTTTGCAGAGTGGGGGTTGAAGAGAAGGGCTGGGGAGAGGCCGGCCTCCCACAAGACTGGGAGCTTTAGTTAGGGGACCCTGAAGTAAGGTGTGAAAGTGCTAGAGATGTGTTACAGAATAAAGATCTGGTGGGAGCAACTGTGGGGCCAGGGGAGGGGTGAGGACACCAGGCTGGGAAACCTCTGGGCTATGACAGTGTGATGGGGTGATGTGAAACTCATCTGAGGTCACCCACAGCAGCCAAGCTAGTGCCCAGGGCACGGAGCGCTGGAGTAAGTCCCCGCTGATTCCAGCGTGGCTCCCGTAGGACACGGTGACCACACGCAAGAAGATCATGAAACAAAAGGAAATGGTTTGGAGGAACAACAGGAAGCTCAGCGACCTGGAGGAGGTAGCCAAGGAGAGGGCCCAGAACCTTCTGCAGAGAGCCAACCAGCTGCGGATGGAGCAGGAGGAAGAGCTGAAGGATATGAAAAAGGTGGGCTCTCCATTCTCCTTCCCTCCACTCATCTCTCTCTCTTTTTTGACCTTGCCTCTCAGTGTGCAGGATCTTAGTTCTCTGACCGGGGACTGAATTCATGCCGTGTGCAGTGGAAGTACAGAGTCCTGAGCACGGGCCCACCAGGGAATCCCTCCCTCCTCTTCTCTGTTATTCACACGCCTGAAAGCATGGGCTAGAGATGGGGTGCAGGGTTGAAAGGCGAGGGGCTGGCCTTGGCAGGCGAATGGAGTAGATTGGGTCGGGGAGAGCTGCACCTACGGAGTGCCTGCTGTGTGACCTTCAGCAAGTCACTTGCGCTCACTGAGCCAAACTTTCTTTGTTTGTGAAATGAGGGTGGCGAAACTACTAAGCAGCATTATTAGGATGAAATATGCTAATATACAGGAGATACTTTGCGAACTGCGGGTTGAAAAATACCTGTTGTATCTTTATCCTGCTAGTTCAATTCTGGCCACATACGATGGTGCAGACAATGGGGTTGTTTTTGTTGTGCTCAAAGTGCTTCCTTTAGCCAGAGCATAAAGACCAGAGGCTCATTTGAATTCCATTGTGTTACTCATTTGCATGTCGTTCACTTCCTGGCCAAATGAAAAATGCTGACTCCCCAGCCTCTTCATCCAGAGTTTCTGTTTCTCAGGTAAATCTTCTCTCTTTAATGCTTCCTTTTATTTTCCAAAGCTTTTACTCCACAGCTCTTATTGATTGCTTGTGATTTTTTCATCTCCTTATGTGTCAGGTTGGGCTCTTTTAGCTTAAAAATCTAGTGGCTTGGCCTCTGCAATAATGTTTATTTTCCTAAAGAGTAGAATGGGGGTGGGTCTTCATTTGAGGTTCAGGGGTCCCTAAGGGGACCATGAACTTCTAAAGTTTTATGGAAACTTTGTGTGTATAGATGTAAGTGAATTTTATGGAGAAGACCCATAGCTTTCATCTTATTCCCAAGAGTGATCCATGACCTCCCACCTCTACCGCAAACACTAGACCCAATGCCCTGAAAGATGCTATTGCTTTTCTGGGCTTGTGAGCACTCTTAATGGGATTCTGCTCCCATTTCTCCCCACTCCAGCTTCCACATCCCTGTGGTACATCACTCCACTCCCCGCAACCATCCCCATCCTTACTCCCAGACCTAGTACCACAAGTTCAATTCCACTCTCCAGATCATCCTCAATGCCAAGTGCCATGCCATCCGGGATGCCCAAATTCTGGAGAAGCAGCTGATCCAAAAAGAACTGGATGCAGAGGAGAAGCGGTTGGATCAGATGATGGAGGTGGAGCGGCAGAAATCTGTTCAAAGGCAGGAGGAGCTAGACAGAAAGAGGAGAGAGGAGAGAATCCGGTAAAGAGGTGGTTTTGACATTTCCCTCTTTAAGTCTTTTCCATGTGTCTTTAGGTCCATATAGCCTTTCAGAGAAGAAGGACATGAGAAATGGTCATTATAATCCTTTGTTATTATCACAAAACTTTTATGGAATGATTCAGAAAGCCACAGAACTTTTTTTTTTTTTTTAATTTTTATTGTGTATTGAAGTATAGCCAATTAACAAACAATGTTGTGATAGTTTCAGGTGAACCACGAAGGGACTCAGTCATACATATACATGTATCCATTCTCCCCTAAACTCTCCTTGCATCCAGGCTGCCACACAACACTCAGCAGAGTTCCATGTGCTATATGGGAGGTCCTTGTTGGGTATCCATTTTAAACACAGCGGTGTGTACATGTCCAACCCCAAACAACTGTAGAACGTCTTAAAGCTTGTTTCTAAGATCACAACAGGTGTTTCACAATATGGCCCTTATTCACCCTCATTTTGCATCATTTCTTGCCATCCATTCTAGGAGGCTTTCCTTCATGTCCCCTAGCATGCCAGGTCTTCATATAAGCTCATTATTTTTTGTTGTTCCCTCGGCTTTGAATACCCTCTCTTTCTTTTTTTCCTCTCCCACCCCGGAAAATGCTCTCTCTTCCTTCATAATGTGGCCTTGCTATCCCCTCCCCTGAGAAACTTCCCTGACTCCACTGGGCGAGCTTTGAGCCTCCCTGCTCTGGGCCCCCTACACTGTGTTAGTGGTCTGCCACGCCCCTCTTTGCGCTGTGGCTCCCTGACCCTCACCAGGCTGTATGCTCACTGAGGGCAGGGTCCCTGTCTTGTTTCTTTGGCTTCTGACCTACCAGAATGTTTGGACTGTAGTAAATGCCTAATACAAGTTAGGATGAATAAATTCAATCCCCTCCAGTTTGCAGGAGAGGACAAGTCCCAAAGCAGATAAATTATAGAATCATAGTGTCCCAGATTTAGAATGCCAACCATATAATGCAAGAATTACCCCTATAAACAGTCCTTGTACCACACTGAGTGGCAGCTCTGTCTCCCCATGTGTATTCTGTTCTCTTGGGCCATTCATCTGTGTACTGCTAGCAGGTACTGGTCCATACAGTAGGCTCCCATGAAAAGTTCATTTCATGGCTAAATGGCTCTTCGTCTTTTGCATGAACAATTCCAATGAAGGGGAAATCCCTGCCTTCTTAGGCAGCTCTAATGATTTGACCTGGTCCTTATACTGGGTCTAAACCTGATTCCATGTAACTCTTTCTGCTTGTTGCTCTAGTGTATTTCATTTGGAGTCACGAAGCCATTCAACAGAACTATCTGAATGTCAACGTCATACTCCTTCCCGTAGATACTTGTCCTCCTCTGCGTCTTCTCCCACTCTCCCAGCCTTTACTCAGAGATCATGGGATCTAGATGCTTCCAAGGTTGTTGACATCCCAATAATGCAGAGGGAGTCACTGGCTGCACTGACTCTAGAATCTGGTTTCTCTGCTTTCTATTGTTGAGCAAGGGTGCTACTGCGTGTAGAGAATTCCTCAGACTCAGCCCTGTACACCAGCAGCCGATGGTCTTAAAATATGAGATTGGATATAAGAAGGACAGTTAGCTAACTAGGCATGTTAGATGGAGTGGGACGACAAGATACACTGGCTGAGAGCAGATGCTCCGGAGAAAGGAGTTACTGTGGGCTTCTTAACTCTGGGAAATCAGCTTGGGAAGGTCACTCCCTCTGATTACTCTGGGAAGTTTTGGGAGGTGGTAGGATTTCAGAAGACCTCAGGTACTGAAAGGAGAAGGTGTCTTATGATATGGGCACAGTCTTGGACAAACAAATGCAGGGCGGGAATCTCAGGAAGGGTGAGCCCCCAGAATTAGGAGCTCGGAAGAGAAAGGACTGACCCCGCTCATGAAACATAGTGGTATTTAGGGGGCATTCACCACGTTGTCCCTACAATACCTCCCATTGTGGGTGTTATTTGGGTGGAGGTTAGAACAGAGACCTGGGCTCTTGGTTTCTAAGACACCGTGGCACTGTTTCTTCTCAGAGGAAGACGGCACATTGTGGAACAGATGGAAAAGAACCAGGAGGAGCGATCGCTGCTTGCTGAACAGCGGGAACAGGAGAAGGAGCAGATGCTGGAATACATGGAAAAGCTCCAAGAGGAGGATCTGAGGGTAACTGGGCTGCACAGATCACGCCAGGTTCTGCCAGCAACAGCAACAAGCCCTCCGCACTGTGGGGCTGGAGCGTGTGCGCTGACGTTCCGTCAGACACATGTTCGTTTCACAACATCGTCACCGCCAACTTTTTATTGCCGTATGAAACACTTGTTTGGCTGAGGCCTCATGGGGATGAGCAGTGATTTGGATACTGTCCCTGCCTTCCTGGGACTTGGGGTCCAGGATTGACATATCCGTGTGAATGGACACACCAAGGAAAGATATTGCGGCATGCTTTGCACAAATAAACATAGGGATGTTTTATGGTCTTCCCTCAATTATCTTGGGATATTGTACACTTTGTACATGAACAGCAGCTGTCTTTTAGTTCCAGGCTGCCTGCTGTTGCCTCACCCAAGGTATGTTGCATCCCAGTGTCATTAATTGTATGGACAAGCCGAAACTTTTTACCTGTTAGCCTAACTAAAATTAGTAGGCATCTCCATTGCATAAGAAATAAATAACATAGCTGCTCGAACCAAGTAGGTTTTAAAAAATCCCCTTCTGTTGGCCTTTTTGGATCTTTTGCAATATATGAAAGCCCCTGGCTCAGAGACGAGGTACATGGCCAGCATTTGGAGCATTTATTCTTTTCCCCCTTAATTTTTTACTTTTGAAAAATTTTGCACACATAGACACGTTGAAATAACTGTACCACACCCATCAGTGCTTCACCTATATTTAATGATTGTTAATTCCATGGAGCTGCTTGTCTCTTTTAGATGTATATACGTATTTTGCTATTATTAAGCTATTTGAAAGTAAGTTTCCCATATCTTGACACTTTGCCTAAATGCTTCAACTTGTATCTCTGAAGCACAAAGACATTGGCTTACTTGTCAGCAGTACCATTATCACATCCCCCCATCAAAATTTTGAGTCCGACGATTCTACAATATTATTTAATATTTAATCTACATTCAAATTTACCCAGTTCCAAAAATGTATTTTCCGTGGTTTTCTCTCTTCCAAACCAGGATTCAGTCAGGGATTGAATCTTCAGGATTCACACACTGTATTCACCTAAGTCTCTTTTGATCTGGCAGAGTTTCCTTATCCATTCATTAATTTTAATAACACTGATATTGTGAAGTACTCAGGCCAGCTGATTTGAAGAATGCCCCACATTCTGATTTGCCAGGTTATTGCCTAATGGTGCATTTAACCCACAGAACATGTATTCTTTCATTGTTCTCCTCTTCCCCCATGTTTATGATGACTGAGTTGTCATCTCCCAGTGCACTTGATGGTGAGGAGTGACGGGGGGCCTGGATGGGTCTCTTGGGGACGTCATAATTATGAAGGCTTCTCAGAGCACCTGCTGGCTAAGGTACGGTGTGAGAAGTGGGAGGCAGATCACTGGATGGCTAGGGGAGATGAGGGGCAGGCAACTTTGTAAGCTGCTTGAGAAGGGGACCAACAAGGCCAAGAAGACAGACAAGACCTGGCCACGCTCCTGGTTCAGGAAAGGGCCAGAAAGGACGGGTCTGGGCTAGACATGCAGAATACTGGAGAATCCAAATTCTCCAGTGGGCTCATTGAGGGGGCTTTCCAGGTGGCTCAGTGGTAAAGAATCCACCTGCGATGCAGAAGATGCAAGTGATGCCACAGGTTCGATCCCTGGGTTGGGAAAATCCCCTGGAGGAGGGCATAGCAACCCACTCCAGTATTTTTGCCTTGGAGAATCCCATGGACAGAGGAACCTGGCAGGCTACGGTCTATAGGGTTGCACAGAGTTGGACACAACTAAAGGGACTGAGAACACACGCACGGGCTCATTGAGAGAGTTCCAGGTGTCACTGAGTCAACAGTTACTCAGGTGTTATGTCATTGTCCTTTTCCTGTCCTTCTAGGCACTCCCTGAGTCTCCAGGAAGTATTATGGAGCAGAGATAGAAACCTCTGCCTCACCAGTTTAGAACGGCATTAACTCTTTGCGAACAGTGCATGGAATTCTCCAAGCCAGAATACTGGAGTGGTAGTCTTTCCCTTCTCCAGGGGATCTTCCCAACCCAGGGGTCAAACCCAGGTCTCCCACGTTGCAGGTGGATTCTTTACCAGCTGAGCCACCAGTGAAGCCCCCTGGTGGTGCAGGGACAGTTTTTCCCAGCTTGCTAGCAAGATGCAGAGAGTGTCAGGAGTCAGTGTGGGGTTGCTTTGCAATGGCTTCAAAGATGAGAAACAGGGAAAGTTCTTTGGTTTCTTGAAAATGAAATGAACCCACAAAAACAAACCAAAAAAAGTAAATAAGCAAAGAAGTAAGTTAATGAATATATGATTATATGTATGTCATAGATCAGAAGTCAGCAGCTTTTCTAGCTTTGAGGGTCAGTGGATTTAAATACTGCCTTCAGATGGTAAAGAACCCACCTTTCAGTGCAGGTAGACCTAAGAGACATGGGTTCGATCCCTGAGTTGGGAAGATGCCCTGGAGAAGGGAATGGAAACCCGCTCTAGGATCCTTGCCTGGATAGTCCCGTAGACAGAGGAGCCTGGCGGGCTGCAGTCCATGGAATTGCAAGAGTCAGATGAAGGATTAAACACTTTTGCTTTCACTCTGAATACCAATGTCAGGCCTAAAACTGATGGGGAAAAAAAGGTAAGAAGGAAAAGAAGAAAGGGAGATGAGGAAGAAAGGCTGTGGGAGTTGGAGCAGCAGGACAGGGACTGTGGAGTGAGCCAGGAGGCTCGTGCGTGGAGACTGAGGGAATGCTGGCAGTCATGACTCAGGCACCACACGGACCTGGCAGGAGGCAGACAGCACTGTGCTTTTCTGTTCAGAGGCTCCCTGGAGGAAGGGCCCTGAACAGGGCAGCGAGCCAAGCTGGGGGAGGGCCAGCAGCGTTGCCTGGGATGCGTTAGGGCAGAAACTGGGAAGACTAGTGGGGGTTAGTCTTCGAAGAAGTGGAGGTGGCTGGGAGCAGTGTGGGAGGTGGGGTGAGTTGATGGGTACGAGAGTTTGAAGCAAGGAGTCCAAGTTTGAGAGGATAGGGAGGACCCAGCACACGATCCCAGTGCCCCACTGCATCAGGGCCTGGGGATGTGCTCAGAAGTGGTCTGACCACTGGGAGCTTTCAAAGGCTCCAGCTCATTTCTTAGAAGGGCTCTTATCACTCATGATGATGAGGACTCTGATCTCCATTACTCATTGTGCTTCTGAGATTTTTTTTCCCTTTCTCACTTGCCTCTCACCTTCTTCCCCATCTTCTCTGCCTCATTATTGAGTATTTGCTGTTTTCCTCTCAGTATTAGGAAAGAGAAGACATGTGACACGTGGTCCCTGTCCTCTGGCTGGGACAGAATGAACACTCAGGAAGTTGGTGGGCCCCACAAAGCAGCATCTAATCAAATCCCAGGAGGTATATCACCATCCTAGGTGCAAAGGGAATTCAGAAATGCAGAGAGAATGAAAACTTGGGGCAATCAAGTCAGAGTTCCAGAGACAATTGGAACTTTAATTAAGATAGACTGGGTTCCAAAATTCTGGGCTCTGGAGTTTATTAGTTCTATGGTCCTGGGTAAGTCACTTAAACTCTGGGCCTCAGTTTTTCCATTTGCATGAGAAAGATCAGTTCAGTTCAGTTCAGTTCAGTTGCTCAGTCGTGTCCGACTCTTTGCAACCCCATGAATCGCAGCATGCCGGGCCTCCCTGTCCATCACCAACTCCTGGAGTTCACTCAGACTCATGTCCATCGAGTCGGTGATGCCATCCAGCCATCTCATCCTCTGTCGTCCCCTTCTCCTCCTGCCCCCAATCCCTCCCAGCATCAGGGTCTTTTCCAATGAGTCAACTCTTCGCATAAGGTGGCCAAAGTATTGGAGTTTCAGCTTTAGCATCAGTCCTTCCAAAGAACACCCAGTAACAAGACCTAATTTTCAGGGTTTGGGGGTCCACTTAGGTATTAGAGGTAGGTTATATAAAGTTATGTAAAGTACTTTCTATTCATAAGAATAGACTTCCTTGAGACTTGCCTGGTGGTTCAGTGGTTAAGACTCTGCATTTCCACTACAGGGGGCAAGGTTTCCCTCCCTGGTCGGGAAACTAAGATACTGTGGCATAGCCAAAAAAGGGTACTCAATTAGTGTCATACTTTATTATTTTAATTATCATTATTGAACAGAGACCAAAAATTTGGGTTAGAATAGGAGAAGGGAATTGAAGGCAAGAGGAAAACATTATGAACAAGTGATAGGATTTTGCTTGACACGTGGGAGACACGGAGTAGAATTTTAAGAGCCTTTACTCCTTGAGACTGAATAGAGATCAACAGTGTCAAGGCTTCCACAAAGTCAAGGTGGATGAAGACTGTCAAGGGCTGTTTGGCTAGAAGAGGTCATGGACGATCCTGGAAAGAATAGTTTGAATCAAGGCCAGTAATGAGAGCTAGACTGCAGAGCGTGCATCTCTCTCCCTGCCTCCCTCCGTGTCTCTCCATCCTGGTAGGCCAGTATCTTTCTGTCTCTCTTCTTCTTCTCTGAGGCTCTCTCCCTTTGGTGGCAGGACCTGGAACAGAGGCACCAGCAAAAGCTGAAGATGCAGGCTGAGATCAAACGCATCAACGATGAAAACCAGAGGCAGAAAGCAGAGCTGCTGGCTCAGGAGAAGCTGGCCGACCAGACGGTGATGGAGTTCACCAAGAAGAAGATGGTAGGGACCCGCCTTCTGGTGCCTGGGACTTCTGAGCAGGAATGGAATGTCTGTCTTAGGGAGGGGCAGACATGAGTCCTGAGTGAACTCAACAGAAGGCAGCCACGTCATCAGCCTGAAAATTTACGTCCTTAGTTCAAGGGCCTGGCTTCTTTTTCCCTTTCTACCTGGCCAGTCTCCTTGTTCATTACCAGAGAATAGCCTGCAAAGGACACCCTAATTAGTGTGTTACCCTTGTTAACACCTTTGATTGGAAGTTGGGATGAGGGTCAGGTTCAGGCAGGGAAGAAAATTAAAACAATTGGTGACAGTGAAGATTTTGTGGATTCCTCATGACCTGGATAATTATATCTCCAGTAATTATGAGTCAGCTGCCCCGTAAATTTCTTGTGAAGATTCCTATCTTGGGCATCCTTTACTTGGTGCTAGATTTGGAAAGCAGAGCCTTCAACCACACTGTGGAGCAGAGAGCAATGCATGAGAACAGTTCCAGGGAGATATGCAGCTCGTGAATGTGTTGATTCTTTCTGGGGCGATGGCATGATTGGGGTCTATGAGGAATGGAGGGCAAAGAAAAGCTTTTAGACATGGTCTAGATGGAGTGAACATGGATTTCTGTGAGAAGAGAAGGGAGGACAGTTATTCAATTCCTCATGTGGTAGTCCTGTCTCCCCTCCTAGCTTCGAGGTTCTGTGATGACACCACACTTCTCTAAGGAAGTCTTACTGGAGGAGGGTGTGGGTACAATTGGAAAAGGCATGTTTGATATACCTCAATACTCCAAATGCAAACCACAGAAAATGAAGCTCAACAAAGCTTGTTTATTGGTTCTGGCTTCTTCATTGAATGCCAGGTATATGCAGGGAACAGTGAGAATGCAAGACTTGGAACATGGGTTTCTGCATAATAACGATCATGCCGCTAACCATTTATCAAGTGCTTAGTCTGTGCACGGGCTCTGTGCTAAGTGCTCTGTGTGTGTTGTCTCATCTAATCACTCACTTCTTGCAACCTAGTAACTCAGTGATGGAAAAGATCCTAAATGCCTCAGAGTGTCCAGTTACCAGACTAGGCTGAACATACCTAGAATAATATCATGTACCTCATATGGATGTCAGCAACTGTTCCTGAGTGGATGATGGTGGTGATAATAAGCCAGTCATGTGTAGGAGTTGTGAACAGGTCTATTGGCTGCAGCAGAGAGTCTCTGGTGGTTGTGATGGGAAATGAGGTGGTGAGATGATGGAGAGCTGAGAGCAGTTGTTGGGGAGGCCTTGGACCTTGAGCAGTGCTGCAAGTGTGGAATGATGAGGAACTGCCCTAGATTTCTGACCAGGACAATGTATGACCTTCATACCCGGAAAGGTCATTAGCAGAAGGAGCTGAGAGAGGTGGAGACTGGCAAAGGGATTGGGCACTTGGGCACGACCACAACCCACCATAAGTCTCCAAGGATATCACAAGCCCCTCCCTGACCTCACAGTGGTCTCCACTCTTACAGCTGAGGCTGCCCCTAAAGGCTGCCCTGAAGGCAGAGATTGCTGGTGGAAGCCTCCAGAGTTCCCTGCCCTGCCGTATAGGGCAACGCTGAGCAAAGAGACCAGCTTGACACACATCCAGCCATGCACACTTCACAGCAGATAACTCACTGCAGTGCACAGAAGTCTAGACAGGTAGAACAAGGCTAAGGAAGATTCTCTATGGGATGATCACATTTCCACCCAACTGAAGCCATTCGTCTTATGACTACCCCAGAATATGGAAAGCTTTTAGGGATATGTCTGCTCTTTCAGAGAAGTGGCAAAGGGAACTAATTTTGATGGCTCAGTCCTTAGGTAACTGCCAACCGCTGGGGGGACTGGACATCACATGGCTGGCCATTTGCCCAAGGACTAATGAGATAACTTCCACCTGCTGTACTTTATAAGCCAGGCAGGAAGCCACAGTTATTATTTCTAAAAACTTGGCCCAGAGGCCTTGCAACTTGGAAATTGTGAAGTAGAGGACAGAGCATGAAGTCTGGGCTCACTTGTAGGTGAATCTGGTGGTTTACAAGCTGTGCAGTCTTGGACAGGACCCTTGAATTTTATGAGCATTAGTTTCTTCATATTGAATATCTATCTCATGAGACATTGTGAGAACTCTCTGGGATATTACCAGGAGAACACATTTTGTAAGCAGTGAAGCTTCTTACAAATGCTGATTAGTTTCATAGCTATGCATTGCTAGTCATGTTGCCCTACATTAAAAGGAGTCATACAATTATCCTTCAATTAAAAAGCAGTTATCCTTCAATTAAAAATAAATAAATTTTAAAAAACGGAGTCAGGGAGGGGTAGGGGACATACTGAACAGACAGGGGCTCAGTTTCTTTCTGCAAGGCTGGGGCAGAGGGGAGCCATTCTATGAGATCTTTTCTTCCTGGCAGGCCCGAGAAGCAGAGTTTGAGGCTGAGCAGGAGAGAATCCGGAGGGAGAAAGAGAAGGAGATTGCCCGCCTGAGGGCCATGCAGGAGAAAGCCCAGGATTACCAGGCAGAGCAGGTACCTGTTCGATCTTGGCTTCCCTCAGCCCCTCACACCCCCTTAACTACTCCTTTGACAGCCTGTAAAATGGCCTCGAGGGTGAGGGTATAGAAGAGAGGATGCAAGGTACCTCGACTTCAGCAGTTTGAGGATGGAGGGGTGGGCCTGCTCCCACACCTATGGCAGCAAGCATTGAGGAGTGCATTTCCTGCCTAACATCCAAGAGAAAGTTTTTGGCTGCCACATAAAGAACTTTCAACCTTAACTATTGAAATGTGTCACGGGAGGAGGAAACTGTGGCATCTCCATCATTAGCAGTTTTTAAAATTAGAAGCAATCGCAGGACTGCCTGGAGGTGTTTGAGGTGTAGGAGAAGAACTGGGATAAGCTGGGGGTGGGGGGGGAAGGACAAGATGACCCTTCAGGGTGTCATAGACCTGAAAGTTCTATGACAGGTTTCCGTTTGTTCTCTCGTAGCATAACCTTGTTGCTAGAGAAATTCCGGAGGCTTCTCGAAGCAGGCTGGGTCAGCTGGAGCAGGCGTCTTCCTAAAGGGACCTGAGGGTGTTTTTTGCGCCCTCACTGGCCTCCCCCACCCTCTCCTTTCCCAGGATGCCCTGCGGGCCAAGCGCAATCAGGAGGTTGCCGACAGAGAGTGGCGCAGAAAAGAAAAGGAAAACGCACAGAAGAAGATGGAAACAGAGGCCAAGCTGCGGAAAAGTCGACTAGAACAGGTGGCTTTCAAGGAGCACACTCTGGCTGTCCAGGTGCAACGGGACCGGGATGAGTTCGAGAGGATTCTCCGGTAGGAGGGGCTGGGACCCTCGGCTTCCTTTCCGAGTGCTGTGGCAGGGACGGTCCGTACAGGGTGGACAGGTGCTTTCTGGCATGTCCGTAGACAGATGCACAGCCACCTTGACTGCGGTCATGTGGGGCATTCTACCTAGATGGGTGATGGAAATATTTCAAAGACACTTGAGCCAAGAGTTTTATTAGAGAATGGAAATATATTAATAGCGCCTGGAAGTGTTTAAGGAATTGGGGGTTATTGGGATTATTTACCCAGGAGCATATCTGAGGTTATTGATATTTCTCCTGGCAATCTTGATTCCAGCTTGTGCTGGAATAACCTCAGATATGCAGATGACACCATCCTTATGGCAGAAAGTGAAGAGGAATTAAAAAGCCTCTTGATGAAAGTGAAAGAGGAGGGTGAAAAAGTTGGCTTCAAGCTCAACATTCAGAAAACGAAGATCGTGGCATCTGGTCCCATCACTTCATGGGAAATAGATGGGGAAACAGTGGAAACAGTGTCAGACTTTATTTTTTGGGCTCCAAAATCACTGCAGATGGTAATTGCACCATGAAATTAAAAGACGCTTACTCCTTGGAAGAAAAGTTATGACTAACCTGCTGCTGAGTCACTCCAGTCGTTTGCGACTCTGTGCGACCCTATTGATGGCAGGCCACCAGGCTCCCCCGTCCCTGGGATTCTCCAGGCAAGAACACTGGAGTGGGTTGCCATTTCCTTCTCCAATGCATGACAGTGAAAAGTGAAAGTGAAGTCACTCAGTTGTGTCCGACTCTTTGCGTCCCCATGGACTGCAGCCTACCAGGCTCCTCCATCCATGGGATTTTCCAGGCAAGAGTGCTGGAGTGGGGTGCCATTGACTAACCTAGATAGCATATTGAAAAGCAGAGACATTACTTTGCCAACAAAGGTCCGTCTAGTCAAGGCTATGGTTTTTCCAGTAGTCATGTATGGATGTGAGAGTTGGACTGTGAAGAAAGCTGAGCACCAAAGAATTGATGTTTTTGAACTGTGGTGTTGGAGAAGACTCTTGAGAGTCCCTTGGACTGCAAGGAGATCCAACCAGTCCATTCTGAAGGAGATCAGCCCTGGGATTTCTTTGGAAGGAATGATGCTAAAGCTGAAACTCCAGTACTTTAGCAACCTCATGCAAAGAGTTGACTCATTGGAAAAGACTCTGATGCTGGGAGGGATTGGGGGCAGGAGGAGAAGGGGTCAACAGAGGATGAGATGGCTTGATGGCATCACCGACTTGATGGACTTGAGTTTGAGTGAACTCCAGGAGATGGTGATGGACAGGGAGGCCTGGTGTGTTGTGATTCATGGGGTCGCAAAGAGTCGGACACGACTGAGTGACTGAACTGAACTGAACCCAGGAGCATTAAAAGTATGAATAAAGATATAACTCTGGGCCCTTCTACCGTCTCTGTCTCCATGTTCCTCAGCAAGTTTGGGCTGAAACTGCAGCAGGAGAGGTTGAGGACAGAGAGAGAAGAACTCACACGCTCTGGGTTGCAAGTCATCAGAGCAGGGCTTTAAGGGAGGTCTTTGCCATTCGTTTGACAAATATATATTAAGCACATAAATTCAAGGCTCTGTGCTGGATGTTGTGGTGTTGGTGTTAGAGATGAATAAAACACCATCCTTGCCCGTTCATGTAGGAAGGATATTAGGGACTCATATCTGGATGGATCTCACCTGTATGCATCCACCTTTCCTGCCTCACCAGCTCGTTATCCTTTTACTTTTGTTCTCTCTGTTGGCTCAGTGATGATTCCAGCTCTAAGTGGAAGTTAAGTGTTCGCATCTCGCACTGTCTCTGTCTCCCTCCTCCTCCCCCAAGGCAGCCAGCAGTCTCAGTGGCTCTACTTTCTACTAGTTAGATCTGCCACCACCAGACCGGGCCCCTGCGGTGTTCTCCTAGCTCTAATTGTTTTGGCCTAACTGGGAAAGACTCACCTCTTACTCTGGTTCAGACTGTATAAGATTAAAAAAATAAAAAAAGGAAACAAACTGGGGAATTCCCTGGTTGTCCAGTGGTTAGCACTTCGGTGCTAACAGAACTTCACTGCCTTGTTGGGGAATTAAGATCCTGCATGCTGTGAAGTGCAGCCAAGCTTAAACCAAAAAAAATTATACAAATAAAGGAAACAAATGAAATTTGAATTGCGGCAGAGTGGTACAAATTGCAGAAATTATGCTCAGATAGGTAGAGATTGAGTGGAGCAGCCCGAAATTATGCTCAGATAGGTAGAGATTGAGTGGAGCAGCCCAGCTTTCTTGGTCTACATGCTCTTAGTCCTTCTTGCTACTGCCCCAGTTAGTTGCATGCCAGACCAGGCCCCTGGATCCCTGGGCAGAGACAGAACAGTCTATAGGAATTGTCGTCCTTGCTGGAGCCAAGTTCCTGGACTTGTATGGGACTGTGGACCCTCAGCCTACCTCCATTGGCTGTGATGTCCTTTGGCTTTGTAGCTCTCCTTGCCCTCAAGGGTCATGCCATGGTCTCCAGATATCTGATAAAGATGCCAGTTTCCTTAACGGCCCCAAAGCTTCTGCCCCTGCACTCCAGGTTGCCTTTTAGATATCTGCCCTCCCCAGCCTCTGTGCTCTTGGACATCTGGGTTGCCTTTAGCAGTCACTGCTGCTGCTGCTGCTGCTGCTAAGTCGCTTCAGTCGTGTCCAACTCTGTGCGACCCCATAGATGGCAGCCCACTAGGCTCCCCCGTCCCTGGGATTCTCCAGGTAAGAACACTGGAGTGGGTTGCCATTTCCTTCTCCAATGCATGAAAGTGAAAAGTGAAAGTGAAGTCGCTCAGTCGTGTCCGACTGTTAGTGACCCCATGGACTTCAGCCTACCAGGCTCCTCCATCCATGGGATTTTCCAGGCAAGAGTACTGGAGTGGGGTGCCATTGCCTTCTGGGATTAGCAGTCACTAATACATGTTAATGAAAAGAAATTAAAGCCCTACTGTTGCCACTGACCCATTTGTCCCTTCTTTGCTTTGTTTGCCTGAAGCACATGGACTAGTCAGTTATTAAAGCTAGACCAGCCCTCTGGAGAAGTTCAATCTCACCATTTGTTCTAGGTTAGCATCCAGACCTGGTGTCTCCAGGGCCATGTGATCACTATGGTCAGTGTCTCCACATGCTAGGAGCGTCTCTGCCATGGTCAGCAATTGAGCTTTTCCTACTACAAAAGCATGGCCTCCTCTATGGCCTATATATGGACTTCCTGCTTCTGGACAGAGGGATGCCTTTAACTGTCAGCCTCTTGACTAAGCATAAATAGCTGACCTACCCTACTCAGTGGTTCTTGGAAATGCCTGGCAGCTTTCAAAAGGTACTGGTGCCCAGGGACCACCGCCAGAAACTCTCACTGAATGGGTCTAGGGTGAGGCCCAGGCACCAGTAGTTTTGAAAGTCCCCAGATGATGGTAATGCAGCCAGGCTCCAGGATCCTAGCCCCAATCCTGTGGAATAACTGGGCCCTTCCTGTTCCGGTTTCCGATTGCATGCCACCTCAGGGGCTCTCTGGTGACACATATAGGTCCCCCATTTCCACCCTGTTTCACATCATGTGAAATGATAGAAAACTGTTTTCTATGTAGGAACATGATGGCAAGGCAAGGGGAAGAGTCTTCTGCTTTCACAGATGTGTCAGCAGTTTTCTTTTGATAAACTGAGAAGCCTCTGTAGAAGGTATAGACATTTGGAAGGTATCTGCATGGTGTAAGAGAGTTGCTGGGGGACTTCCCTGGTGGGCCGGTGGCTAAGACTCCACACTCCCAAAGCAGGGGGCCCTGGTTTGATTCCTGGTCGGAACTAGACCCTGCATGCCGGAGTGTAGATCTTGTATACACAACTAAGACCCGGTGCAGACAAATAAGTAAATTAAAAAAACAAAAAAGAGTTGCTCGGAGTTGGAGGACACACCATGCATGGCGGAGCTTGGAAGATGACTGAAGGAAGTGAGTCAGGGAAGTGGTGCTCTTGGTTAGGGTATGAGTGACCTCAGTTGAGACATCCTGGCCTAAGATGATTTTATATTTTATTTTTGATTACACTGAGAAAGAAAGAAGATGTTAGCTCAAGATGGCCTATGATGATTGCATTTCCTCTGAGATGTGAATGCATTTCATTTGAGCTTTTTTTTTTTTTTCCTGAACATATCTGGTCTACATTAGCCATTTTCCCTCGGGTGTCAGGGTTCAATTAAGTTTTCTTGTGGAAGAGTCTCCTGAAAGAAGTTTAGAATTGGAGCAGGAAGAGAAGTAAGAGATAACAGGCAAAGTTCCTTCTTCTTCCAGCAATTAAGGAGAACCAAGATCACAGATTTTACTTCTTTGAACTTCCTAAGCATCCTCTTTGTTGGTTTTGATAATGTCATTATTACTGATAATGGCAGGGAAGTAAGGGAGAGGGGGAAAGATTATCTCAGAACAAGCTGGAGAGGAGTCAGGCATTGTTACCAGAGAGCAGAGTAGGACAATGGCTTCCAGTGGGGCTTCCCTGGAGGCTCAGTGGTTAAGAGTCACCTGCCAATGCAGGAGATTCGGTTCGATTCCTGGTCTGGGAAGATCCCACATGCCGCGGGGCAGGTAAGCCCATGTGCCACAGCTACTGAGTCCGCTCTAGAGCCTGGGAGCTGCAAGTACTGAGCCCACGTGCCGCGGCTCTTGGAGCCTGCCCACCCTAGAGCCTGTGCTCGGCAACAAGAGAAGCCACTACAGTGAGAAGCCTGTGAACCACAGCCGAAGAGTAGCCCCTGCTTGCTGCAACTAGAGAAAAGAAAGGAAAAGCCCGAGAAGCAATGAAGACCCAGCAAAGCCAAAAATAAATAAATAAATAGTTTCCGGTGGGTGAAATCCTGGGTGTAGGGCCAGCTACAAAATCTATAGGGCCCAGTAAAAAATAAGAATGTAGAGCTCTTTGTTCAACAATTAAAATAGCAGAGACTTAGGCCAAGCAAGGGGCCCTTCTAAACATGCCCATGGCATAGAGTCACACGCCCCTGAACCTGGGCCTGACTGGGAACAGCCTTTGGGCTTGATCTCTGAGCCACAGAAAGGGAGGGAGGGCTTTGGTCTCTGAAGCATGTTCCTAGAGGAGCCCACCCAGGAACTCCCCCAGACCCTTCCCTGGGTTGGGGCAGCTCAGCCTAGCCCATTCGACAGCCCATGTCCCTCCTTCAGGGCCCAGCGAGAGCAGATTGAAAAGGAGCGGCTGGAGGAAGAGAAAAAGGCTACAGGGCGCTTACAGCACGCCAACGAGCTCCGGCGCCAGGTGCGGGAGAACCAGCAGAAGCAGGTGCAGGCCCGGATTGCCACCTTCGACGAGGGCCGGCGCCTCAAGGAGGAGGCCCAGAAGCGGCGTGAGCGCATTGAAGACATCAAGAGGAAAAAGCTCGAGGAGCTGAGGTGCACTGGGGTCCCTTCCTCCCCCGTTGCTCTCCCCTTCCCCAGGGAGGCAGCCCGGAAGGCTCAGGGTTAGGGGAAGGAAGGGACGGTGATAGGGGCGTGGGGAGGGCCTCCTGCCCGACTCCAGGCTCACATGGGCTGTTGCCCTCTGAAGGGGGCTCCTGCAGATGTTCTAAAACTGGGACTTCCTTGGTTGGTTCTCTGGGGAACTCCTTAGCAGGATGCTGGAGCCTTGACAGGGATGTGTTTGGGGAATGGGTGGTGGGACCAGGCTCAGGAATACAGATCCCTAGGTTCTTTAAGCCTGCTTCTGCTGTCTCTTTGGTCCCCTCCCCACCATCCCCACCGCTTATGCCCACCCTTTGTTTTCCCTGCAGAGCCACCGGCCTTCCTGAGAAGTACTGCATTGAAGCTGAGCGCAAAGCTAACATCCCAGTCAACACTTCCATGAACTGAGGGAACCCCTCTGCCCCTCAAGATGCCTTCAAGGGGGGCAGGTTCCTCCCCAGCTCTTGACGTCCATAACTGCTGCTAATCTAGACAGTTCTGAGTTATAGATTAAATCTATTCTACTTCTCTAAGGGATAGTCCAGCTTTCTTGCTGTGGGAAATGTGGCTGCTCTGGACTAAATGGGGAAAAAAATAAGTTATGGGGGCCCTGGGCTGTGGGCAGTATGATGGTCGCAGACAGAAATGGAAGGATTCTCTCTCATGCTCAACCCTCCTAAGCCAGGTGGTCCCTTTGTCCTGGGGTCTCCTGGCTTTTTTGGTGACCCTCTGGCATGCTGTCATCATGTCCACTTTCAGCTCAGTCTGATCTTTGTCCCCACTCCATGCCCAGCGCAGAGGCATTTCATGGCAAGGAGCTAGAGATGCTGTCTCAGGGAGGGGCTGGGGCAAGGGCTGGGGAAGGAGGTGCCACAGCTCTTACAGGCACATGCCTATGTCTCAGACCATGAATGTTGAGAGGGTGATGTTTGGACCTGGGGCTCACCCTCCTTTCTCAGCCCTTTCCTGCCAGAGCCCTTTCAACTCTTGGTAGTGTCACCACACAGGCACCAGCCCCATCTCCCATCAGGGCACCACCCTACCTGCCCGGTCCCCTTACCTAACACAGCTATCCCCTCACTCAAGTGGCCAGCTCTCTTTAGTCCCCCTCACTCCAACAAGTGGGGCTTCCCAAAGCCATCTTTCTCAATGTTAGCTTGCCTCACTCTTCCTCAAAATATTCTTCATTCATTCATTCACTTGCCCAAGTATCTCTGAGTACCTGCCAGATGCTAGGTACATTTCTAATGAAGTAAATTTCCAGTGAACACAGTGAACCTGGTTCCAATCCCAGAGAAGCATCTCATCCGTGTCAGTCTGCTCTTGCTTTCCACCTTATTTCTTGTATCTTTAGAAGAGTCTCAGCCTATTTAGCGGAGAAGGTGATGGCACCCCACTCCAGTACTCTTGCCTGGAAAATCCCATGGACGGAGGAGCCTGGTAGGCTGCAGTCCATGGGGACGCAAAGAGTCAGACACAACTGAGTGACTTCACTTTCACTTTTCACTTTCATGCATTGGAGAAGGAAATGGCAACCCACTCCAGTGTTCTTGCCTGGAGAATCCCAGGGACGGGGGAGCCTGTTGGGCTGCCATCTATGGGGTTGCACAGAGTTGGACACGACTGAAGCGACTTAGCAGCAGCAGCAGCAGCAGCAGCAGCAGCAGCCTATTTAGAAGGACTTGATGATCAGGCTCCCATTTTGGGCTGTGTACTAGCTTCCAGAGATGGAGCCAGTTCCCCATTTTTGTATGCCTTTGTGAGGAAAGGGCCTCCATCCAGCTCCCATCACTATGGCAACCTCCCTCCCCCTCAGTTTCATTTCTCCAATCCAAAGCCCGGTCTTGTCTCCTTCGGTGGGTCCTGTGCTGAGAGGAGGCGGAGGACAGCTGCCGGGCGCATCCCAGGTGTTTACAGCACCAGGTTACTAGGGCCTTGGGCAAGAGTCCTTCATTTCTAGGACCCAGGGAGTGTGGGCAAGCTGCTTCCTGTGCTGCCTCTGCCTCTGCATCTTCCCCAGGCTCCTTCCTCATCATCCCCACTAGGGAAGACTGCTGTCCCCTTCCTCCCTAAATCAGATGGGCAGCCTCACCAGCAGTGTGGGGAAGAGGCTTGCTCACCTTCCCTGCTCCCTTTCACTTCCCCTAAGTGCATCCCTCGTACCTGAAGAAGTTGGTCTCGTCCTCCCCAGGGGTCTTGTAAAGATGTGGTACCCAGCCTGGGATGGGAGAGACAACACGGCAGCCGCTGAGAGGGCCGGCCAACGTGCTTAGGTTCTAAGTGTTCCTAGCTGTTCAGTCGCCAGCTCTCTGTGACCCCATGGACTGCGGCACTCCAGGCTCCTCTGTCCTCCACTATCTCCCAGAGTTTGCTCAAATTCATGTCAACTGAGCCAGTGATGCCATTCAACCATCTCATCCTCTGTGGCCCCCTCCTCCTCCAATCTTTCCCAGCATCAGGGTCTTTTCTAATGAGTCAGCTGTTTGGACTGCAGTCAGATTTCCTTGCCATCCAAGGAACCCTCAAGAGTCTTCTCCAGCACCACAATTTGAAAGCATCAGTTCTTTGGCGCTCAGCCTTTATGGTCCAACTCTAATATCCATACATGACTACTGGAAAACCCATAGCTTTGACTACCTGGACCTTTGTCAGCAAAGTGATGTTTCTGCTTTTTAAAATGCTGTCTAGGTTTGTCATAGCTTTCCTTCAAAGGAGCAAGCATCTGTAAATTTTATGGCTGCAGTCAATGTCTGCAGTGATTTTTGGAGCCCAAGAAAAAAAAAATCTGTCACTGCTTCCACCTTTTCTCCTTCTATTTGCCATTAAGTGATGGGACTGGATGCCATGATCTTAGTTTTCTTAATGCTGAGTTTCAAGCCAGCATTCTCACCCTCCTCTTTCACCCTCATCAAAAGGCTCTTTAGTTCCTCTTAATTTTCTGCCACTAGAGTGGTGTCATCTGAGTATCTAAGGTTGTTAATATTTCTCCTGGCAATCTTGATTCCAGCCAGGCATTTCGCATGATGTACTCTGCATATAAGTTAAGTAAGCAGAGTGGCAATATACAGCCTTGTCCTACGCCTTTCCCAATTTTGAACCAGTTGTTTCATGTCCGGTTCTAACTGTTGCTTCCTGACCTGCATACAGGTTTCTCAGGAGACAGATAAAATTCTTAAAGAATTTTCCACAGTTGGTTGTGATCCACACAGTCAAAGGCTTTAGCAGTCAATGAAGCAGATGTTTTTCCGGAATTCCCTTGCTTTATCCATGACCCAGTGAATGCTGGCAATTTGGTCTTTGGTTCCTCTGCTTCTTTGAAACCCAGCTTATACATCTGAAAGTTCTCAGTTCACGTACTGCTGAAGCCTGGCTTGAAAGGTTTTGAGCATCACTTGGCTCAAATGCATTAGGCACTACGTGGAATGAGTGAAATTTGTATGGTGGTTTGAACATTCTTTGGCGTTACCCTTCTTTGGGATTGGAATGAGAATTGACCTTTTCCAGTCCTGTGGCCACAGTTGAATTTTCCGAATTTGCTGACATACTGAGTGCAGCACTTTTACTGCACAGTTAATAATACCTGCAGGGACCTTACAAGTAAGGAGCGGGTCCTTACTTGTTCCAGGGGACCTTCTTCACAGGAAAGTTAGAAAGGGCCTTGGGTGCCTGGAGTTTGCCCAGCTTCTTACCTATGTCATCCAGCTCAGGGCTGCGAGGAACAAGCCCCCTTGGAGTGAAGGTCAAGAAGAAAAGGGCTTCCGTGCCCATTGTTAACTTCTGAGCCAGGTAGAGAAAAATGGTCCAATTTTGTGGGTTAAAAGCAAGACCAACACTTCTTGAGAACTCCTTGCAGGTGAAATGGAGCCTGTATTGTGCTGTGCTTAGTCGCTCAGTCGTGTCCGACTCTTTGCAACCCCATGGACTGTAGCCTGCCAGGCTCCTCTGTCCATGGGGATTCTCCAGGCAAGAATACTGGAATGGGTTACCATGCCCTTCTCCATGAGATCTTCCCAACTCAGGGATCGAATCCAGGTCTCCTGCATTGCAGGCAAATACTTTACCGTCTGAGCCACCAGGGAAGCCCCAAATTGGAGCCTGACAGATCCCAAAGCCTAAAAGTGAGACTGTCTTGACATGGCCTTGGGTGGGCAGCTAGAAGTTACATGACTGGGGTTTGGCTTTGGAGATGGGAGAATATAGCCACCTCTGATCACATGAAGATAGTTTGGGGAAATCTTAAGAGTTCTCCCCTCAGAGTTGTCCCCTCTAGGGATTCTCTGAGCTGCCCCGTGATGTGAGAGAGGTTTGATTTCTTCTCTCAGGATAACTGAGAAGCCCCACACAGGCTTCTGCGGCTTCAGGACTGGCCTGAGTCATCAGCAGGAATCTAATCCCTAGAAGTGGAGCATTCCTGACAGCCAGGTAGGCAGCTGTCATCTGAGGCCAGCTGGCTGCATCTGGTCACCTTTTATAAATCCTCCCCCTTTCTCACTGAGGAATGGCAAAGGAGATAATTACAGGGAAAGGTTCCCTGGTGTTAAATGGGGGCTGGAGGGTTCAGGCTGCGTGATATGGTGGAAGGGCCAGCAAGGGACTGTAGTAAGCCCAGCTTGCAGGGGGGCGGGGGTGGGACATGGAGATAAAGAGAGAAAATTGAAAGTGTTTTGAAAGCATAATGGATCTCCCCCCACGGCTTCCCACCTGCCCCATTCAGGAACAACCAGCCACAGACTTGTTACTTGAGGCCGGACTTTTGGGTGGGCAGTGTTTTCTCCTAGGGGTGGCTTCAACTTTCCCTCCTAGGGCTCAGGGGTAGAAATGAACTCTGTGTACCCCTCCAAGCTGCTATATCAGCTTAGGGGTCTCTGGGAGGCTGTGAAATTCCAAGCTGTGGTTCGGCGTGGAGGAAATCTGGGGGTAAGAAACGCTCATTGGTGCATTGTCTTTGTTGATGTGCAGATGTTAGAACCTTGCAAGAAAAACAAAAGTGCCCAAGCTGTTAACTTTGTCGTATGAGTACCTGATTGACTTTGAGTGTCTGATTGACTATGAGTACCAACTCCCTTTCTGCTGAACCTTGGGTATTCTGGTTCTTGCAACATCAGACTGGGCTGGTGCAGCCTGGAAAATCCAGTGGCTGGACGCCACCACAGAGCAATGAGTCAGGTCTGCAGGCAGCTGCCTCCTGGGCACGTGTGCCTATCGCCTGTGTCACGCTGCACTGGTGCTTGGAGGCGGTCTCAGAGCCTTTGCCCCTGCCGCAGAAGCAGCACCAATGGGGCACGACTTAGCAGCCAGCTCTGGTGGCTGAGCCAGGCTGTCCCTGACTCAGTGGGGTCCTGGGATGTCCTCCAGTACCCCCTGAAAGCTTCAGTATCCCCGTCGGTGACTCTAGCCACCTCTGGGCATTAATTGGTCTCAGTAAAAGTACTTTGATTAAGCTCAGATGAAAGGGGCTCAGGATATTTCAAAGCCAGTCAGGGCTTTTGGGGTGAGGAAGGGTGGCAGCTGTTGAGGTGACAGTGGAGGGGAGACGCTGGAGTCTCAGACAAGAAGTCTGGGTGGAGAGTCCACGGAGCGCCTCGCTCTGGTTCCTCACTCATCCCCCGCACTGCTGCTTCTGGGGGTCTAGGCGCCTGGGAGCGGACTGTGGGGAGGGGTGGCTCACTCCCGACCGACGTCTCTCTCACATTCCAGGCTGCTGCCGAGGTGGCCTGCCCCCCTTTCCCTCCCTCTCCCACCCTCTGAGAGACATCCTGGCAAATCGCACCAAGGTTACCTGGGAGAAATTCATTTCCAACATCACGGAAATCTAGAGTCCCAGAAAAGACTAAGTTATTCTTGATTTGACTGGCTTTAAATAGCTTAGACCTTCCTGCTGTCCTCACCCTCCAAGTTCCCAACCTCCCAGCCCTGCATTTCTTCCCACACTCTCCACAGCCTCTTGGGAGTAGGGTAGCCATCACTTCCCTGCGCTTGGATGACTTTGAGACTGTGACAGGAATAGGGTCCCTGGAAAGAGGAGTCAAGGGGCTGAATGGGAGTAGGGAGTCGGAGAAACTGCCCAGAGCTCATGAGGTTTTTTGTACAGATCCTGGGAAAGACTGCTTTGTCCCCGGAGCTAGTGGGAGTGAGCACCAAATCACAGAAGGTCAAGGCTGGAAATGACATCCAAGACTCTTTTACCCTGGAAACTTCTTTGTAAACTAATCAAATGGTTGGACCATCTGAGCTTGCACACCTTAAGAGACAGGCTGCTTATTACCTCATAAAGCAAAACCCAAACTGTCTTAGAGCAACCCCAATGCTCAGAAAGTTCTTAACATGGAGTCACTGCATGTCTTCCTGACCATCCTCTGGGGGCCCTAGTTCTGCTTCTTGGGACCACATGAGACAAATCCATGTTTTCTTCATGATGCCCCTTCAGATATCTCCTACCCCAGCTACTGTGCAGCCTGACCCCCTGGGGAAAGCGTGTGCAGTTCGGGAACACAGTGTTCTTCTGAGCATTTGGTAGGGGGAGAGAGAAGCGTGTTGGAGGGAGGGAGGGGGGGAAACTGGGAAACCTTCCACTTATCCCTTGGGCTGGGCATGTTGCTCTCCTGACAGTTCACACTCCCACCGCCCCAGGCAGCTCTGGCCAAGCTCTGTTGCCTCTGAGCCCCACCCCCTCTGGCACCACCTTCTGCTTTCCCAGTGTCCAGGCAACAGGAAGCAAACAGGGAGGGCAGAGTGCAGGCTGGTCGGAAGGGCTTAGTGGGCAAGGCCTTGCAGCAGACACACACCCAGCTTTGCTCTGCTACCTGAAGGCTCCCCACAGCTTCCCTGGCAAATTCCGGGAAAACAAGGCAAGACTGGAAACCACTCAGGAGCAGCGGCAAGGGGAAGCTCCCTCTGGGCATATGTGTTGAGGAATCCCAGTGGCAGAACCCAAGGCAAATTTTACTTCTATAAAGTAAAATTATACTTTCAGTTCAGTTCAGTCGCTCAGTCATGTCCGACTCTTTGCCACCCCATGAATCGCAGCACGCCAGGCCTCCCTGTCCATCACCAACTCCTGGAGTTCACTCAGACTCACGTCCATCGAGTCAGTGATGCCATCCAGCCATCTCAGCCTCTGTTGTCCCCTTCTCCTCCTGCCCCCAATCCCTCCCAGCATCAGAGTCTTTTCCAATGAGTCAACTCTTCTCATGAGGTGGCCAAAGTACTGGAGTTTCAGCTTCAGCATCATTCCTTCCAAAGAAATCCCAGGGCTGATCTCCTTTAGAATGGACTGGTTGGATCTCCTTGCAGTCCAAGGGACTCTCAAGAGTCTTCTCCAACACCACTTTACTGAAGATAAATACTGATACCGAAGATCAAAGTCCTATTGGACATGTAGGGTAATCATCACAAGGTCTCTCTCCCCGCATGCAAACATACACAGTCCAGGATGATCTGTCTTCATTGCCTGGTTTATCCCAGGGGTCTGGCTCTGACCCCAGGGGGCACTCGGACAGATAGGGTAGAAGGTCCCCAGAGGTTCAGTTCTCAAGGATTGTGCCTCCTCCGTCCAAAAATACCATCAGCTGTCTTTTCCAACTTCACTCTCTCCTTTGCTGTGTCTGCCAGAGCTCTGGTTTATTTTTCAAGGACTGAAATACTCTGCCGGCCACCTCTTTCCACTCTCAGACAAACCAAGTACATCCTTAGTTATCCTTCAGATCAGTGTTTAAAGGTCATTTCCAACACACCAGGGGGTCTTGCCACATATGATGGGAGGTCATCAGCCTGTGATAGGAGCTGGTGCCCCTTCCCTTTTCTGTCTCCCCCTCCAGACTGAGCGCTCCAGAAGACAGGATTTTGTTAACCGTTGCTTCCCCAGGGCCTAGACACTAGGCCCAGCTGGTTTGTTAATGGATGAAGGTTCTGTAAGAAATGGTTGATCTCGTTGAGGTGAGTTCTCTTTTATCCTTAAGGTCTCTTAATTCTTCAGGTTTGCCATCAGGGATTCACATAGTCTTTCAAAGTGAATTCTTCTTTCCTCCACCGTTCCCTTGATAACAACTCAGTTTATAGTGTTTAAGCAGCCTCACTTTGCTAAGACATTCTGCTGATAAAGTAGGTTAGACCACTCCTTTCAGCGATGGGGACAATTTCGGGGCTGTCTGCTCTTCCGACTCTAGGTCAGCTCCAGGATGTCTCCTGCTGGCAGAAATCTGGTTGTATCCAGGCTCCCTCCTAGGGTCCCCGTTCTTCTGAAGTGGATGAGCAGGAATCACTGAGCCTTGGGAAGCCTGAGCTGAGGCGTAAGGAGACCCTGGGTCTCACATCTCAGAAACTCTTGCCCACTAGCCTTGACGGGGGCCTCAGTCCCTAAACCCCAATCTTGTTTCTGAAACTGAACCTCACTCGTGGATCTTGTCCTTCTCTCTGTGTTCTCAATCACTCAGTCGTGTCCAACTCTTTGTGACCCTATGGACTGTAGCCCACCAGGCTCCTCTGTTCATGGGATTCTCCAGGCAAGAACACTGGGAGTGGGTTTCCATGTCTCCTCCAGGGGATCTTCCCGACCCAGGGACTGAACGTGCATCTCTGGTGTCTCCTGCATTGGCAGGTGGAATCTTTGCCACTGAGCCACCTGGGAAGCCTTTTCTGAACTGTAACTCTTCCCTGTCTGAACTCGACATGCTCCCATCACAGCACTCTACCACCCAGGCACCTCCATTCTTCTTGTCCAAGCAGGACCTCACCTGGCGGATCTCCGACACCAAACCTTCGCTGAGAGCTGGGGTTCCCGGGCTTCTCTGTGACCATGTACCAGGCACCTCTGTTTGCCCTCTCTGAGCATGAGACTGTCTGCCCCATGGCTCTCCTGCCACCAGACCCTTTCCTCGGAGGTTTCTCTGCTCAGCACTCCCAGGGCTGCTGTTTGCTCCCTGGATGTCACAGGGGTGGGCCCTGGAGGGGAGATGGGGAGCTTGAAGCTGAGCCTCAGAGGCCTGGGAGGAGGGGTTGGGGATAGGTCCAGGCAGATGGGGGCAGTGCCTGTCCCTCCCCACGATGTTCTGGGGTTGGGCTGCCCCTCCTCTCAGAAGCAGCCTCTGGGCCTCTCTAGGTCCTTGTCTGCCTCTTCTCTCTGCCTCTGTACTCCTGTTCACGCCTTTCCAAGTTTCTGTCTTTGAGTTTCTGTTTCTTCCTTAGAAGAGAAGCAAATACAACCCAGTCTGGTGGTGTGTGTGTGTGTGTGTGTGTGTGTGTGTGTGTGCACGATAGAGGGGCCATTCTCCTCCAGGGAGCTACAGATTTCTCAAAGAAAAACAAGGGGCCCTTTTGGAAATTGGTGCACTCTGTTCCAGACTGTAGCCTGGATCCTCTGCCTCCTGTCCCTCTCTCAGCCTCTGGGGGGGCCACCTGGATGGCATCTGTTTCCCTGCCCCTTTACTAACCACTGCCTCTCCCAATCTCTCTCTCTCTCTAAGGGGGCACACAGGGAATCCTAGTACTTTACTGGATCTGCCCAGACCTTTATAGGACCTGAAAAGGAAGTGGGTGGGGCAATGGGATGTTTGGGGTGAAGACTGGTGGGGAAAAGGGAGGGAAGAATTGGGGGAGGGGGCCTCCTCCCCCAGGATGAAAGTCACAGAGAAAGGAGGGCTGGGAGCTGGTCCCAGAGGGAGGGGCCATGGGCTGGAATTGTGCTTTGAAAATTGAGCAGATGCCCCAGTGCCATCACTCCAATACCACTCCCCAAAATCCCTGCAGGGCTCAGGGCGCAAGGCAAGAATGCCGACAGCTGCTTTTATGGGCCCCAGATTGCAAGGAGGTGGTAATTAGCCCTCAGTGGGTCAAAGGGGAGCAACAATGTGTCCTGCCTTTTGAGACTTTGAGGAGCCCCTGCATGGAGACCTCAAAAGTGGCTGTTCTCCCAGGAGCATCTAGGCCCTTGGTCTCCCCCAGAGCCAATCTCCTCGACTTCAAAACCAGGAACCCCTTCACCCAAGTAAAACTGCCTCTGATGGACCCCATTGTCCAGTTCCATTTGGTGTCAGAGCCCCACTCACTGATATAACTTCCTGCATCCCCTCCCCAAATGCCCTTCTGGGAGCTTGACCAGATGGTGAGCTTAGGTCATGGAGCAGAATTTAAGAGGTTGTATTTCTTATGGGATTCAGTTGCTTTATTTCTTTCAGATGGGCATACATGTATTTAGAACTCTTTCCAAAATTTTGAAATCCCAATGAACATGTGCTACTGGTATTCTCCCAGAAGAAAGGAATGAAAATTCTAGCCAAAGTCAGACTTAATGAATGAAGGTTGAGGTCTTTCTATATCATAAATACAACCTCATTTTTGATCCCCATGAACCCTCTGTCCATGTAACTTTAACCGAAGTTTTAACTCTAACCACAGCCTCAGTTCAGTTCAGTTCAGTTCAGTAGCTCAGTCTTGTGTGACTCTTTGTGACCCCATGAATTGCAACACACCAGGCCTCCCTGTCCATCACGGACTCCTGGAGTTCACTCAAACTCAAGTCCATCGAGTCAGTGATGCCATCCAGCCATCTCATCCTCTGTCATCCCCTTCTCCTCCTGCCCCCAATCCCTCCCAGCATCAGAGTGTTTTCCAATGAGTCAACTCTTCGCATGAGGTGGCCAAAGTACTGGAGTTTCAGCTTTAGCATAATTCCTTCCAAATAACACCCAGGACTGATCTCCTTTAGAATGGACTGGTTGGATCTCCTTTCGGTCCAAGGGACTCTCAAGAGTCTTCTCCAACACCACAGTTCAAAAGCATCAATTCTTTGTTGCTTTCTTCACAGTCCAACTCTCACATCCATACATGACCACTGGAAAACCATAGCCTTGACTAGATGGACCTTTGTTGGCAAAGTAATGTCTCTGCTTTTGAATATGCTATCTAGGTTGGTCATAACTTTCCTTCCAAGGAGTAAGCGTCTTTTAATTTCATGGCTGCAGTCACCATCTGCAGTGATTTTGGAGCCCCCCCAAATAAAGTCTGACACTGTTTCCACTGTTTCCCCATCTATTTCCCATGCCTATTCTAAGTCAAATCCCAAACTCAAGTTTAACCCAGCTCTAAATCCAATCCTAAGTCAATCTCAAGCCTGCCTTCGATTGCATCCCCAGGCAAAGCTGTAGATGACACTAAAACCCTGTTCCTTATCAAACACGAATCCCAGCCATGAAGCCTAGCCTCAGTTCTAGCTGTAATTCTATCCTTAATCCTAATGTTAACTCTCTTCCCAACCTCAAATCTGACCTGAGCCTCGTTCCTCATTCCACCTAACCTCAATCTTAATCTCGGCTCCAGTCTTCTCTCCAACTCTAACAGTAGCTAAAATTCCGAATCCAGTTAAACTCCAGGCCTACATTTCAGTCTAAAGGAACCACAGTCTTACTCCTCTCTTTTCAGACTCCCTCTTCCTGGCCCCACCTGTTCACCCCTCCACCTATCATTGCCTTTCCCCAGGAGTGGGTCTGGTAACCCACAGGGTTGCTATGCCCTTTTCTTGGTCCACTCTGGACTGAGAGTCAGGATGCCTGCTTGTTCTCCACTTAGTCAGGCTGTAGCAGCATCACCTAGACTAAATCCTCGTGTTTTTCTAGACCTCTATATCCCCATCTGTAAAGTGGGAATAATGATCTGTGTTCTCCAGAGTGTGCAGGCCAATCCTATAATCCTTAAAGTGAATAAGCAAATAAGGACATTTACAGTGTACAAGTCGTGGGCCCCGGAGCACGCTGTTATTGTTGGGAGTGCAGCTGTGGGGCTGGAATGCAGAGATTCCAGCATAGACTCCTTGTACTTCCTTATTGTTCTGTCTTATTTTTCCCAGAGGGGTGGGCCCTGGCAGCGTCCTGAGCCCCGTGACTCTCTCCAAGACTCTTCCCCATCCCCTTCCTGTGCCCCTGTCAGCAATAGGGCAGGACCCTTAAGCCTTTGGAGAGGGTTGAATTGTTGAATAAAGCCACTCATGGCTGGGCCCCTACCACTGTGTATGGGGCAGTCCTGGAGTCTAGGGGAGGCCCAAGGCCTGTTCTGGGACCGCCCCCCCACTCCCCGGAGCAACGAGCAAGGGCTGGCCCTCCATTTTCTCGCCCTGCCCAGCAGGACTTCTCATCCCAGCTCCAACCTGCCTGCAATGGTGGGGGCTTAGTCACCCTGATGACCATCCACGTCAGGAGGGTCCTTGGTCTCCCTGTGCACAGAAGCAAGGGCACCATTCTATCCCTGAAAGAAGGGTGTAAAGAGGGGCTTGGTACTACTCAACAGACACTCTGGTGAGGGGTGTCCATGTACAAAGGCACACCCCTTCCCCTGCCTTCCTGGCGCTCATTTCCCCAGCAGCCCCTCACCTGCCCGTCCACTCACCTCACTCCCTCTGCACCTGCTGGGCCCTCTCGTCTTAGGCGTCACTGAACTGGTTTTGGTTGTGTGTGGGAGGTGGGAGGCTGGATCCCCTGTAACACACCCGGTTCTGCAGGATCCTGTGCACCTGGGGGTGACCCTGCCTCAGGTAAAGGCGCAGGGCACAGCTCAAGAGGGGGCAGCCAGGGGAAGACCCCAATTCCCCACAGACACCTCCCCTCCTCCTTTCAGCTCAGGAGGCCTGATGCCCTTTGAAGTCCTGGGTCCCTTTCATCTGGGGCCTCCCCTCCAGTCCCAGCATCCCCTTCCCTGGTGCCCTTTCCCACAGGTCTTGACCTGGGTGGGAGGGGGTCTGCAGGGTCAGGGAAATGAGGAGGGCGTGGGATTTGGAAACCTGCGTGTCAAACACAGTGCCCTGGGGTCAGCGCCAGCCTTCAGCTCCTGGTTACCCCTGAACCCCCAGTCTGGCTTCCCCTTCCTCTTCTCCATTTCCCCGAGGGAAGAGGCAACAAATGAGTGGTGAGGGGTGCTCCGTGGACGCCGTAAAATTGGGTGACTGTTGTCACCCCAAGGATGGGGCCAGGAGGAAGTGGAAGTTTAACAGGTGCCTAATTACAAGTCCCGCTGGCCACCCTGCGCCTCTCTCAGGATAGGGAAGAGCTTGGGGAAGGGCTGGGTGATGCCTGGGTAGGCCACTCTTTGTCACCCTGCTAATTAGGGCTCCTGGGACTCCTCCCCAAGGCGGGGACCAGGCCCCCTCCCTCCTGTAGAAATAACTCCGGCTGCTCCCCAGCAGGGCACTTGCTGCACCTTCCTGCCACCCCCGGGCAGCGTCTGGGCCCTCCGCTCCCCTTCCCTCCACCTGTCCCCACACACCCACAGCCGCCGGCCTGCAGCCACCGGCCCCAGGGATCCTAGCCCCGGCGGAGGAAGCACCGAACCTAGAGACATGGGAGTCCGAGGAGCATTCCACCTTCTGCTCGCGTGCCTGAGCCCAGGTATGGGGCTGGGCAGGGGCGGGATGCCCACCTGATGCCGGATGCACAGGAGAAAGGCAATGAGGGGCTCACAGAGGAGCCTGGAAGGTGGGCTCGGATTCCCTGGCAGGGTGCTGCCCCCCTTGCCCTGCTGGGCTGGAGTTTGGATGTTGCCAAGGGGACCTCTCCCCAGGAGAGCCCTGCACTTGGTTTGGGGCATGTGTTCTTGGATGGCTCTTCATTGTGTCCGTGAACCTGTGGGGCTCACACACGTTTGTACATGCTGTGAATGGGAGCATAGGGCTCACCAGGAGTTACTATGGGAACTGGGGGTGGGGGCTGAGGAGGAGCCTGGAAAGATCTCTTTTCCATTGGTCTGTGTGCTATCCCCAGTGGGAGGGCCTCCCACCCACCCCACTTGCCTGGAGAGGGCAGAGCCTTGGGCTGGTGGAGAATGAATGGGCTGCTTCCAGCAGGACTGGGCCCCTGCACCGTGAAAGCTCCAGGGTAGCACACAGCCTGTCCAGGGTGAGCCTGGGGAGGGCGGGGAAGGTGACTCCCAGAGCCCCCTCCCTGGGACACGCGTGGAGGGCAGGGCTCCGGACTGGACATCGAGGCTGCCTGCCCAGGATGGGGCAAGTCCTAGCAAGAGCCCATCTGTGTGGGCATCGGTGGACATGGCTGAGATGCTCTCGGGGGTCAGGGTGCGGGCTGAGGGGGCACAGGGGAGGAGCTCAGGGAGCAGGGAGCATATGAGTGTCCGCCTTTCTGGCAGCAAGCCTGCAACATCTTCTCTGTCTGGTGGGAGCTGGCCTGGCTGAGCTTACTGTGGAAGCTGTGCTGTGGGGACCTGGCACATCTCTGTGTGTCGTGTGTACCTTTTGTGGGGGCTGCCGTTTCTCCCCTCCCTTCCCTTCTCCTCCTTTATCTGCAGAAGGAGGGTTCATGGTTCTGGAAGCAGCTTACAAATTCACAAAGGACTTACAAGCTGAGAGTAGACACGGCTTTTGAGGCATCTGCCCTCTTCCTTGGCAAGCCTGTCGTGATTTCCCTGCCCCTCCTCTAAGTCTCTGCACACAACTCTTGCTCTTCCACTCTGGTCTTCTTCCATCCCCCCAGCTTCTCTCTCCTCTCACACTCCCTGGAGGTACTTCCTTAGCACCACAGCAAGAGGAGTGAAGGTGAGACACCAGGAGTGACTTCCCCAGGAGAGCAAGAGGGTGCAGAAAGCCTGGGAGGAGGTTGAGAGAGATTTAGGGAAACTAAAAGGCTAGGGTGAGGCTCCCTGGCCTGGGACAAAGGCAGACACTCTGCCTAGTGCAGGGTGGAGACACTCTCTTTCAGTCCATCCCTCCCTCCCAAGCCCCCTGCCCAGAATACTCACCCTCCCACCCGGCTGGCTCCCAGGATGTGGAGAGCATTCTCTTGTTGCTTCCCCAGGGTGGAGCCTCCGCACTCTACTGAGTTCTGGCTCATCTCTGGCTTGCCTTGTGCCAGCCCAGGGCCTGGCAGATGGTGTTAGGATCTTTATCTCAGGAGTGGGCTGGTGTTAGCACGGCCTGGGGCTAGAGAAGGCATCACCAAGTCCCGTTAGAGCCCCAGCAGCTAGTCTGCCTGCTCTGGGTTACCCTGGAGGCTTGAGCAGGGGTGGGGGGCGGGTTCAGGGCATGGCTGATGGCCCAGCTGGGATCCTGAGGGGCAGGTTCAGTGATGCCTGTGGTGCTGCGGATGTTGAAAGGGCTCCTGCTGGCTCTCTAAGAACCAGGCTAAGCTTCTGCAGCTTAGTCTTGAATGAACGCACATGGGGGACTGCCAGTGTATGCAGTGGGTGTATCTTCTGGATTAATATGTACCTGTGTTTGTGTGTAGTTGTGTCTGTATGACTGTGTGTCTGTGTGGATCTGACAGTGTCTGTGTGTACAGGAAGGTGGGACTCCATAGGTAGGTATCTGCATTTTGAAGGCGTGTAAGACTGTGTCTGTGTGTTGATGTCTCTGGCTGTGACAGTGTGTAATCGTGTGTGTGTGTGAGACGCTCTCTAAGTGTGCAGGTGGTCCCGGGAGAGAACCAGAGAAGCAAAAGCAGGATGAGCAATCGAGACCAGGGGCTGAGATGCCAAAGGACTCGCTAATTCTTGCAGAGTGAGCCAGGCTGGGCAAGGGGCCGGGGGCGAGGGGAAGGCTGGAGACTGGGAGGTGGCGTGATGCCCGCTCAGCCAGGGTTGGGGCCCTTTGGGTACCAACCCCCCAACTTCGTGTTCCTCTGTAGGTCCAACCGGTTGGGGCTAGCACTTGCCTGGGGCTTCAGGGGAGGGAGGGAGAGATCAGTCCTGAGCTTCCAGATCCTGGCTCCTCACTTGGGGCTGACTCAGTGAGGCTAGGGCTGGTAGCAGCGGGAGGGGCCCCAGGTGGAGCGAGCATGTGAAGGTGGCTATACCTGAGCCACAGGATCACACAGGGGGCATGACGCAGAGCACACAATGCCACATGCCTTCACGCAAGGCTCGCCCGTCCTATACTACAGACGACTGCGGCCTTGGTCTCAACGCCATCATGCATTGTCACACACGGATGCAGCCAAGCTCCTGGTCACAGCTGCACACAGGCACACACTATCACTCAGAGCACTTACACAGCCAGGCACACACCGTCACGTGGGCACACAGCCACAGATATGCACTGTCACACACAGACACACAGAGGACTCCAGAGGTCATGGTGTCCATCCTCCTGCCTCTGGACACGACCACTTCACTTGGTCCAGACAGATGTGGCTTTTAACCAGCCAGTCGCTTCCATCAGAGCATTTAACAACTCGACGTGCTCCACATGCCTCCACACACAGGCACACACACGCTCACACCCACAGGTCCTGTCATGTAAATATAGAAGCAGACACTCTACCTAGTCATGTGCATAAATCTCCCTACAGTACACATAAGCAGCCACAAACACTCATAAACACACAACGTACATATGTGGACATATCCACACATGCATATATAATCATGCATACATACAAGCATTCATATTTTATTTTAAAAGTTTATTATTTTTATTTTGACTGTGCTGGGTCTTCACTGCAGAACATGGGCTTTCTCGAGTTGTGGCGCGTAGGCTCTAGAGTGTGTTGGCTCAATAGTCATGGTGCATGGGCTTAGCTGCCTCACAGTGCGTAGGATCTTAGCTCCTTGACCAGGTATCGCACTCACATCCCCTGCATTGGAGGGCGAATTCCTAACCACTGGACCACCAGAGAAGTCCCAGATATAAGCATTCTTAATAACTATCTATATACAATATACAAACAGTATAGCTGCAATTCTACACAGTTATAGAATACACACACGCTAACACAAGTCAGCACAGATATGCATGGATCAAGTCATGCACACTCTGAGAGCAGGCCCTACTCCCTGAGGAACCCGCACTGAGGCCCGGGCTGCCACTGACAAGGAATGGTGGAGAGAAGGGAGCTGAAGCTGATCCCAAGCCCTGGTCCCGCTCCCCTTATCCCATCTGCCCTGCCTGTATCCTAGCGCTGCTGTCTGCTGTACGGATCAACGGGGATGGCCAGGAGATCCTGTACCTGGCGGAAGGTGACAATGTGAGGCTGGGCTGCCCCTACATCCTGGACCCTGAGGACTACGGTCCTAATGGGCTGGACATCGAGTGGAAGCAGGTCAACTCAGACCCCTCACATCGGGAGAATGTGGTAAGTGATTCTCTCTGGGTACGTGATTCTCCTTACTCCACACTTCATAGTATTCACTTGTTGGGCAGCTAGCACACTGCAGGGCGAATAAGAAAACCCAGCCCTTGAACTTTCCCCAAGGCTTCTCGAGAGAATGGGGCAATGGGGAGGAGCTGTGTAATTTCCAATCAAGCCAGTCAGTCAGGCCACCTCCTCCCACCCCACTCCAAAAGGAAGACAGGCACTGTCCTGGCCCGACCTTACACTTCCAGCTCAGATAGCCTTTGATTGAGTACCATCCAGCTTCTCTGTGCGCCTGTGGCTATATTCATCTCATCCCATTTAATCCTCACATGCCCCTGGGAGGTAGCTATTAGGCAGAGAGTGCCTGATTTCATATGATCTCACACGTTCTGTTAAAAGTCAGTGGATCAGGCATTATCATTCCTGTTTTTCATCCAAGAAAGCTGAGTCTCAGGGAAGTTCAGTGAATTGCCCCAGACAGCCAATCCACAAGGCCTTCCTTGGCTCTACCTGTCTCACCATCTCTGTTTCCTTCTCTTCACAGTTCCTTAGTTACCAGGACAAGACGATCAACCATGGCAACCTCCCCCATCTGCAGCAGAGGGTGCGCTTTGCAGCCTCAGACCCCAGCCAGTACGATGCCTCCATTACCCTCTCGAACCTGCAAGTCTCCGACACAGCCACCTATGAGTGCCGGGTGAAGAAGACCACCGTGGCCACCCGGCGGGTCATCATCACCGTCCAAGGTGTGAGCAGGCTCCTCTGGGATCCCCTTCCCCAGCCTTCAGAATCAAGGGTGGCCTGGCCACCCTGAGCCTGGCTCTGCCTCTTGGCTGGGCCCTGGCTCACAACTACCCTCTTCCCTGTAGCGCGGCCTGCGGTGCCCTTATGCTGGTCTGAGGGCCACTTTACACACGGCAATGATGTGGTGCTGAAGTGCTTCGCCAATGGGGGCAGCCCACCTCTCACCTACAAGTGGGCCAAGATCAGCGGGCATACTCACCCCTACCGGGCTGGGTCTTACCATTCTCAGCACAGCTTCCACTCTGAGCTCTCCTACCATGAGTCCTTCCACAGCTCCATCAGTCAAGGTGAGGGGGCCTTGGGAGAGGGGAAGATGGGGATGCTGGGTCCCGCTGGGGCTCCCCTAGGTCATCAGCGGCACCAGCTGTGGGAGACTCCTCCTTGGAGCCTGTTCCAGAAGCTGCTATAGAGGGAAGAAGAGAAGGCAAAAGGGGAGAGTCAGTCGAAAGCAGCATGACTAATTCGGAAAGAGCATGGTTTCAGATAGAGCTGGGTTTGCATTCTGGCTGGACCGTGACTGGCAGCAAGGCTCAGGCAAGTGGCTTGGCCTCTCTGTGCTGTGGTTTCATTCTACGGTATATGAGAAGGGAATGCTAAGGGCCATCCTCCAAGGGCGTGTGAGAATTACACGGGATGAGGTGTGTAAAACTGCTGGCACAGAGAGATGCTGACTGGTACTCACAATCAAAGACGATCAGAGCTGGAAGGAGCCTTAGAATTCCTCTGGTCTAACCTGGTCCTCAATGCACAAATGAGGAGACCGAGGCTCAGGGAGGGGGCATATTTCCCCAAGGTCAGAGAGTGAAATCATGGTTTCTTTCCTGTTGCTGGGAAAGGGGCCTTCCTTGCCTCTCTTTCAGCAGGGGAAGGTGACTCACCTGGACACAGTGGGGTGGACTTGTGTGTGTACACACACACTCCTTCCATGGGCCATCCTGCAGTGGTCTAGGCTGGGGTCAAGCTCTCAAACACCAAGCCCCTTGGCCTCACCATTGCCCTCTGATGCTCCTTCAGTTTCAGGCCTGAACAACGGTGACCTAGTGTTGAAGGACATCTCCTACAAGGATGATGGGCTGTATCAGTGCACAGTGGCCAACCACGTGGGCTACAGCGTGTGTGTTGTGGAGGTGAAGGTCTCAGGTGGGTGCAGGCAATGGCTCCTTGGCTGGGAGGGTTGGATGGGAGGAACCTGGGCTGTATTTTGGAGTCTCAGCAGGATCAGCCTTATGGGTCTCATCAATGCATATAGCTCTGCCAAGGTCAGCCAGGAAGCCCTGGGAGAAACATGCAAATATGAGGAGTTAACTTGCCTCTCCCCATATATTCCTCCCTGTGTGTCCAAGGGCCCTGAGATCTCCTGGGTCCCCCATCCTTTTTCATACAGAAGTCCTGTGCTTGCCACTCCGGGTTAGCCAAGCACCTGCTAGGCTGCAGAAAGCCTGACTAGTCTCTACTTCTCTCCCCAGACACCCGGCGCATAGGAATCATCGTCGGCGCAGTGCTGGGCTCTTTGCTCGCGCTGGGCTGCCTCTTGGTGGGCATCTGGGGGCTCGTCTGCTGCTGCTGCGGGGGCGCCGGGGTCGGCGGCGGCTCCCGCGGTGCCTTCGGCTACGGCGGCGGGGTCGGCGGCGGGGTCGGCGGAGGGGCCTGCGGCGACTTGTCTAATGAGATCAGGTAAAACCTGATGCATGCTGCATGCTGCTGCGCGGCAGGGGACCGGCGCCCTGCTCCCTCTCACCCCTGCCTACCACCGGCCGGCTGGGACCCCCAACCCCACCCTGCCTACCATCGCCAAGGAGTGCTGGGACCAGAGCATGTCAACCGGCCACTCATCGCATGGCTTTTCTCTTTCCTCTTTCCCTGCCAGTCTTCACTTCTGCTCTCCTGCCCTCCATCTCCTTCGCGTCTTTGCACCTCTCTGTCTTGTCTAGACTGTAAGCTCCTGGAGGGCAGGGCCTGTATTTTTCACTTTTCCCTTGTATCGCGCCGGTGAGAATTCTTGGACATGCCTATTTAAGAAGAGTTCATTAATATTAAGAATAGTGCTAACAACTTATATTAGAAACAAACTAGAAATAAAAATAGTACAAGACTAGTAGTGCTAATGACTGCAATACCCTGGGGATGGAGAAAAAGATGGAGAAGATTAAGAGAGGAGAGATGAGAAAAGAGGAAGAGAGAGGGCAAGGTCAGGGTTAAGGAAGGAAAGAAGGTCAGGGAAAGCAGCTCCTTCTGGGTCTCCAAGGTTCCCTTTCTATCAGAGCCGGTGGTTCTGCGAAAACATGAGAAGGGGACAGGAGGGCGCCTAGATGGGGCGGCCTGCCCTGCCGTGGGCTGTCCGGACATGTGTGGACAAGCCCCGTCCGGAGGAGGATGGGGACGGTGGCTCCGGGAACGCTGCGGAGCCGCGGGTCAGGAAGGGGCAGAGAGGAGAGAAGGTCGAGGCTGAGGCTGAGAGGCGAGGGGAGGCGGAGGGAGGCGCGGGAGACGAGAGACTGCCAAGAGCCCCCGGCTCTGCCCAGGCCGTGCCCACGCCGCGCCGCGGAGGAGCCCGCTCACCCGCCCGCCTGTTGTTTTCCACAGAGAGGACGCCGTGGCGCCGGGGTGCAAGGCCAGCGGGCGCGGCAACCGCGTCACCCACCTCCTGGGGTACCCGACGCAGAACGTCAGCCGCTCCCTGCGCCGCAAGTACGCGCCTCCGCCCTGCGGCGGCCCGGAGGACGTGGCCCTGGCGGCCCGCCCCGCCCCCGCGGCCGCCGCCTGCGAAGCGGGCCCCTCGCCGGTCTACGTCCAGGTCAAGAGCGCCGAGCCCGCCAGCAGCGCCGCCGAGGGGCCGCTGCAGAGCAAGGACGGCCTGCTGGTGTGAGCGCGCGCCGCTGGGCTGCGCCCCGGCTGGGAGTGGGGCGCGGGGCTCTCTGCTCGCAGCTGGGGACGCGCTCCGGCCGGCGCCGACCTCGGCTGCTCCCGGCCGCGCGGCGGCTGGGGGCTGAGGACGTTTCCCTCGGGAACTGAGTCGAACGGCTGAGCCTCCTTCTTTAAACGTAGGAGAGGGCGGGAGACGGCACAGAAAGGCCATTCGGGCCCTCTTCTCATCCTTGGAGCCCCAGGCTCGTGGAGAGGGAGAGAGGAGGAAGTCCGAGAGCGCACGAGGCCGGTGGCCCGTGTCCCCAGCCAAGGCAGAGAGCCCCGGGGGCTGGGTGGGTGGGGATCTGGACTGAATTGTGAATGTGAGATCCGAGGCAGCAGAGTTAGCACAATAAAGAAAATGTAAGATTCGAGACTGAGGTGGCTGTGGTTCCACGGAGGTTTGGGCATGGGGTCAGGGTGGTGGGCCATGCTCAGGGGTAGGGGAGGAGTCTTTGCTTCCTGTTGTCCAGTATCATTTCCTGAACATGTCCCCCTTACCCTCCTTGATCGGGAGCAGTCAGAGCTGGAAGGGGCTGTCTAATCCTACCCTTTCCCGAGACGGAGACTCCTCAGGCTTGATTTTCAATCCAGAATCCTGCTTTTCTCTTTTATTCCAGAAATCAAAAGAGAAAACAAGGAACCGGCAGACATGACCTCTCTGAATATTCCCTGACCATTCTCAGCATCTTTCTTCCGTCTCCTCTCACCTAGCAAATCCTGACTTCCTGATCTCTCCCAGATGTATGCCATCCTTTTCAACAACTAGAAAGGTTTCAGAGCCCTACTCTGGGGTAGAAAGACTAAGTTCATCTAACCTAGCCCCCTTTTTAATGGAAAGGGGATTGACGTTTATTGGGCACCCTCTGAATGCCAGGTGCTTTCTGATATTTCTTCTTATTTAATCCTGTGAGGTGCAGTATCCCATTATATAGATGAAGCAACTGAGGCTCACAGGTATTAAGTATCTTAACCAAGGTCACAGGTAATAACAGGCGTGTTTGACTCTCAGACTGATGCTGTTTCCCTGACATTTGAATTCCTTCTTCTACATTCCTGACAAAAGATACTTCAACCTCTTCTTGAATACCTGCAGTGGCACCTCCCAAATCAGTCCTTTTGGCCTCTGCCTGTCAGAGATATGTTTCTCCTGTTGAACTCAAATTGGGTCCCCGCATTGTTTTTATCCCTTGGTCCAAGTGCTACTCTTCGTGAGCCCTAAGCATCACATTCTCAATTCAGCTGCCTCTAATGGACCAAGTGGCTGTACTCCACGCTGGATGATTGCAACAGGCACACGACTGGAGCTGTGCCTGGTTTAGGGGTTGAGGGTCTTCTGAGGACAATAATAGTACTTCACGGTCACTCTGCTCTACCTGCTTCTGTCCAGCCACCTGCCTCTGAGAGCATAGCACTTCCTTTTCTTTGTCTTTTTTTTTTTTTTTTTGCCTTTTTTTCTCTTAAGGAGAAGCTGGGCTCCTGAAGTCTTTCTGCTTCTACCCTGTGGCCATGTGAACTGTGGGGAATGGATGGACCTCGGAGTTTGTTGATAGAGGAAGCTCTGAAACCTTGCTTGGTTGTACGTAACTAGGAAAACTTTCTTGTTGGCTTGGGTACTTGCAAAAGGGTAATGGCGTCTCTGGTTCTGCCTTGATAGAGTTTGGGAAGAGAAAGGAGAGATGACACTTACCTGGCAGGGGCGACACCATGATCATGAAGGTGGTTTTGCCAGGGCGAGGCTCACCCATTGCACTCGGGATGTGCTGCCCCTGTGATTTACTCAAATGTGGGAAACTCGATGGCATAATTTGTGCTGGGGGGGACTGCATTCACACTTTCTCCTGAAGAAAAACAAAAGAAAGGAGAGATGATGGTGGAACAGAGGGAGCCAGGGAGAGATGTCTTAGAGTGGGGGTGGGGGGGTGGAGGGTGGGGTTGCGGGGGAGGTGGGGATTCTTGAGGATGGATGGGGACACAATGGGAGGGAGTAAGGGGACTAAGTGAGGAGAGCAGAGAACTGCAGGAACCATCTCTTCCTCATTTATTTGGAGACATTTAACAGCACCTGTAGGATGATTTGTTCATAGAACTGTAGGATGCTGGGCCTGGCACATTTTTGCCCTTAGGCTGGGGATTGAATAGGGTGATTTGGGAGGGCTCTCCCAGTCTGAGACCCTCCAGCTCAGCTCCCTGCAAGGAAGTGAGGTACAGAGGCAGCCAGCTGTGCAGGTTGTGTTGAATGACATCATCTTCCCCATTCCAGGAACCAGGGAGCCATGCTCAGACTTAGCCTTCCTTTGAAGGGTGAGAACAACAAGGTGCTGGCAAGAAAAGCTCATTAAGAAGCAGTAAGAGATTTTAGAGAGACTTTGGAAACAACTTTCGGCAGGGTGACTCAACAGGGAAGCCCAGGAAGTTCCTAAATCCCTAAATAAATGATCACTGTACTCATCACCTCTGGATGAGAAAGGATGGGAGTTTCTGCTCTGAAGGTTTTGCTTCAGGGACACTTTGGGCTTTTTCATTTCTCCTGCTTGAAACCTTGTCAGTATTGGAGAACATTTATGGTGGTAAATGTTTACGAGTGGTTTTGGGAGTGAAGTTGAGCATGTAGGGGGCCAAAAGGCCCTAATGTGTATCATTTGCTATTGCCCTGATGTAAACTCCCCCACCATGGCTGACTTCAGGCTGCCGATGTGATGTCCTTGCAGTGGAGTCAGGAGAAATGTACACTATCACACCATCTCTGCAGAAGTAAATAACCTCAAGAATTAAGACAGTCATGAACTGTAGCAGACTAATTGGGATAGGGTGAATTTTGAATGCTTATCTCCTGTGTCTCAGCAGAATTCATTTAATTGTAAATTTTTATACTTTTATTTTTAATAATGGTTGCATTTAACAACTGACTCGCCAAACTTAGGCAGACCATATCTGCAAGCTGGCAGAGGGCTGTGCACACAAATGTTGCTTCAAGCGAGGGAATCTTAAGTGCAGTCTCAAGTTTTCTCTTTTTTTCCAGAGACACACAGAGCACCCACTTCCTAGTTCTGCCTTTTGGCATCCCAGCCTTGCCAAAACTGAATTCTAGTTTCTCTAGTCAATGAAAAATTACTCAGACAGTTTATATGTCCTTGGTAACCATCAACAACATAACTTCCCATCCACATATCTTCCGTGAATGGCTCTCCAACCCTGAGAAATCTACTCACGGGACATCCTGAGTCATTCCTGAGTCGGTTCCCTCTCTGATCCTCTTATTCAGGTTTTAGGAAGTCATTCCCTACTCATCCTCTATTATGTCCCGAAAACGTAACTGTGTGAAACCCCAGTGGTTTTTCTTCTGTGCTTCTGGTAGAATAACTATGCTTGCTGCCCCATTACATTTCAATTACTCTAGGCCCAGTCACACTGCTTGACTCTATGGAGGGATTAATTGTTTCCCCTGCTTTGCTGGAAACAAAGGGGTTTGAAGAGCTAATTACTCAATCACAGCTTAGGCAGCATTCTTTTGGAGGTTTAGTCCTGCCCCCTCTGCTTCCCAAGGGAGCCTCGGGTGAGGCTCTGGAGTTCATGCTCTTCCTCCATCCAGTCCATCTGGAGGACTCATTTAATTTATTCCTGCTGTGTGGAAACAAAATGGATTCCATTTAGTTCCTTGCAGTTACATTAGAAGAACACGCTGAACGGCAAAGAGCGTTGAGAGGCATGGGACTGTGCAGGCGAGGAGATGGTGGTGGTTTTGGAGGATCTAGAAGAACATGGGCCAGGTCACTGCCTGCCAGCAGGGAGCAGACAAAACAGCCTCCCGCCACCCATCTGCCATCTGTGGCCATTGCCCTCAGCAGCCTTCCTGGATTTATTTTATTTTACTTATTTTATTCCAGATGTATTTTAGAAGGACAGAGGATGGAACATTGTTAGGGAGGAGACCAAAGCCCTTGACAAAGGCAGGACACTTAGCAGAGGAGGGTGAAGGTGAAACTGTCGAGCTTATTTTTGTAGCAACTGAGTTTGAGGTGATGGTGGACCCATACTGGCTAGCTTGGGGAGAAAAGAAAGAAAGGAAGGAGGAAGAAAACGTGTAGTAAATATTTGTGATTTAGTCATGTCCACGTATGTGGTGTTGGAGAAGACTCTTGAGAGTCCCTTGGACAGCAGGGAAATCAAACAAGTCAATCCTTGTTTGAAGGAAATCTACCCTAAATATTCATTGGAAGGACTGATGCTGAAGTTGAAACTCCAGTACCTTGGCTACCTGATGCAAAGAGCTGATGTTGGGAAAGATCAAGGGCAGGAGGAGAAGGGGACAACAGAGGATAAGATGGTTGAACAGCATCACTGACTCAATGGACATGAGTTTGAGCAAACCCCAGAAGTTGGTGAAGCCTGATGTATTGTAGTTTATGGGGTCGCTAAGAGTTGGACACAACTAAGCAGCTGAACAACAACAACATAAGAAAAAGCCCTAGTTTTGGAGTCAGACAGACCTGGGTTCCTTATTATTAATAAGTTCCCAAAGCCTCAGTTTCTTCATCTGTGAAATGGAATAGTAAGAGGCTATTTTGTGTGACATGGTTTTAACAGAGCCTGGTACATAGTAGGGGCTTCCCTCATAGCTCAGTTGGTAAAAAAAATCTGCCTGCAATGCAGGAGACCCTGGTTCAATTCCTGGGAAGATCCAGTGGAGAAGGGATAGGCTACCTACTCCAGTATTCTTGGGCTTCCCTTGTGGCTCAGCTGGTAAAGAGTCTCCCCACAATGTGGGAGACCTGGGTTGGATCTCTGGGTTGAAAAGCTCCTCTGGAGAAGGGAAAGGCTACCCACTCCAGTCTTCTGGCCTAGAGAATTCCATGGACTGTATGGTCCATGCGGTCGCAAAGAGTCAGACACAACAGAGTAGGGGCTCTGCAAATGGTTGATCCCAAGCCCCTAGTCCTCAATGTGTAATTTCAGAGGAGGGCAGACCCGGAGGCAGCGATTTAACCACACAGAGGTCAAGGTTGGAGGCTGAGGTAGTGGGAGGTCCACAAGGAGGGGGAAAGAGTGAGGAGAAGCCTTGGGATTGAATCTGGAGATGCTCAGCATCTAGGGGATTAGGTGAGCAGCCCAGGGCCCAGCGAGTAGTAAAGCAGGAGAACCAGGCCTGGCCTCTGAATCCTGGAACACGTGTGCATATATTAATATTGACGGCAATCCTCCTGAGCAATAGTGATGCTAATAATAACAGGAAGCACCTGAAACACAAGCTCAGCAGGCCCGAGCCAGGCCTGAGGATGAGCTGCCAGGATTCTCAGCGCTGCCTCCCGGGACCAGGGTGTGGCCTCTGTGACCTTTCACCTCTGCCTGCTCTCAGCTCCTGGGGATCAGGCCACATCAACTGCCTCCCTGGGCCTGGTGCCAACTGTGGCGCCCCTTGGAGGACTGACCTGATGGCCCCTCCCGCAGAGTATTCACCCAGCTCTCCCAAAGCTGAGGAGGGACCCTCCCAGCAGAGGGCACGGAGATTTTCTTCAACATTTTTGGGAGAATCAGCTCCATCTTGAAATAGAGCCCCTTTTGTGCACTACAGGCCCCGCTTGCTGCCTGTCAGGCCCCACAGACACCTCCTGGTCAGGGCACCCCTCCCCGCTGCCCACCTTCTGCCTGGATGCCACTTGCAGCCATGGGGTGCCTGCCCTCCCTGCTGTGACTTGCCTGAACTTGCAAGTGGCTCCCCTTGCAATGCTCAATGCTCGGATTCAGCTCCCAACCCCAGCTACAGCCCCAACCCCCACCTGGACTCAGTCCTTTGGTAGAGGCTGTTTTCCTTGCCTGTAACCCTCTCCTCCTCTCACATCCTCTTTCTCATCCTGCATCAGTTCTTCAGAAAGGCGCCCTAACTATGTCCTGTTCTATGATGGCAGTCTCCCAGATAAAGGGAAGTGGTGTTGACTTTGCTTTCTCTGCCCTGTCCTGGGAATTTCCTGCATCCTCTCGCCTCCATCAGACTAGGCTTCCACCGAGGTCAGGGCTGTGTCACCTCTTTTCTCAACATCTGCTCCTTTCAAGAGTTCAGAACCTCTCCATGAGCTGACCTTCCTTGAACTTAGTGTGATGGATGACAATCAGACAGACAATCAACTCCTCCCCCAACTTGGGGTGACAATAGCCAATGCCCCCGATGACTTCACGGGCACATGATGGAAAAAGCCACAAATATCCCCCAGATCCTTCTCAAAAGTGCATGTGAAAACTGTCCTTCCTAAAAGGGCCTGGAAGCCAATAAGCAGAGTCAGGCAGGACCTGGGAAATCTCTGGTCCAGGGCAAGTGGACATCTGGCATGGCTCTGCTGAACAGGTCAAGCTGCCCCAGTTCCTTGGACTAACAGGCTCCTTAGGAAGCTCTTTCCTATACAGTGTGCAGGCTTCCCGTTCAGTTTATTAAGGACTTGTGGAGATAGATTGCTGCCATTAAAAAATTGAGCAACAGGTTCTTGGGCAGGAGCCTGATCTGCAATGATAACATTGTTCCTGTGGGGAAGTAAGATTCCTTCCTTTCAGTACCCATTAGCCTTTCTAGGAATGTATCACTCAGTTAGAGAAAGTGACGAAGGAGGGTGGGAATCATCTCCCAGTTGGCCGCTACCTTTCTATCTATCCATCCATCTAAAATGGATATGCCCAATGACCTCTGTTTAGTCCTGAATGGCTGGGGTCTTTCCTTCAACTGCACAGCTTGTCCCTATACTGCTGCTCCTGAGTGTGCAGCAGCAGCAGCAGCAGATTGTCTCTAATTGTTGCATACATTGTACCTTGAGAACTGCTTGTCCATTTATCTTTATATCAAATCTGAATGTCTGGCCAGTATATACTTAGAGTCATTGTCTGAAAAATAATGTTAATAAAAAATAGTATACCCCAAATATGTAAATAAAATTGATATGCCTATAAAACCCAAATTTATCCACCCAGGCCAGGCCTCTCTCCCACAATGCACGCTCCCCTACCTACTTAGATATGTAACAGACATCTCAAACTCAGCATGCCCCAAACCCTGCCCCTGATCCACTTCCCCCAGCATCTTGCCCCCTGCAGTTGATAGCCAGTATGTCTTTTCTTAAAACCTTTCTTACACTCACCTGTCTCCCCAACACATCCCATCTGAGGAACTGTCTCCCTTCAGAGTGGATCCGACCTCTGACCAGCCTCTCGTCCACCACTGTTACCTGCCGGCCCCCAGCCACCATCATCTCCTGCCTGGGTTACAGCAAGAGTGACTCCACGCATCCCCCTGCTTCCCCCGCTTTTCACTTGCACTTACTCTCAATGGAGAAGCCAGGGTGATACAGAATCTTCCAGTTGGACACGTTTGGCTTCCTTGCTGAGGGGCTGTCTGAAGCATGGTCACTTTTGTCCACCTGTATGTCCCCAGCTTCTGCGTTAGCCACTTAGCGCATTACAGCTTACTGTGTGTCGGTGATGGGACCAGGGCATTAAACCTGACCCTCCCAGGGTCTCCCAGCCTCCCTAGGGAGATCATTAATCCATTTGGAAAAATTGCAGAGTGAGGCGCATGATTATTGATCCAGCTTCATGCAAAGCTGGGAGAGGTGATACTCTGAGATCCCTTGAAGGAGGGTTTCTTAGAGAAGGAGGGCCTAGGGCTGGACTTCAGAACTTCGACTGGAGAACAAGGTGGATAAAGGGATATATTCTAGTCTGGGAGGTAAGGGAAGAACCTGCAAAAATGATCAAAGTGCACGAGCTCGTCGGATTCAGGGACAGGCAAAGGTGGGTCTGTCTGGAATGGAGGGTGTGGGCTGGGGCTGCTAATTGCTGAGTCATCTCATCTTAAGGACTCCCAGGGCGGGGCTGGGGGACAGGGGAGGTGGGGTGTGTGTGTCAGCTGGTATGCTCCCTGGTAAGGGGTGTGCCCTCTTCCGTGCTCCAGACTGAGGACCCTTACGTCTTCTGCTGAAAATGACCACGAAGCCTCATCTGTCCAACACTCCAGCTTCCTCTCCGTCTTCCCCAGACTTCCCTGACATTCTTCTTAGCTTTAGCATAAAGGACTTGGCTGACTCAGTTCTCCAGGAATGGGGCTGTGCTCTGACGGCAGCATTAAAGCCATGTTGGTTCCCCAGAAAGAGGCAACTTGGTGATGAGACGTTTGTGTGTCCCTCAGACTGGGTGCTCGGACAGCCTCATAGGAGACTGTGAGTCAGGGGAAGGATTTTTACCGCGGTCGGTGATGACCAGATGGCCACAGCTTCAAGGGACGGTGCACAGCAGACCACTAGTGCCCTCCTGTCCCGGCCCAAGGCCCTGACTCATGTTGCCCCCGACTCTTGGCCTTGTCCTCCCTCTGCCTAGGTACCCACTGGCCCTTCGGAAAGATAAGAATCATTCCAGGTTCAGAGCACTAGGTACCCAATGATGGTCTCTGCTTTGACCTTGCTTCAACTCTGGGGCCGAGAGCCCCCTGCTGGCAGGCACCGGTCTCCATCCCGGGAAGCTCTCCTTTCCCCAGCCAGCCTGATCTGAGGGGGCTCCTCTCCAAGTCCCCTTTCCTGTGCACCCCCTGCTTCACCCTCCACTGACCTCACGAAAGGATGCCCTGAGCTGGTTGTCAAGACTGATCTCTGCAGGACAATCATGTTGTCTGGCAATGACTCCTGTGGTGAGCTGCTCTTCTCTGACCAGGACACTGGCTCTTCTTGGAAGGGCTCCCCTGAGACCTCACTGGGGCTCTCCCTGGACAATCTAGATGGGACTCTGAATGCTGTGGGGTGGGTTGCATTCAGAGAATGTTGGGGTCCAGGGTGGCCCCTCATGGCCAGTGAGGTATCTCCAGCTCACCCTCATCATTATCAACCTCGAGTCTCGAATGTTTCAGGGCTTTCTGGGGCGAGTAGGCAGAACTCAGGCCAGGTGGCAGAGAAGCAAACCAGGACAGGATCAGCCGGGGCAGTTTGTGCCGAGCGTGCTGTGGGAGGCCCTGTCTGCCTGAGATGTCTTACCGTCCCTACAACCTCAGGTTTGTGTTGGGGTCTAGAATGTAATTCTGGATCTGAATGGAGAAATTTACTAATTACAGGCATGAAACAGCTGTCCTGAGAGGGAGTGGATCCAGGGAAGAGGGGTCAATGGCTTCTCTTCCTTAAATCGATTTACATTTAAATTATAAGGTTGCATTGTTTGAAATTACCTACATTTGAGCATTCTATTTTCACATGATTTCACACAATACATTGTTCAGCCTCCAAATGTCTTGTTCCTTTTAAAGTCCTATTCCCTGATAATTAAGGGACAATTAACTTCCCCCTAAAACTTACCCTTCTTTCTGTATTCCCAGTTTGGGTAAGTGGCACCTCTACCTGCCTTGTTCCTCAGGTCTGACATCCTGCCCAAGTACCCCTCACATATCCCTAAATCTTGTGGTGGCTCACACAGAAAAGAATCTGCCCGCAATGTGGGGAACCCAGGTTCAATCCCTGGGTTGGGAAGATCCCCTGGAGAAGGGAATGGCTACCCACTCCAGTATTCTTGCTTGGGAGATCCCATGGACAGAGGAGCCTGGTGAGCTACAGTCCATGGGGTTGCACAGAGTCGGACACGACTGAGCTATTAATGCTTTTCACACACTTTGTCTGTTCTAGCTCCTAGATATTTCTCTAGTCCATCCACTTCTCCCCCACTACGCTTGTGCACCTCAATTCCAAGCTGTCATCACATCTTGCCAGGATCCCTGCACTAACTTCATCTTCCCGCATTCACCCTCCTCCCCCTAAAACCACTCCCCCCCGCGCCCCGCCCCGTCCCTGCAATCCATTCTTCACAAGGCCCCCAGAGGGAGCTTTTAAAAATGTAAGTCTGATTAATGTAAGTCTGATTATGTCATTTCCCTTCTTAAAACTCTTCAGTGGCCTCCTTTTACTTTAAGAATTAAATTTTAAATATTACCATGTCCTACCAGACCCTGCGTGCTCTGATCTCTGTTGCTTCTCCCAGAGTCCCCCTTGCTCATTACCCTCCATCCTTCAGACGTTCATATGTGCCAAGGTCTTTCTAGAAGGGCCTCTGCTCTCTTATCCTCTGCGTGGAGGACCTCCCTACTTTGCATCACTAAGTACTGTCCATGCCGGTCTCAGAGGGAATGTCCCTCCTCAGACAGGGCCCTGGGGGTTGCCCCTTACCAGCTCTATTCTTCTCCTTCATTATTCTTGCTCACAATGTTCAGTTCTTTTTCTCTCTAGAGCTCAGCACAGTTTTAATTAAATATTTGTGTGTGTTTGTTTCATCTCTCTCTCTCAATTAGATGGAAGCTTCCTGGATGCGGAACTCTCTGTCTGTCCTACTCACAGCTGTATTCCCAGCATCGCTGGCATGGAAGCTGCCCAGGAGAGAGGTGCTGAGTGATGAGCTGGAGACACACGGCTCAGTCTTGCAGGAAATTAGGGGCTGTTGTTACCCCACATGATTCCAGAACAGTTTGATTCTGTGCTGCAGTGTGAGCTGGGGCTTGCTGTTCATCATGGGGCGGCAGGCGGAGGGTCTCACTTCAGGAGCTGGATGGGAATCACGACAGAAAAAAAATGATTGTGGTCCAGTGGCTAAGACTCTGAGCTCCCAATGCAGGAGCCCTGAGTTCAATCCCTGGTCAGGGAACTAGAGCCTGCCATCTGCAACTAAGAGCCGGCACAGCAAATAAATAAGTAAATAAATAAATAGAAAAAAAAGTCCAGTGAGGGGGGTCCCCATATTCAGGCCCACTGTTAACTTTTATAATGATAAATAAGGCTAACAAATAGTTACATAAAACATGTCCTAGCTTCTTCCTTTGACACCTACCTATACTTTCCAAATGGCCTGGAAGGCTAGAAATCTTGGACTAATGGGATTTCATACCAGAACTTGGAAGCACAGAAGAACTGGCCCTTTGCCCCAGAACCAAGGCCAGCTCACTCTTTTGTTGGGAGTTTTAATCTTCAGCGAGTAACACAGGAACAGAAAACAGGACAGATTTACTCCATGGTAGTGCCTAAGGAGGTGGTCCTGAGGCCTGCGCTCTCCAAGGCCTCCTGGCTTCATCCTTTCCACGGCTAGGTTGGTCAGGATTTTCTTTAGTTCTCTGAGTGGGCTGAATGTTTATATTCCTCCAAATTTGTGTCCTGAAATCTAATCCCTAGTGTGATGGTATTTGGAGGTGAGAAGTTTGGGAGGTGATTAGGTCCTGAGGATGGAACCCTCAGGAACAAAACCATGCATGTGTGATCAGTCATATTCGACCCTTTGGGACACCATGGACTGTAGCCCACCAGCCTCCTCTGTCCATGGGATTTTCCAGGCAAAAATACTGAAGTGTGTTGACCATTCAGGAATAGAATTAGTGCCGCTAAAAAGAGACCCCAGAGAGATCCCTCACCCTTTCTGCTATGTGAGGGCCCAGCAAGAAGACTGCTGTCTGTGACTCAGGACTCTGGCTCTCACCAGACACTGAATCTGTTGGTGTCTTGATCTTGGTCTTCCCCGCCTTCAGAAACATAAATCAGTTTCTGGTGTTTATAAGCCACCTAGACTGTCGTATTCTTTTATAGCAGCTTAAACTGACTATGACACTGAGTTACCCAGAAGTTTTTAATAAATTCCTTTTCCTGCCTTAGTTAGAACCAGAGTTGGTTTCTGCTGCTCGCATCTGAAGATAGCATCCCTTTATTCTTAAATATTTTGAAGAATGTGATATTTTAACTGCTGTATGTATTGCATTCGCTTATTTGGCTGGTATCCTGTTGTTTTGTGCTTTCCTGCCAATAGCATTACTATTTTTGACCTATTTCTCCTTTTTTTCAGTTCTGATGCATTTCCTGAGCACATACTTAGCAAAATGGCAGAAGCAGGCAAGCTGGAGTAACTATTCTTTATAGGAAGTATGGCTTGTTTTTGACACCTTGGTGGAATCCTTTCATCGTGCATTTTCCCCACTGTTTACTCATTCATTAACTTAGAATTCATTCTTAAGACTGGGAGGAACTTAATGTTGTTGGGAGGATCCTATGGTTTGTCTAGGGCAGGAATGGCATCTTGGCTTCCAGCTTCAATTGATTGGTCAGAGTTACATGAGTGTTGCATGAAGATTCAGTGGGAAAAGTGTGTCATAATTAATTCTCTGGATTTGACATGGTCACAGAAAGCAGAAGTCTGGATATATGTACTATATATTTGTCATTCCCAATCTAATGCAACTTCCCACCTCGTCTGAGAAGTCTCTGGTCTATAATATTACTCTGAGACGGTTTCTGCTTAAGCATGTTCATTGGAACAGATCATTTCATGTTTGGATTTCTCCATTTGTTATTAAGTTCTTCCCTGGGAGTATGGTGCAGGTAAGGGGCTCGGCTGGTTTAGATAACCTAAAGCTAGCTCTGACTCTGCCACTTACCAGTTATATGACTCTAGGGAGTAACAGTCTCTCTGAGTCTTGGTTTTCCACCTGAGAAATGAAAAACTTGAACTGAGTAACCACAAAGTTTCCTTCCAGGTTTAAGATCCTATTATTCATATGAGTCAGTATCTGCCTCACAGAGACATGTTCCATGTGTTCACTTACACAACCAGGCTTCTGTGAGAGCTCTTCAGATATTGGCCTTCTGAGTTTTCTGTTCTTGCTAAACATGACCAGTTTCTTTAATCATGCCTGATATGATGAGGTTTCCAGACTTTTCACCATTCTGGTTATTCTCCTGTGGACATGAGTTTTCCAGTGTCTCCCTGGAGGTGTGGCTCCCAGAACCAGACCTGGGCTAGTGGTGCAGTGGGATATCCCCACTCCTTAGCCATGTGCTCAGCCTCCTGGCCAATGGGACCCACGCTGACCAGTGCACAGTCCACTAAAACTTCCTGAATCTAGGGCTATATGTTTTAGAGGCCCTCCTTCAAGCTGCCTGCAGAACAGATGCAGGGGGCCATGGAGTCATATCTCACCAGAGGTGGTGCTTCCCCGAAGACCAGTAAGTAGCCAAGTGCTGATGAACTGAACATGCGCTACTTCTTGATAAACACAGAAGAAAGATTTGCCAGAGATGTCGTTAATGTTTGCAGTGGTTGGTTTTAACTGATCAATTTTTAAAATTGAAGAATAGTTGATTTATAATATTATATATTTCAAGTGTACAAGACTGCAATTCAATATTTTATAGGTTATACACCATTTAAAGTTATTCTAAAATAATGACTATACTTTCCTATGCTGTGCAGTATATCCTTGTAGCTTATTTATTTTATACACAGTAGTTTGTGCTTCTTAATTCTCTACCTTTACCTTGCCCCTCTCTCCTTCCTTCCCAGTGTTTTTTTTTGGTTGTTCTTTAAATGAGGCATTGGGTGCTCATATCTCCACTGGTGAAAAAAATGTGTCTCTGACCCTTCTCTTTTTCTATTCTGCTCCCCACTCTCATTCTCTCTGACTTTGTGGTACATGACTCCTTTGCCTAAGTGGCTCTTGTATTTACACAGGACAGGTGCGAAGGTTCTTGCTCACAGGAAATACAAGGAAAACAAGGAAAAACAAATGCAGACTTGGAGAGGACTCTGCTTTGTCTATGAGCCTACTAGAGATGATGATGCCAAAATCATTACGGGAGGACTCTGACCCTCAAACAGAAGAGGGCCCTCTGGCTTCCCTAACCCCAGGGACAGGATGTTCTGAAGACCACAGAATCCCAAGTGCTGTGGCCCTGCACCATCACTATGGCCCTCCCTTTTCCTTCCCCACTCCCTTTGTTTTGACCCAGATGCCCTGGCCTCTTCTCTGCTCATCGTAAACCCCAATCATGATCCCACTTCAGGGCCTTTGTATCTTCTGCTTTCTGGAATGTTCCTTACCCAGGCACTTTGTGGCTTACTGCACTGCATTTGGACTTCTGTTCATACATCACCCCATTTGTTCTCTGAGGTCCCCTTCTCCCCAACACACCATTCTCTTGTCATCTACTCTGCCATCTACTGTCTTAGCTTTCTTAACAAAGCCTATCCACATGTGACATGTGCTTATTTATATTATCTAGAATATAAATTCCATGAAGAAAAGACATTGCTTTATTCACTACTGATTCCCCAAGGCCTTGAAGTATACCCAGCACATGCTGTGCCCTCAATATTTGTTCTTATGTGACGTCAATCCCAGTGCTTATCAACACAAACACTCTTCTCACAGAAGCACTTTGAGGTTTTCAGTAGCTGGTTAATTAGTCCACCAGTGGGCAAGTGAGTCACTGGGGATGGGAACGTCCATTGATTTGAGAAGCGTGGATTTGTTCAAAGGCTCTGGTGTACCACACTACAAACCCACCATCTACATAAAGTCACCAAGGGTTACTGTGTGAAGGGAGAACTGTGAGTTCCACCGCATCCAGAGCTGCTCTGATCTGAGGCGAGGCCCCCGAGATGAAGGCAAGAGAGAAGGTGAGTGGTGTGTGTGTGTTTCCCCCATACAACCACCGTGGCTCATTGCTAGACCTTGGGCTTTCTCTTTCACATCAGTTTTAGAGACCAAGGCCAGTTTTGCATGACTCATTGACCAGGCAAGGGGAATGCCCCTGGGGGGCTGTGGGAGCAATATCAGCTGCCGTGGCCATGTGCACCATTCAAGCAGACTTGGAAGAAGGTGATGAGGGAGTAGTGGATGCAGAAGAAGTGTGAGGTCTAGGAGAAGCCGTTGAGCAGCAGAGGACCTCTGAGCAGAGCCAACAGACAGGGAAATTCCAGGATCAGTTGAGCGGAGGAGTGGCCATGTGACTCTAGAGGCCAGTTGAGCTGACCATTTGTCCAAGGTGAAGTGACTGCCCAGGAACTGGGGAGAAGAGGGAAGCTCCTTGCACAGAGCTGACATCCTGAGTGGAGGGATTAAAGCATCCCTGGGAAAATACTTCAAAATCTATCCCTGTTTCTTCAATGCTTCCTTCCTCTATTATCAAGACTTGCGTGACATCCCAGAAAAAAGTCCTATTACACCTGGGAGGAAGTAACTCTGAACCTTACCATTTACTAATTCCTAAGTGTCATGTACAGGGGTGAGAGTTGGACTGTAAAGAAGGCTGAGCGCTGAAGAACTGATGCTTTCAAACTGTGCTGCTGCGGATGACTCTTGAGTATCCCTTGGGAAGCAAGGAGATCAAACCAGTCAATCTTAAAGAAACTCAACCCTGAATATTGTTCGGAAGGACTGATGCTGAAGCTGAAGCTTCAATACTTTGGCCACCTGATGCGAACTGGAAAAGACCCTGATGCTGGGAAAGATTGAAGGCCGAAGGAGAAGAGGGTGACAGAGGATAAGATGGTTAGATAGTATTACCAATTAACTGGACATGAACTTGGGCAAACTCCAGGAGATGGTGAGGGACAGAGAAGCCTGGTGAGCTGCAGTCTATGGTGTCTCAAAGAGTCAGAACTGACTTGGTGACTGAACAACAACAAGTGTAAGTTTAGCTCTTCAATTCTTTTTTTTCCCCAGTGACTGCTCAGTGGCAGGCTGTGTTTTGCAAAGCTGGCTGCAATAATACCTTCCCTCCCACATGCGCTCCTTTCAAAGTGACCTTGAACATCTTTCCATTGAGTGGTGAGTCCCTTGAACTTGGATCATCTGTGCTTGCATCTGAAGATGAACATGACAGATACTAGGATGCCTCAGCACACTTTCCCTCCACAGTTTCCCTTCTGCTTAGCTTTTCCTGGATCCTCCCTCTCTCAGGGTCAGACAGAGACACTTTTTCTGAGCTGAGCTGCTTTTCTTAAAGTTGTGCAAGAACTTCCTGTTGGCTGGGCAATTTTTTATTTTTTGACTGTGCACAGCCTACGAGATCCCAGTTCCCCAACCAGGGATTGAACCCGTGCCTCCTGCAGTGGAAGCATGGAGCCCTAACCACGAATCTGCCAAGGAAGTCCCATGGCTGGGGCAAATTTAATCTCTCTTTTTCTGATCACTGTGCTAGACAGTGAGGAGAGAATCTCAACCCCCCTCCCCACCCCAGCTCCTGCAGGAGGCATGATAGTCAGTCTTGAGGGTGAAGATGTCAATGAAAACTACGTTACCTGCAAAATGTCACCCATCCCAAGCAAGAGATGTCAACCATCCTTTGATCATCTAGAACTGTAAATTACCTATGAGGACCATGAATCTGGATGACCTGCAAGTCCTTCAAGGCCAGAAAGAGAAACCCTTGACCCCTATTTCTCTTCATCAGGTTCTAGACCTTTTCTTATGATAATTCCTTGGCTTGGGGGAACCAACAGGGTCTCAGATAACAGGGGCTGGAATTGGGACTGGAAGTAGGTGATTTTCTAATGTCTTTTAGAGGCTGGGACCCAGGCTGGAGGTAATCCTTTGATGCTGGCTGGTTAATAGTTGTATTAGTCTTCTCAGTTCAGTTCAGTTCAGTTGCTCAGTCGTGTCCGACTCTTTGTGACCCCATGAATCGCAGCACGCCAGGCCTCCCTGTCCATCACCAACTCCCGGAGTTCACTCAAACTCACGTCCATCGAGTCCGTGATGCCATCCAGCCATCTCATCCTCTGTCGTCCCCTTTTCCTCCTGCCCCCAATCCCTCCCAGCATCAGAGTCTTTTCCAATGAGTCAACCCTTCGCATGAGGTGGCCAAAGTACTGAAGTTTCAGCTTTAGCATCATTCCTTCCAAAGAACACCCAGGACAGATCTCCTTTAGAATGGACTAGTTGGATCTCCTTGCAGTCCAAGGGACTCTCAAGAGTCTTCTCCAACACCACAGTTCAAAAGTATCAATTCTCCGGCGCTCAGTTTTCTTCACAGTCCAACTCTCACATCCATACATGACCACTGGCAAAACCATAGCCTTGACTAGACGGACCTTTGTTGGCAAAGTAATGTCTCTGCTTTTGAATATGCTATCTAGGTTGGTCATAACTTTCCTTCCAAGGAGTAAGTGTCTTTTAATTTCATGGCTGCAGTCACCATCTGCAGTGATTTTAGAGCCCAAGAAAATGAAGTACGACACTGTTTCTACTGTTTCCCCATCTATTTCCCATGAAGTGATGGGACCAGATGCCATGATCTTCGTTTTGTGAATGTTGAGCTTTAAGCCAACTTTTTCGCTCTCCTCTTTCACTTTCATCAAGAGGCTTTTTAATTCCTCTTCTCTTTCTGCCATAAGGATGGTGTCATCTGCATATCTGAGGTTACTGATATTTCTCCCAGCAATCTTGATTCCAGCTTGTGCTTCTTCCAGCCCAGCATTTCTCATGATGTACTCTGCATAGAAGTTAAATAAGCAGGGTGACAATATACAGCCTTGACGTACTCCTTTTCCTATTTGGAACCAGTCTGTTGTTCCATGTCCAGTTCTAACTATTGCTTCCTGACCTGCATGGTCTTCTAGGGCTTCCAAAACAAGACACCACAGAATGAGTGACTTAACAGAAATTTATTTTCTCATTCTTGGAGATTGGAAGTCCAAGACAGAGGTGTTAGCAGGTTTGGTTTCTCCAGAGGCCTGTCTCCTTGGCTTTCAGGGGCTTCCTTCTCTCTGTGTCCTTCCATGGTTTTCTTCTGTGTGTACATGCTTCCCGGGTGTCTCTCCCTCTTCTTGTAAGGACACCAGTTATATCAGCTTAGGGTCATCTCAGTGACCTCTTTTAACCTTATTTTTTAAAGGCCTATCTCTAAACACAGTCATATTCTGAAATATTGGGGATGGGGTTTAGGATTTCCACATGTAATTTAAAGGGAACAGATCCATAACAATACTTCATGAACAGTGGATGGGCAGTGAGTGCTATGGATAATCAATCTATGGATCCTGGAGAACTTCTGGTGTTCTTGAAGAGATGTCCTGCTAGGCCCATGTTGCCCAGAGTAGGGCCAGAACATGTACCAGTAGAGAGAGAAGGGGGAGGGTGTGGAAGGTTGTGCCAACTGCCCCGGCCACTCCTGGGAGGTGGTACAGGAGTCTCATGGAAGGTCCAAGGTCCAAGGTGGTTTCCAGGCACCAGCTACATCCCAGACCATCATGTGGCTGGGCAGTGGGGCTCCTCACAATCCAGGCATTGCTCATGGCACAGCCTACACGAGGGGGCTCTCTGTCTCTTGATCCACTTCATCAGCACAGACATCCTTTTTCTTTTTTCCTGTCAAGGAGATCAGAAAGAAGGTAACTCCTCCAGTGTTTGTACCCAAGGCCCCTGAATCCTAACTGTCCTGGTCCAAGATCATCTTGGGCAAAGGGATATCTCTCCTGGTTTTCTAAGACCCTGGAAAAGGAGATGCTTCAAGGACAGGAAGTTCTTCCTAATGTCTAGTCTTCCTCTGCAACTGCGGCACACTTTTAGTTGTAGAAGGTATAGAAACTTAGAGCTGGGACAGACTCAGTTAAATGACTGGCAGAAGCCACATGACAAGAGCCAGGGCTGGCTTCCAGATGCCCTGAATGTAGCCTTTCCACTTTCCCAGATAGTCAAATTCTCTCTGCTGCTTCTCGGTGGACAAAGCTGCTCTTTTCTGAGCCTCAAAAGCATCAGATTAAGTGAAAGAAATCAGTCACAGAGGACCATACAGTTTATGATTCCATTTACATAAAATGTCCAGAATAGACAGTCTAGAGACAGGAAGGAGATTAGTGGTTGCTTGGGGCTGGAAGGGAAAGGAAGGGTTAGGGAGTGATGGCTAAGGGGCTTGGGAATTTCTTTTTGGAGTAATGAGAATGTTCTCAAATTGAGTGTGGTGATGGATGCACAACTCTGTGACTGTAATAAAAGCCATTGAGTTTTACTCTTTAAATGTATGAATTATATGATATGTGAATTATAGTCCAATAAAACTGTTAAAACAAAAAGCTGCTCTTTTCCTGGCTTCTACCTTCTTACCATGAATCTTGGGGACTCTTCGGGCCAAAGGGCCAGGCCAGACGCTCTCAGGCGGAGACAGGGCCCCTGGATGGAGTGTGACCTCAGCTGTCCCCTCCTCCCTCCTTTGCAAGTGGAAAGAATACGCTGGAGCCAGCTTGGCGGCCCAGCTGCATGCTCAGCTGCTGGGCCAAGACTCTTGCCTTTGAGGACACATCCACTGTAATGGGGTCTTATGCCTCCTTCTCCTTGCTGGCCCACTATCTCCATCCTGGGACCAGCCCAGACAGCCTAGGATGGACATGTCCAGGAGGCCCAGGTCAGCAAGGACAATTCTTTCAGGGGTAACACATCCCAGGACTGGCTGTAGACCTCAGAACCCAGAGCGCCTCCTTCTCTCTTCTCCTGGAAAAGGAAGCCCTGTGAGCTCCCGCCGAGAGGTGCTTCTCTCAGGGAGCATTTTCTAGGATGGTTGACAAGAAGGGGTTGGGTTTCACCTAGACTTACACCCAACACAGCTTTAGTGATACCAGCTATGTTCCAGGAACCCTTGCTAGGTGCCCGGAGGTGACACAGAGTTTGTTTTTTGAGGGCTGAGAACTCCGCGGAGAGTGAGGGCAGTAGGTGCTGCGACTGGGGTGAGCATTGGAGGGTCAAGGCGGGGCACAGACCCAGGCTGGGTGTGCAGGAGAAGTTCCAGAAGGCTTCCTGGAGGTGGCATGCCTTGAGGATGGTGGAGCTGACAGCCAAATGAAGAAAGCAAGTTGGGCGGGAAATCATGGAAAATATTTTCCAGACAGAGAGAGTAGAATGTGCAAATGCTTACAGAGGTACTTGAGAGAGTAGCACATTTGAAAACTGCTAAAGGAATTTCAAATAATTCAGTCTGAAGGAAGACCAGAATATTCGATGGAGAGGGCCAAGAGATGATGTGGGAGAGGTAAGGAGGGCAGAACATACGAAGCCTAAGTAAGAGGAGGTCCAAACTCAGCCCTCCTCCTCCGCAGACCTGCCTCCTCCGCCCACCCTCAGCCCCCACAGGACTCCTACCTGACCAGGGGCCCCAGTGCCAGGCAGACAGACCGGCCAAGATCAGGAGCAGCGAGACAGGTACCACCACCAGCAGCACATCTTTGTAGGAGGCCCTCCCTGGAGCTGGACATGGAGGAGACACGGTCACAGGGGGACCAGAAGCTTCACCACCCCTCAACCACTGCTCCCCAGCCCTCGGCATACCTGCCTGGCGATGGCAGCTCTCCCAGGGGGTGACTGTGGCCAGGTCCCAGCTGACGGGGTTGGAGACAATGCAGGAATAGGCCACGCCTTTGTCTCCTGGTCCCAGGGACACACTCAGCACCTGTCCATCCGTGAAGAGGCCAGCTGGCTCCATATCAAGGTCCACAGTTCCCTCCCGTCGCCAGCTATAGGTTATGTCGCTGGTGTTAGGAGCTCGGCAGGACAGGAACACGTGGCAGGTCTTGGGGGGCTGAGCATCCCCTGATACAGCGATGAACACTTTGACCACGGGCCTGGGCACTGCATCTGGGCAAGAACAGCAGAGCCGACATGGGTTAAAGGGATGCTGTGTGCGTGGATCCCATAGCTCCAGCTCTGGGATCCTTGCAGGGCTAGAAGCTGCCTCTGACTAAGCCTCCCCAAAACCTTGTCTTTCTCCCACTGCCCACAGGACAGAAGCTGAATTCCTAAGTCTGGTATTTAACACCCTTCATCAAATAGTTGATGTCAACCTTTCCAGCTATACTTCCTGCTGACCCCCTCCTCACCCATCTGATTAATTTCCTGTTTTCCAAATGTGTCATGCCTTTCCATATCTTCCATACGGCTCAGCTGTACACACATGCCTGTTGTTTCTCATCCTTCTAGAGAACTCCTACCCATCCTTCAAGGCCCAGTGTGGAGACACTGCTTGCCGCTCTGACCGTGGAGCCTTCCCTGATAGTCCTGGTGTAGCTCCGAGCCCTCCAAGCACTCTGTGTATCACAGTGTTCCCCTGATACACGGTACATCAGTCAGAGAGACAATCAGCGTTTATTAAGGTAGACACAAAGACAAACACATTCCTGGGTTTTTGGAGCTTTTGGAGTCTGATGAGGAAGACGTACTAATGAGTGACTATGAATAACTAAGAAAATTCTTACAAGAATGCAAAGTTCTGTGAAGGAGCAGACAAGTGGGTGGGAGCTCTGCCTTGCGATTTCCATACCCCTCACTCTTAAGGTGCTCAGCTACCCAGGCCACTGGCCAAACTGGTGTCCTGGTGTCCAGACCATGGCTCCCTTTTGCTATATTGGTTGATGAGTAGATCAGGAGTCTCATGGCAATGAATGCCAGCGGGGGACCATTCTGGAGACAACGGGAGGGCTGTCTCTGACAGTATTCCAGAGTCAAGCAGAGTAAAACCTCATTAATGCCAGCTCAATCTGGTGGGATTTGTGATATGAAAAAAGAAAAGATTTGCTGGGTGCACTAATAGTATAAACAAAGATTACAGGGGGGATATTTACACTACTTAAGAGGACAAGCTGCATCCAAACACGATCAGGCACAGTAGAAACACCCATTGACATTTCTGGTAATTGATCTGCTAATTCAAATCATTCTCATCCATTGTCAAAGCAGAGCTCCTAAGGATGGCTGCTTGGCAGCTTTGTGCAATTAGTTCTAATCACGCTATGTATTTGGAAGCAATAAAACAGCAATTTCCTTAAAATCTGTAATTCAGATGCTGAGAACAAGGCATTTTAGAGCTTAGTGGTGTGGGTGCTGCATGTATTATCACATTCCACGTCCTTATTTCACATGTGCGGCAGCGGAGACTCAGAACAGGGGCGAGGCTCCCTGGCTGCCTGGATGGTTGTGAAGGCTGTTCACTGGGCAAGGGCCTTGGGCTCAGGGGTAACAGGTGAGAGGGTGTTGAATTTCAGCTGGCGCTTGGCTTGCCAAACAGTGCAGCCTGGGTCAGGGCAGTGTGCACCCTTTAGTCACACACTAGCAGCCCAAGGGGCTCACCGAGTGGTGACCCAGTTATCTCCCTCTGGGCAGGGGAGGGTCTCTCTCTTTCCCAATTTACCACCGCCTCTCTCTCCCTCAGTGATTCCTTTTGCCCAGCTCTCACTTCTACTCTCCATTCTTCCATTGGGGCCTTTTCTTTTCCCTATTTCTATCCAAATTTCTGAGGTTTTACTAAAATAGCGGTCACTGACACATCTTTACCAAGCCACTAGGTAGATGAATAGGAGCTCAAAGGCCATTTTATCTTGACCAGCAAAAATATGGTGGCAGTGGTAGAGGTGGAGGCAAAGGTAATGACGGTGGAGGCAGTGATGGTGGGGTGATGGAGAGGGGGTAGAGGTGGAGGCAGTGATGGTGGGGTGATGGTGGGGTGATGGAGAGCGGGGTAGAGGTGTAGGCAGTGATGTGGGACGGGTGATGTGGGGTGATGGAGAGGCGGCAGAGGTGGAGGCGGTGATGGTGGGGGTGATGGTGGGGTGATGGAGAGGGGGCAGAGGTGGAGGCAGTGATGGTGGGATGGGTGATGGTGGGGTGATGGAGAGGGGGCAGAGGTGGAGGCAGTGATGGTGGGGTGATGGTGGGGTGATGGAGAGGGGGTAGAGGTGGAGGCAGTGATGTGGGGCGGGTGATGGTCGGGTGGAGAATGTGGTTGTCTTGGCGGTGGTGATTGTGATGATAGTGGCTCTGATGGAAGTGGAGGTAAAGTTGCTGGAAAGAAAGACTCATCCACCCCCCAGTGAATCCAGTCACACCAGTGAGGTGGTGAGTGCAACTTTATGAATGACCCTACAAACCCAGGTAGAGCAGAGGAGCTGGTCAGCTGAACCCTGGAAACTCAGAGTTGTGAGAAATAAAAAGAGTTGTTGTTTTTAGCTGGTAAAATTGGGGATGGTTTATTTTGCAACAATACATAATAACGAGAACCCTCGAATGATATACATTTAAAATCTCTCAATACGGCTAAAAGAGTTCTTTAAAGAAATATGAAATAATTCTATACTTTAATTAAAATTTAATTTTTAATTTAAAATGTTGTGTCATAGTTCCATTGTAATATTTACGTTTCTTTTCTGTGGTGCATAAAATAATGGCACATCTTATAACCTGATATCTTAGAACTGATGACTTACAGGATAAAGAACCCGCTTGCCAATGCAGGAGATGTAAGAGATGTGGGTTCAATCCCTGGGTTGGGAAGATCCCCTGGAGGAGAGCATGGCAACACACTCCTGTATTCTTGCCTGGTGAATCCCATGGACAGAGGAGTATGGTGGGCTACAGTCCTTGGGATCGCAGAGAGTCAGACACGACTGAGGGACTGAGCACACTCGCACAGGCTAGCCTCTATCCTAGACGCTTTCTCAACTGATTTTACCTTTATTGGCATTTTCATGATAATATTACTGTGCTGGTTTTACAAGTGAGAAAGCTCAGTGTCAGGCAGCTAAGTATTGTTCTCAGGCCACTGAGATAAGAAGACAGAGCTAGAGTTCTGACCAGGGCTGTCCAGTGGCAGAGTCTGGTGGCCCCAGCCAGAAACTCACGTGGGAGAGCCCCAGGAGTTTTCTTACCTGTGGGTGTGGGGGAGCAACTGTTCCCTGAATCAGCCGTGAGGTCAGAAGCCAGAGGTTTCTAGGACTCCGCTCTCCCCAGTTCCCAGGACTCAAGATGCCTTCCCGGAATTTGATGGGAAGGTGTGGGGCAGAGAATCTGCGTCCGGCACACTCACCGTACACTTTGAGCTGCAGGGTCTGGGTCCGGGCCCGACCTTGCTTGTCCACCAGCAGCACGGAGAAGTTGCCGCTGTCTCCAGACTCCAGTGGCCGCAGCTCCAGGCTGAGGTTGGTGTGTAGCTGGGCTCGGCCCAGGAAGCGGGAGTGGTATAGCGTCTCTGGGGAGCCCCGGAAGAACGTGGCCAGGAGCTCCTCTGAAGGCCAGAGGGATCTCCAGATGGCCTCTCGGACTTGGAAACCGGGAGGGTGATCCGCCACCAGCAGCGCCGAGCCACCCACCTGGCCCTGCACTTGGGCACTGGCGATGACCATGGGAAGCAGTGCTGAAAGGACAGAGCTCCGTCACTCTGCCTGTGCCAAACCTTCTTTCTCCCTGCACTCAGCTGAGCTGCTATGGAGCAGAGGGCCCTTCTCTCCATGCCTCCTCCACCCAAGCTGAGGGGGCACTGTGCCAGGGCCTGGGAATAAAACAGTGAGGAAGGAATTTGGTCCTTGGGCTCACGGAGCTCTGACTTTTAAGAAAGCAGTCTGCCACAATGGCCAAAAGGTGTGCCCTGGGAGAACATGGGTATGGTGATAGGGTGAACTGGCCTGGCCTTGAGGAGCTCAGAGAAGCGAAGGTTAAGCTGAGACTTGAAAGAGGAATGGGAATCGGCCAGGCCAAGCAGAGGGCAGCCTGTAGTGGGGACTGGGCAGTGTTAGAGGCCGGGCGAGCAGCACAAGGGTCCGGAGGGTGAGAGAGCTCGGTGCACCAAGGGAACTAAAGTAGCTCTCTGCAGGGGAGCAAGACATTGCACTGCAGAGTCTGCCGGAGCCAGGTCCTGCAAGGCCCTGAAAGCAGCTTTGGAGTTGGGGCTTTATCCTTAGAGTGATGGGGAGCCTCGGATAGGTTTTAAGTAAGCGAGTGACATGATTAGATCCATGGTTAGAAAGACAACCCCAGCAGGGGTATGGAGGATGCAGAGGACGTGGGCGATGCTGAGGCTTTGGCTACTAATCCCAAGGAGGGTGATGGGAACTTGTACCATGGAAGGGCGCAATGGGGATGGGCAGAAGTGGGAGGAACGACGTGGGATTAAGGTGTGTAGTCAGTGGGATCTGGTAACAAATTAGATCTGGGAGTGAGGGAGTGAGGAGTCAAGGATGGCTCCCAGGTCCTTGGGACCCACTAGGTACCATTCTCCATGATCCAGAAAAGAAGGAGAAATAGAATGGAGGTGAGATGGCAAGAGGCTGTTTTGTTGGGAACATACTGCGTTCAACGTGTGTGGGTGACACCTCTGTTTGAATTCCCACTCTGACTCCTTTGCTGGCTAATTTCTGCTCATCCCTGAAGCATTCCCGCCTCCCCAACCTCCCCTATTCCTCATTGCTGTTTACAAACTCTCTGTGTTCTCACAGCAGCCTGGGGCCACCTCTACAAATGCTCTTATTCCTCTATGTTACCGCTTGTTTACGAGTCCCATGAGACCCTGAGTTCCTCTTCTGATCTTTGGGCTCCCCGTGACCACTGCTGTTTAGGAAGAGGATGCAGGAGAAGCCAGCAAGTTTACTTACCGCATGATGAAATTGGTGAGGACTTCCCTTGCGCCTGACTCAGTGGAATGCGCAGGGGTGCAGAGCAGAATGAGTGCAGATAGGGAACATACCCAAGTGTTGGGAGGTTGGTTAGGAAGATGTATTCTGGATGACCACTCAGCCAGCCACTGTAACTCCAGTCCCCAGTCCATCTCACTGCCCTGCCAGCCCCAGGCACCTCCGTCCGAACTGGGGATGGCTCCAGAGTTAATGCACATTGGAAATGCCACATCCAGAGAGCACAGCATTGGATGTCAATCAAGACTCCTGTTCTATTCTACTCTAGCTCTGCCATGAATGAACTGAGCAATCTTCTGGGGCACTCTCCTCCCTTCTGTCATCCCATCCAGAAAATAAGGGGGTACATTCAGTCAGTGGTACTTTCACCACTCAGAAAAATTATTTTAGCTTCCCATGTCCAAGGATATGAAAGATTTTCAAACCTAACAGATTTCCTCTTTGGGGCAGGACTTCCTTGACATGTTTAGAAATGTTGACACTTGCAGATTTTTGGAGCCAGGAACTCAGGTGGGAAACCCAAAGTTGTCTCAAAGGCCTTGTGAGTCTCTGATGCAAACAGAAGAGTCTGAGTCTTTGCTGCACCCCACAACTCTCATCCCCTGGCCTAGCACTGCTGGCTTTTGTCACATTGACCACTTGTTGACCAATCAGGGGCGGGGGGGTGTCAGGCATCAGACAGGATGCAAGGGGTGTCACCCAGTGTTGAGGAGACCTGAGGTCTCTTCTGACATCACACTGTTATTGGCCACCCGGAATCTGCATGTACTATATTAACTTGCTTTTGCCTCTTACTCTCCTCAGTGTCCACTTCCACAGACCTTGGGGTAGGGGCTCAGGTTTCCCACAGGCAGCTGGAAAGAAGTCCTTAGACTGCAAGAGCCCCACTCCCCCCCTGCTCCTCCCAGACTGTATTTAGAATTTGCATGCTGCCAGACACATGTTCTCACCACTATATCTAACAAAACCAATGGTCCTACCAGCTTCAGTTTTAACCTCCCTGGACCACAAAACAGTTCATGTCTCATGGACACAGAGGCTCCTTGTGCTCCCACCCTTCTTCCCAAGATCCTGTGTCTCTTTGCTCCTGCCTGGCTTTCAAGGCTGCCTGAGAACTTACTTCCATCTTCCCTACCCCTCCTCAGCTCCTGAGTTCTCCCTTGGAAGGGGGAGGGGCCTTCAGTTCTCTGAGGCTAGGCCTGCCCTACTTACCTTCCCAGAGAAGCAGACTCCACAGAGACCACACAGCCATACTTCAGAGAGGCAGACGAACTCCCTCAATGACCCAAATCCAGAACATCCCAGGTCAAGTGGATGCTCGGAAGGAGCTGTGGTCCTTCTGGAAAGTCCCATGTTCAGAAGGAGGAATCTTGACTCAGAACAAGATGCCCCGAAAGTGAAAATATCCAGAGAAAAGTGGAAGTTGGCTTCAGACTTAGCTGGGCTCTTTCAGGAGCCATTTCTTGTAAGTCAGCCTCTTTCAAATGCCTATGGTTAGCTAAGGCAGGCGGCAAGCACCCCCGCACAAGCCGACATCCTCCTCACTGAGTCTCTCTGGGCAGCCCCGCATCCCACGCTGCCTGGCTGCCCCTCCTTTCCTGTTGAAGCCACGGAAAACCCTTTAAACTGCAATTCCCATTGTCACTTCTCCTCTGCTTAAAATTTTTCCATGGCCTCCAGCTGCCCTCAGGATCAAGGGCAACTAAACTGTTGGCTTAAGATACAAGGCTCTCCTAAGTCCAACTCCAGCCTGCTTCTCCAGCCTGGCGTCCCATGCCCTTCCGCTCTCTAACCACACCAAGCAGTGCCGCCTCTTCTCAGAACTGCCGATTCCACACTTTCACGTTGTGCTCGATCCTCCAGCAGGCAAGCTGTTCCATCCGTCCTCCCGGACTTGCTGTGGTTATGTGGGCAATGCAGCTGACCAGACTCCCATTCAGGGCTTTCTGACCACGGGCAGTGTGGGGAAGCTACCCTTCTGTGTGCTCAGGGCACGCCTGTGCTTCTATGATCACTCGTAACATGTCATCCTGTAACAGTTTTCTCATCTGCATAGACTGTTTATTGCCAAGGTCTCATATTCATTTCTGTGTTCCCCTTGGTGCTGGGCAAGCCACGAATGCTTTGTTGTTTAGTTGCTAAGTGGTGTCCTATTCTTTGTGATCCCATGGATTGTAGGCTTCCAGGTTCCACTGTCCATGGGATTTTCCAGGCAACAGTACTGGAGAGAGTTGCCATTTCGTTCTCCAGGGGATCTTCCTGACCCAGGAACCGAACCTGTGTCTCTGCGTCTTCTGCATCAGCAGGCAGTTTCTTTACCACCGCGCCACTGCATATCAGGGACTATGAACCCAGACCTTAATGGATGCTTAATGAATATTTGTTAAACGAGGGCACGAATTCTAGAGTTGGTTACATATTTTGCTACCTGAAAGACCTACAACTCTTCTTCAAGAGGATCTGATTATCTCCCTGTTAGAGATGGGGGAGTTTGAAGACCAGAACGAGGTTAGCATCTTTCCGGGGTCACAGAGAAGCAGAGCTGTGAGCTGAGCTTCAGCCTTTGGAGCATGGCCCATTCTGCCAGTCACCCCATCCTCACTACCTTTATCTTTTCACTTCTGAAGGTTACTTGGTTTCTTGAGTCAAGGAAGGTTTTGCAAGAAGGAAGATCCCCGAGCTTCCTGAGTGTGGCTTGTGGTACCTTGTCCTGCCTAGCTTCTGACCTGTCAGTCAAATTGGACGCTCCGCACTGGACCAATAAGGAGGCAGACGTGGTGGCGGATGAGCAGGAGGATTCCGGGATAGGCTTCCAGCCCTCCAGGTACTCACCACCAAATGGTAGGAATAGCATGTGCCTAGGCAATGGCACCCGACTCCAGTTCTCTTGCCTGGAAAATCTCATGGATGGAGGAGCCTGGTAGGCTGTAGTCCATGGGGTCGCCAAGAGTCGGACACGACTGAGCGACTTTCCTTTCACTTTTCACTTTCATGCATTGGAGAAGGAAATGGCAACCCACTCCAGTGTTCTTGCCTGGAGAATCCCCGGGACGGGGGAGCCTGATGGGCTTCCGTCTGTGGGGTCGCACAGAGTCGGACACGACTAAAGTGACTTAGCAGCAGCAGCAGGAAGGGAAGACCCACCATGGACAGACATGGGTCTGGGCAAAAGAGCAGCACAGAGAGTCTACCCCACACGATCCCATAGACTGTATCCCACCAGGCTCCTCTGTTCATGGAATTCTTGAGGCCAGAATACTGGGCTGGGTTGTCATTTCTTTCTCCAGGAGATCTTCCTGACCCAGGAATCAAACCTTGGTCTCCGCATTTCGAGCAGTTTCTTTACCATCTGAGCCTCCGTGGAAGCCCCTGGTGGACAGGAGCTGCTTCCTTAAAAGGAGGAATTTGAGCTGCATCTTGAATATGGATATACTTTGGATAGGCGGAGAAAACAGGGTGGGCCAGAAGTTGGGTGGGGGTTGCTCTGAGCATGAGGGGAGAGCAGTGTGTAAGGCTTGACGGTGGGGAGGTTCCAAGTAGGCTCCAGGGACAATGAAGGATCAGAAGGGGGAACCCCCTAAGGCTGCTGTGGGTAAAATGGAAAGGGAGGTTGGGAGTCAGATTGTGGAGGCTTTGAGTATGGGGTTAAGTTTAGGTTTTTATTCTGGAGACCAGCAGTTCTCATCCTTGCTGAAAACTTGGGTTCTCGAGGATTCTGTTCAGTGGGGCTGGGCTGGGTCCCAGGAGTCTGTCGCTTTAACAATCACTGCATTCGGGTGGTTCTGAGCTGGTGGATGGAGGGAGCTCTGAGAAGCACTGCTTGGAAGGAGGGGGCTGTTTGTTGCCCATTTTTGGCTAGCTTGCTAGTGGGAGGACAGCATGCAGGGCTGATTGCTGTTGTTCTTTAGTTGCTAAGTCGTGTCTGACTCTATGTGACTTCATGGTCTGTAGCCTTCCAAGCTCCTCTGTCTGTGGAATTTCCCATGCAAGAGTACTGGAGTGGGCTGCCATTTCCTTTCCTAGGGGATCTTCCCAGCCCTGGGATGGAACCCGCATCTGCCGCAGCAGCCGGAGGATTCTTTGCTGCTAAGCCACCAGGGAAGCCGAAAGGCACACTGAAGCAGAGGATGGTTTTGACCCATTAAGCCTTGGGTTATGGGCCCAGCACACTTTCACAGTACTGCTCTGCTACTTCAGGGCTGACAGGGGGAGAAAAAGAGGCAGGGTGGCCTGGTAGCAGCTGTTGTGATCATCCCGACTGAAGTAGAAAGGAACCCTCTAGGGAGAAAGGGGCAGAGCTGGAGTCATGATGGAACTAACCCTAATCTGCCTATAGGCGGAGAGGCCAAAGGAGGGGATCAGCTACATGACTCCACTGTCAATTTCCTCATCCATGTGTCAGATATTTATTGAGCATCTACTTACGTGCCGGGTGCTGGGGACACAGACATGAAAGGCACAGCCCCTGCCCTCAAGGAATCTGCAGTTTAGATGAGAAGATGGACATGTAACCCAATAATTACAATCAGAGTGGCCAGAGCAAAGCCAGCTGTGTGCAAAGCACGCTATGGCAGCCAGAGGGTGGATGGATAGGAGCCAGCAGGGTGGGCAGGAGGCTGGGAGGCCCCTGTGGAGCTGGGGTGGAGACTGAGGGGAACCTTAGGATATAAACAATGAGGGTGAGGATAGGACTTAACTCAGGCTCTGGGGTTGGGTTTTGTGGGTTCAGATCTTGGTTGTGAAACAAGCAAAGTGACTGCTCTGTGTTTGGCATCTTCCTTCATGAAATAGAGATTAATAACAGTATCTTCATCCTCATGGTGCCCTCAGGGTGAAACCACTTAGAATGGGGTCTGGCGCATAGTCATGTGAAATGAAGAATGTTGCCCACCATCCAGTTCTACAAGAATCAAGTCCCTGGCTACTGCAGTTGTTACCCTGAAAGGAATTCAGGGTGACCATCAGGATGAGGCCCTCTGTGCTCTGGGAAAACAGGCAGAACAGGCCCTCAGATATATTGAAAGAAAATTTTATGAACCCTATTTCTTGCATCTTCCCATACTTAGAAAAGCAATAAAATGATTAACTAAGATGGCTGTGCCTCATGCCTGGCAGCAACCTTCTACCAAGGTGTGTGCTGGGTTGCACGTACCCCTTCTCCCAAACCACATATATGCTGACCTCCCCTAACCTCTTCAGAGCAGCTTCTCAGAGCAACTGGAGAGGCTGTCTCCTGGGCTCTAGTTCTCAGTGAGTCTCCAAATAAAACGGAGGCTCTCAGCTCTCACATTGTGCAATTCAATTTCAGTTGATAGTCTGCACTCAAAAAAATTAACCATTGTTACTACGCGGCCAGAGAGAGGGAAGAAGGAGAGCCGGGCAAGCGCAGATAGTGGAGTGTTGAGGTTCGAGCAGCCCTGCTCTAACTCTCTTCTCCCAGACTGTGAGCTCCTGAGAGTGGGGATCAGGCCCCCTTCATGTCTGCACCCTGTATATCACTAAGGGCAGGCTTTCTACCAAGTGGTGCCCTCCAAACAGGTGTTGAAGAGGATTGAATGATTCTGAAGTGTCAAGGCCAGGTTTGGGATGGCCCTGGGGTGCAGGAGTCTGGCCAGTATGTGAATGCTGGAAATACAGATGCTGAATTCCCTTGGGGGAGACAGTGGGCAGTCACACTCCCTCTTAGCAGAAAGGGTGGTCGGTAATGGTCCATCCCAGCAGGACATGAGTTGCTGTCTCCAGTACACCAGCCCTTTTTCTTGAGGGGACTTTCGGGGGGGGAGCTGAGAAAGTGGGGAGGAGGAGGTTGGGTGAGGACCTGAAAATATCGCACGCACCTCCCCTCAAAGAACTTCTAGCAGCCCTGAGACAACTGGAGAAGAACCGACTGATGAAGGCACAGGAAGGGTTAAGTCGTGGAGGCAGTTTCTCTCCCCACTGCTAATCACTGGTTCAGACCACATTAATTACCCAGCCACAGGGGGAGTGCACAGAGCAAATTAACTGCTGAGTTCAAAGGGGCCACTCCCCACATTTCTTAATTAAGAGAGCAGCTGGCAGCCTGGGCTGCACTCAGCCTCCCTGGGGCCTTTCAGGGAAACTCCAGTGGCTGAGTCTGAGTCCACCTCTGCCCAGGCGTGGGCAGGCAGGGTGGCCCCATCTGTCAGGTGGAGTGGTCTGCATTCGCCTTCACTGTGGGCTGTGGGTGGGGGGCTGGGGGGAGCAGGTGTGCACTGTGGGGGTGGGGGGAGCAGGTGTTAACTGTGGCTCATCTGAGCCCACAACCCTCAGCTCTGAGAGCAGATTTCAGGTCGGGTGGTGGTGCAGATTCAGGGTGGGGTGGAACTGGATGCAGTGTGAAGGGTGGCCCAAGCGACGCCCTGTCCCTCCCTACTCACACTTGTTCTTCTTGGACTGGCCTTAGGGCAGAATGGCCTCTCTCCTTCCCCGCCTCCCTGCACCGGGAGACAAGTGAAACAGGGGGGGAAAGGTAGAATGTTTGAGAAGAGAAGGAGCTGGCAGAGGAAGAGCACCAGGCAGGAAGGGGTGGGGGGACTTTAGAGGCTTTTGGAATACAAGGAAGAAAGCAGGGTGTTTCTGGGGGTGGATGGGTCTCTGGGCACTGCTTCTTTTTTTTTTTTTTAATCACTTATTTATTTTAATTGGAGGATAATTGCTTTAGAATATTGTGGTTGTTTTTGCCGTACATCAACATGAACCTGCCATCGGTATACACGTGTCCCCCCCATCCTGAACCCCTACCTCTTCCCTCCCCACTCTATCCTTCTAGGTTGTCCCAGAGCACCGGATTTGGGTGGGCACCACTTCTAAGCAGGATGGGGCTGAGGGGCAGGTAGAACCCCCATGAGCCCATCTGTGTCTGCCTTCACCTATATGGTTCCCATAGAGTGGACCAGCTGCCTGCACCATCTGCCAGCTGATGCCATGGCAGCCCCGAAGGCTGCCCTGGCGAGGGGGCGTGCTGTGTGCACCCCTCCCTTGGCAGCCAGCTTGCTCACTGGCGCTGCCCTGTCGGGGAGACTAGGTTTGAGGCAGTGTGTGCATATTTGAAATGGACACATCTCACTTCCCCTGAGAGGACACTCTAGTGTCTGCCCGGCCCAAGGATGGCGTCTGCTTCAGTATTTGTGCCCAGGGCACCTCTCCTACATCAGCTTTATCCTGGCCCTGCTGGGAATTGGTGGAGGGAATGGGGCCTGGTGCTCACAGCTGGAAGTGGGAAGACTAAGGAGAGGGGAGAAAGAGGGAGCCTATGAAACAGCACTCAGGAGACTGGGTGGGAGGGGTCTGAGGCTTCAGCAGGCAGGGCCTGCTTTTGAGGCAAAGACACACTTTCCCAGAGGGTGGAAGAAAGATGGCCCAGAACAGAAAGCAAGGCGTGACTGAGCCGTGTTGAAGTAGAGAAGGGGGAGAAGGAAACTCACTTCTTCACTTGCTCGCTTACACAGTATTTGCTGGGTTCCCATGGTGTGCACGCTGACGTACTGAGCAACTGTTGATCGGGGATCTAGCATGAGTAGGCCCTGTGCAGTCAGGAACACAGGCTGATGATGACAGCGATCATGTTCCCCACCATGAAAGAAACAGTCGCTATTGATCGGCACCTCACGTGGGAGAGAATTCCAGAAACAGGTAGAACAGAGGCTCTTCATTCACAGAGTGGTGCGAGCTGAAGGAGCAGCCTTGGTGATGCTCCGGGTCTGCCGGTACAACTTCTTTCGGCTGTGTAGACAGAGATTCAATATGGGGAGGCCTGGGTCTTCCCCATGCTGTGGTCCTTGTCTGTGCTTACTGTCATCACAGTTGAGACAAAGATGAAGGACACAGAGCTGTTTCAGTTCAGTTCAGTTCAGTTCGGTCGCTCAGTCGTGTCCAACTCTTTGCAACCCCATGAATCGCAGCACGCCAGGCCTCCCTGTCCATCACCAAGTTCACTCAAACTCATGTCCATCGAGTCGGTGACGCCATCCAGCCATCTCATCCTGTCACCCCCTCTTCCTTCTGCCCCCAATCCCTCCCAGCATCAGAGTCTTTTCCAATGAGTCAACTCTTTGCATGAGGTGGCCAAAGTACTGGAGTTTCAGCTTCAGCATCCATTCTTCCAAAGAAATCCCAGGGCTGATCTCCTTTAGAATGGACTGGTTGGATCTCCTTGCAGTCCATGGGACTCTCAAGAGTCTTCTCCAACACCACAGTTCAAAAGCATCAATTCTTTGGCTCTCAGCTTTCTTCACAGTCCAACTCTCACATCCATACATGACCACTGGAAAAACCATAGCCTTGACTAGACGGACCTTTGTTGGCAAAGTAATGTCTCTGCTTTTGAATATGCTATCTTGGTTGGTCATAACTTTCCTTCCAAGGAGTAAGCGTCTTTTAATTTCATGGCTGCAATCATAGTGGATGCTTATTTAAATAAAAATGTAGGGGGTCTATTTCCTAGCCAAATTTAAAATAACCTGGAATTGAAAGAAATTCCAGCATGTGCAACCTGCCTGGTTCAGGGAAGGGCCGTGCTCAATTTTTGTTGTTCATATCTAAATGGTATAGTCACATACAAAACAAGGGTGGGGTGTTTAATGAGACCTAACAACGAAGTTGTCCAATGAATGGATCAGACCACAGTGCAGGCTGCTGTGCAAGTCCCCGACTACCCAAGAGAGTCACTAGGGAGCAGCCCTGAGGCTCCTGGTCGTCCTCTTCGTCTCCACATTAAGGGGCAGCTCCAGACGCCTCTCGGTCCTTATCCCAGCTAAGTTCTCTTACCTGTAAATGATATGACCCCATAGAGCCCAGGTCCCTAGATGAGGCACAGCTAACTCACCCCTGCTGGGTAAGTGTTTGCATTTAGCTCTGACTCGGAAAGAAAAAGAACGTTTCATATTTCAGAGCCTTGATCAAGCATGGAGGCTGCTGTGGGCCTTCCTGTGGGCAGCAGCACTGCAGCAGGCTGTGGGATCCCTTCTGCAGGGTCTGGCCCACCCTGGGCAGTGCTCCTTCCACCCCTGCCCACCAGCATCCCTGGGAACAGAAGCAGGTACCTACTCTGAGAACTGGAGATGGGATTTGGGGCTGGATGTGTTGACATTAGGGCTTCAGATGTCACTAGTGGTAAAGAAAGAGAGACGGAGAGGGAGAGAGAGATTACAACTCCTCACGTACCTGAGTTGAAAGACCTGTTTTTCTTTATTACTCCCAATCCACTGTGGAGCTATACTTTTGTACAATATCATAAAAATGAATTACTAAAAAAACATTGAAAGAGAGGTACAGAACACAAGCCCTCGTTTTAATGATTATATTAAAAAAACATAAAATTACTCTATCAGATTGCTATAAAAGTTCCTAAATTCTTGTTTTCAACTGTTCTATTATCTTACCTGGACTGGTAAATTCAATTCACAGACAGACCCCAGTCCGTGGACCAGGAGCGGGTGTGGGGCAGAGGGCAGGGAGGTATGAAAGCTCAGGAAGGAGGTGATCTGTGGGCACGACTGGAGGGCTGGCTCCTTCCAGTCCCCATCACCGCTGTTCCCTTCTTGAGCTGTCTTACCTACGTTTCGACTTTTTAGAAGTGGGTGGCTCGTTTACAGAGGGCCGGGTAAAGGATTAGGGTCGGGGGAGGGTTACTTCCTGATGGACCTGTGAAGGCCCTTGGCTTCTGGATGGTGTGTGCCTCCCAGTGATGCTGGCAGAATCAAGGGGCAAAGGGGAGGGGGCCCTGGTGTATGCTGGCTGTGCACTGGACGGGCGATGAAAGAGACAGAGAACCGGAAAGAGGAAGGGCTGGGATGGGAGGAGGCAAGGGAGAACAGGGAGTAGAGAGGCGAGAAAAAAGGGCGGGCCTGGGTTGCCCTACCCACTGTCTTCTCCCAAAGGACAACTGCAAGCAATTAAGCTCTCCAAGGCAAGCGGACTGATTTACTTCCACCAAGTATGTATTTTGGAGGTAGACAGGGCTTTTAAAACTTTCATGTACATGCAAATCGTCTGCCTAGAGAGCTAATTGAAATGCAATTCTGATTCAGCAGGTCTGGGCGTCTGCATTTCTAATAAACTCGAGGGGAAATGATAGAAGTTTGCAGCTCTGAGGGGCCAGGAGTTCTCTGAACATTAATTTCTTACTAGGAGAGGAAGATGCCAGTTCTGGTAACTTGGACCCCACTCTCTGTGATTCCAGGGCACGGGCCCACAGAGCAAATATATATTAATAACTAACCTTCATTGACCCTGCTTCCTTTGTGGCTCAGATAATAAAGAACTTGCCTGCAATGCAGGAGACCTGGGTTCCATCCCTGGGTCAGGAAGATCCTCTGGAGAAGGAAATGGCAATCCACTCCAGTATTCTTGCCCAGATAACTCCATGGACAGAGGAGCCTGGTGGGCTACAGTTCATTGGGTTGCAGGTCGGACACGACCGAGTAACTAACACGTCCACTTTGTTCATTGACACCAACTCAATGGACATGAACTTGGGCAAACTCCAGGAGATGGTGAGGGGCAGGGAGGCCTGGCATGCTGCAGTTCATGGGGTTGGAAAGAGTTGGACGTGACTTAGCGACTGAACAGCAACAACCTTCACTGAACACTCTGGTTGTGGACTGCATTGAGACTCCTCTCATTTTCCCTCCCCTGGTCCTTCCTCTTCCTCGCCCTCCCAAACTCTCATTACCAGGCCGGTTCATGGAGTCCAATCTCCTTGAATAAACCAGACCAAATAATCAGGCAGCTCAAATGATCGCTACTGATGGACAATATGAAATGAATTGATACACCTTTATTAACAAACAGATCTACAACCATGTATCTTTTTGAACACTAAGGGATAACAGGAGTTTTCTCATGCGCTCGGCAAACGGGGGTACTTGCTGCTAGGTTGGGGAACTGGAAGCCACAGAAGAGGCTGGGGTTGCCTGGCCTCCTGGGGAGCACTGGGGGCTGCGGAGGTGTGTGTGTTGGGGGTGGGGGGATGCCGTTGCTAGCAGAGGGCCTCCTTGTAGTCACTAGTAGGAACTCAGTGGATCGTGCTTCTTCTATTCAGCCCCTTGTCTGGATTTTTGCTGAGCTGTGGGTGTCTCACCTCAGCATAGATGACAGAAATGTCCTGTGGGAGGGTGGGGTCAGGGTAAGGGAGCCGATGTCACACAGAGGAGGAGAAAAGAGCAGGAGTCCCATCTCACCTTTTCCTGCTGGGCTGGCTGGGCAGGCCTGGCTGTGGGGGAAGAGCAGCATTCAGGTTAGGGTACTGGGCTCATGGGGTGTCCCTTTCCCACCTCCTCACTGGCATCTTCCTCTAGAGAACACGGGCTGGCAGGGTCTGGGCTGCTCTCCTGTTACTTCTCAGGGCCTCTCGCCCTCAATCTGAAAACAGGTGGAGTCAGGAAACCCCAGCTGTGCAACTTGAGGCCACTGACATGGCCTCTAAGCCTCAGCTGCTTCAACCAGGAAAGGGAGGTGGTGATGACTGTGACTGCTTCATAGGATTCCAGTGAGAAGCAGGGGAGATAAAGGTCTCCAAGATACTTTTAGAATAACTCCTCCATTAGACACCTGTTCTGCATGGGGCAACCTTTTAGGCATGAGAATTATATATCTAGTCTATCTAGTATATAACAAGCAGAGGTCTAATTCTACATATCTAATCTGACATCAGTCCTGTATAGCAGGGGGTATTGATTCCAAGGCTCAGCGAGGTGAATAACTCTCCACAGTCACTTCCATAAGAAGTAGTCTGTGCTGAATCACTTCAGTCGTATCTGACTGTTTGCGACCCTATGGACCATGTCCTTCCAGGCTCCTCTGTCCATGGGGTTCTCCAGGCAAGAATAAGAATACTGAATCTTAGAGAATGTGAAGCATTCTCCCACTGACAAAAATTCCAGCATCTTGGAACATAAGGGCTCTCTTTGCTTTGGGTTTCAGATCCCTGCACCCACCATCAGGTAAAGCCTGTTCAGAGCTTGAGTTGGAAACAGACCACCTCCACCCCCACCCCTGCCTTCATCTTTGTTGTCTGCAAGGATTAAAGGATCCCATTTCCTCATTTCCCTTATTTTGCTCGTGAAAACCATATAGTCTGTGGTTGACTTCTTTTTTTTTTTTCTCTTATGTTTAAGTCCTCATTGTGACTCTTCACAGGAAGGAACTGTGCCCACGTGGGCTTCCCATCTGCCTGGCCATGTTATAGGCACAACTGGTCAGGTCTTGAGGGAAGAGCCCTGTGTCCAAGAGACTCCTTGGCTGTCCACTTTCCCTAATGTGGGGGAAATGTGGCGGTGGGGAAGCAGAGCCCCTAGGCTGATTCAGACCCATTGTATTTTATTTATTTATTTTTTCAGACCCATTTTATAGACCAGGAATTGAAGTCTCTGTGCAGGTGAGACATAAAAGAAAGCTCCCTGTTTTTGAACACCTATTGCATACCAGACAAACTTTGTGGTTTCTACAACCCAGGTTCTATTCCTAGTCATTCATAATAATTTTACAAAGTAGCCATTGTCTGGGCTTCCCTGATGGTGCAGCAGTAAAGAATCTGCCTGCAATGCAGGAGCCACAGGAGATCAGGTTTGATCCCTGGGTGGGGAAGATCTCCTGCAGGAGGGCATGACAACCCACTCCAGTATTCTTGCCTGGAGAATTCCATGGACAGAGGAGTCTAGTGGGCTTCAGTTCATAGGATCTCAAAGAGCTGGGCATGACTGAAGCGACTTAGCACGCACACATGCAGGCATTATCTACATGTTATAGATTGGGCTTGGAGAGTTTATGTAACTTCCTCACAGTCACACAGAACACAGAGTCAAGTTCTGAACTCAATTCTGACTTACGCAGAAACCTGCACTTTCCCACAATTCTGTGTTGCCTGTTTGTCTGTTTGAGAGAGGACTAGCTCTCCCCGTTCTGCCAGCCTCACTGTCGTATCTGTGGCTGCGGTTCATGGTCTTTTTGGCTCCATCTTAGAGCTGGGACTGTCCTGTTTAGACTTATATTGGGGGCAGAGACAAACTGTCATTCTTTTTCCTTTGTTCCTCCACAGTGCTCAGAAAAGGGCAAACAAACAAACAAACAAAAACCACCTCCCTAGTTGGGATGGTCACAGTGAAGGTGTGGTGGAGATGATGTTTATGATGGTGAGATCTGGCAGAGTGCCTGAAGAACTGTGGACAGAGGTTCGGGACATTGTACAGGAGGCAGTGATCAGGACGATCCCCAAGAAAAAGAAATGCAAAAAGGTTGTCTGAGGAGGCCTTACAAAGAGCTGAGAAAAGAAGAGAAGCTAAAGGCAAAGGAGAAAAGGAAAGATACACCCATCTGAATGCAGAGTTCCAAAGAATAGCAAGAAGAGATAAGAAAGCCTTCCTCAGTGATCAGTGCAAAGAAATAGAAGAAAACAATAGAATGGGAAAGACTAGAGATCTCTTCAAGAAAATGAGAGATACCAAGGGAACATTTCATGCAAAGATGGGCTTGATAAAGGACAGAAATGGTATGGACCTAACAGAAGCAGAAGATATTAAGAAGAGGTGGCAAGAATACACAGAAGAACTATACAAAAAAGATCTTCATGACCCAGATAATCACGGTGGTGTGACCATTCACCTAGAGCCAGACATCCTGGATTCCGAAGTCAAGTGGGCCTTAAGAAACATCACTACGAACAAGTTAGTGGAGGTGATGAAATCCAACTGAGCTATTTCAAGTTTTAAAAGATGATGCTGTGAAAGTGCTGCACTCCATATGCCAGCAAATTTGGAAAACTCAGCAGTGGACACAGGACTGGAAAAGGCAATTTTCAGTCTAATCCCAAAGAAAGGCAATGCCAAAGAATGCTCAAACTACCGCAAAATTGCACTCATCTCACACGCTAGCAAAGTAATGCTCAAAATTCTCCAATGCTCAAAATGCTTCAACAGTTCATGAACCGAGAACTTCCAGAAGTTCAAGATGGATTTAGAAAAGGCAGAGGAACCAGAGATCAAATTGATAACATCTGTTGGATCCTCAAAAAAGCAAGAGAGTTCCAGAAAAACATCTACTTCTGCTTTATTGACTATGCCAAAGCCTTTGACTGTGTGGATCACAACAAACTGTGGAAAATTCTCAAAGAGATGGGAATGCCAGACCACCTGCCCTGCCTCCTGAGAAATCTGTATGCAGGTCAAGAAGCAACAGTTAGAACTGGACATGGAACAATGGACTGCTTCCAAATTGGGAAAGGAGTATGTCAAGGCTGTATATTGTCACCTTGCTTTTAACTTATATGCAGAGTACATTATGTGAAATACTGGGCTGGATGAAGCTCAAGCTGGAATGAAGATTTCTGGGAGAAATATCAATAACTTCAGATATGTGGATGACACCACTCTTATGGCAGAAAGCAAAGAAGAACTAAAGAATCTCTTGATGAAAGTGAAAGAGGAGCGTGAAAAAGCTGGCTTAAAACTCAACATTCAAAGAACTGAGAACATGGCATCTGGTCCCATCACTTCATGGCAAATAGATGGGGAAACAATGGAAACAGTGACAGACTTTATTTCTTGGGTTCCAAAATCACTGCAGATGGTGACTGCAGCCATGAAATTAAATGATGCTTGCTCCTTGGAAGAAAAGCTATGGGAAACCTAGATAGCATATTAAAAAGTGGAGACATTACTTTGCCAACAAAGGTCTGTCTAGTCAAAGCTATGGTTTTTTCAGTAGTCATGTATGGATGTGAGAGTTGGACCATAAAGACAGCTGAGCACCGAAGAAGTGATGCTTTTGAACTGTGGTGTTGGAGAAGACTCTTGAGAGTCCCTCGGACTGCGAGGAGATCCAACCGGTCCATCCTAAAGGAAATCAGTCCTGAATATTCATTGGAATGACTGATGCTGAAGCTGAAGCTCCAATACTTTGCCACCTGATGTGAAGAACTGACTCCTTTGAAAAGACCCTGATGCTGGGAAAGATTGAAGGCAGGAGGAGAAGGGGCCGACAGAGGATGAGATGGCATCAGTGACTCAATGGACATGAGTTTGAACAAGCTCCAGGAGTTGGTGATGGACAGGGCAGCCTGGCGTGCTGCAGTCCATGGTGTTGCAAAGAGCCAGACACAACTGAACAACTGAACTGAACTGAACTTTCGACACACCTGTGTTTGTGGTGATGGTGGTCGTGAAGTCGTGAAGGAGGAGATGATGGTGGTGGTGGTGGTGGTTAAAGTGCCAGTAATTATGATGGTGGTGGTCAGGGTGATGATGGTGGTAGTGATACCTCACCCTAAGCCCCAAACTTAGATGAACAAAGATGTCAAGGTTGGTCAGAGATCACTTACCTTCATGCTCCCTTGGGATTGTGATTGTGTGAATCTCAGAGTAGATAACTCCTTCGTTGTTTTCATTCTGGTGATAAACTGAAAGAAGGAATGCGACTTAACTAGGACCCACCTGCTCTCCCACCTTGAGACCTAAGTGTTCTGAGGACACTTATGGAAGGAAGCCAGTCAGGGGCTGTTATGCTGATAACTGGCAGTGGGAAGTGGTTATTAATGTGAGATATCCATCTTGGCAGGAGGACTGTGCTCCCTGATGCAGGTTCTAGCAGTTTCTCTAGCCCTGATATTGTTCAAACTAGAGGTTGGCAGCTAGAGGTTGGTTTGGGTGTTTTGGTAAAAAAAGGTAGTGAATATTTTAGTTTTTGCAAGCCCCAGCTCTGTGGTGTGAAAGCAACCATACACAGTACATACACAATGTTCCTTGCAAAAATACTTGGTGGGCCAGATTTGGCTCCTGGGATATAACCTGGTAATCGTTGGTCTAAACCTCCCCTCTGGGGGCTGGGATCCCTTCCTGCTTCCCTCTCCCACCACCAGCTCCATGCCCTTGCTCCTCAAGCTCTCCCCAGAAGCCTCCTGCTTTCTTCCCCAAATGACTGATTCCCGAGACTCAGGCTCATGAGGCCTTCTTTTTCCCAACTCCCCTGGCAAGGCCCTTCTTTGCCTTTATGGACAGACGCTGGTCCTGATGCAAGTCCTTACCGTTGACATACAGCGGGTGCTGCTCTTCACTTGGGGCTGAGGGTAAATTCCGGGGTGGAAGGGGCCCTAGGAGATGCAAAGGTATGATTCACTGAGCGCCCTCAGAGAGCAGACTAGGCAGAGGGTGAGAGAGACTGAGAGTAAGACAGTCAGTTTACCTTTACAAATTGTGTAAAATTACCTTTAAAAATTGTATAAAATATTTAAAAATTAAATTTCAAAAAATGTCAGTGGAGGTTGCTGGTCTTCCCTAGTGGCTCAGATGGTAGAGTCCGTCTGCAATGCAGGAGACCCGGGTTTGATTCCAGGTGGGAAAGATTCCCCTGGAGGAGGGCACAGCAACCCACTCTGGTATTCTTGCTTGGAGAATCCCATGGACAGAGGAGCCTGGCGGGGTACAGTCCATGGGGTAGCAAAGAAACAGACGCAACCGAGCGACTAACACAACAACAGTGGGTTGCTGGAGGTCTGAGACAGGTTTGCTGATGATTGTTAATCAACAGGTCTGGACACGGTTGATTTTTATGGGATGTTTCTTTTAAAAAAATACTCTAATGGATAGGATGGCTCCATAGGAATCACAAACTGGAGGAAGCAGGGTCAGAAAAGATGGGTTACACCCTTGCGTTGAAACAGTGCAGATCCACAAGTCAGGCCGCTTTTCAGAAGGAGGAAAGCTAATAATTTTAACAACACACCATGTGCCAGAAACACCCCAGGACCAGGGAATTCAAATGCAACGTCTACTTAATAGCAAAGCTCCTCACCCAGCGGCCAGCAGAGAGCGGATGTCAAAAAGGGCCCCCTTCCTAATTCTCTGCTGTCTGACATTTTTCACAACCACTTTGCAAAGGTTAATACTATGATTTCCATTTTTTAAAATGAGGTGACTGGTTGGGAGAGGTGACTTCTTCAAGGTCACACAGAAAGCTGGTGGAGACAGAATCTTAATCCAGTGTGTATGTTTTTTTCTCCATTAGCCTGCTGCCTCTGTGATAGCAGGCGTTTCCAGAACTTTAAAAATTATGTCCTGGGGTGGGAATTGGGTCACAGGTGTATTTGAGAACACCCAGTTCATGCCCGGTGTCCAAGAAATATTCATCAGCTCTAATAGCAAGAAAGCATCAGAGTCATCAGGTAGCGTCCTTGAACATGGCTCCTCCTGTAAAACGAAGAGGGCATTTGTGGAGACTCAGAGAGGCCCCTGATTATTAGACATTCCCTGATGCTCATCTGTCAAGGCTGTGATTCTGAGTTTTCATTCTCAAAGAGCTCTGTAAATTTGATGGAACTGTGTTTTATGGGAGGCGTGACAACAGGAAGTAAAATGAACACTTAAAAAAACAGCGAGAACTTGGACACTTAGGTAAGTGCTACTTTGAAGCAGACCCCCTGTATGACCACATCCTAGTCCTAGTGATTCCGTCATTGGTCAAAACGCTTTGAAGCTTGCCTTCAGAGATACAGTCTGTGGGTTGTTTTCATTTCTTGAGGAATGAATATGCTGTCTGGAAATGATTAAGGATCTTGGAAAGTCGAGCATGGAGAAAAAAGTTGTTGGACAGTGTTTCTTGGGTAACTGGGGAATTTGGCCTGAAGCTGGTTTTCTGAGTGACATTCTAAAGAAGGATTTGTGCCCCTGAGATTCTGAAATGGTAAGACCTCCACCGGGAGTCTTATTTTCATGAGAGAAAATAAGTTTCTTTTGAACTGGAGTCCAGGTGCTAGCAGGCTGACAGTGGGGGTGGGTAGGGGGGTGGAATGAGAGGGGAGGCAGAGTCTCCACATGAAGAGGGATGTCCCTTTGTCCCATCTTCTTGAAGATCTTTCACCAGTGACTGCTCCTCCACCATCTTGTTTGGGGCTGGGAGGGAGAAGACTGTGATGTGTGGCTTTGCCTTTAATGCTTTGATCCAGAGGTGAGTGGGTAGGAACAGCCATGTTACTGAGGCCAGGCCAGGGAAGGAGGTTTTATGCAGGTGCGGGGAGAGCAGAACTCACAGGCCATCAGTTCACGGTCCCTGCTCCTGTGCCTCCCCATCTAACTCTGGGCCTGCCTCCGTCTCTCTCCAACTGCACTGTCCTTAGTTCCTCAGTGGTGTCCAACTCTTTGCAACCCCATGGACTGTGGCCCACCAGGCTCCTCTCTCCACTGCGCTTCTCCATGCAAGAGTACGGGAGTGAGTTGCCATACCTCCTCCAGGGCATCTTCCCAACCCAGGAATCAAAGGTCTCCAACTCAGGTCTCCCACATTGCAGGGAGATTCTTTATCATCTGAGCCACCAGGGAAGCCCATGAATACTGGAGTGGGTAGCCTATCCCTGCTTCAGGGATGTTCCTGACCCAGGAATCGAACCACAGTCTCCTGCACTGCAGGCAGATTCTTTACCAGCTAGGCTACCAGGGAACCCCCCCTGGTACCTTAAAGCAACCCTGGCCTGACTGCATGGACTCAAGACTAAAGGAAAGCAGAGATGAGAAGTTAGATGGACAAAGGCTGCTAAATTAAGAAGGGGAGAGGAAGCTGGAGGTTGACTTAAGCTCTAACTGGGGTGCCTGGTGAGGTGGTGGGGCTGGGGGTGGGGAGAGATACTTTCAGGTACCCTGGCTGTGGTCAGGGAGGAATTCTTGAAACTGTAGGATGGGGTGGTCTTCCTCAAAGAGCAGGCTGGCTTAGCTCCCAGAAAACTCATCACAAATTCCTTAACAGAGGGGGCCGCATACTTGAATAAGCAAATCTAGCTGAAGGTCTATGACACCAATTACTTTCGCCCTTGGCAAGTGGAAAATAAAAATGTCCCTGGGGGAGGAAGAAATAAGTTGATTTGAACCACTGTAGGTGCCCTAGGAATAAACTGGCACCAAATAGTTTTGGTGCTGGGAACCATTCCCTTCAACATGGCTTCAGGCAAACAAAGGTTAAAATTGGAATAACTTGGAGCCACCCAAGGTGATTGCTGTGAAAGCCAACATTCATGCTTAATTATCATGACCAAGACAGGAACAGGAGAAGAGTCTTGAATTTCAAAACCCATAGATTACCTAGAAATCCCATTTATCTAATTATTTTCACTTCTTTCTCCCTATAGAAAGGGAAAGTTGCTCAGTCATGTCCCACTCTTTCTGACTCCATGGACTGTACTGTCCATGGAATTCTCCAGGCCAGAATACTGGAGTGGGTAGCCTTTCCCTTCTCCAGGGATCTTCCCAACCCAAGGATCAAACCCAGGTCTCCCGCATTGCAGGCGGATTCTTTACCAGCTGAGCCACAAGGGAAGCCCTAGAATACTGGAATGGGTAGCCTATCCCTTCTCCAGGGGATCTTTCTGACCCAGGAATCGAACTGGGGTCTCCTGCATTGCTTGCGGATTCTTTACCAACTGAGCTATCAGGGCAGCCTCTTTCTCCTATAGAATCCTCCCTATAGCCTATAGCATTACTCTCATCTGATTTTTGTTGTTGCTGTTCCGCAGAAGAACGTGATGGATTTATTTCAAGAGTACATATTTCAGTCTTTAAATGCTGTTAAGAGAAATGAGGCTTGTTGAAATGTAAGTTGGAGGCAGGCATGTGGTAGACAATATCTTATGGAATAGTTTCACATCTCACCTGAAACTTAACTAAACTTTTTATTTTCAAAGACTCTGATCGGAGGAATTGGAGAATGGATAGCAGGAGCAAAGGCAGCCTGGGAGCCCGCCAGGTGATGCGCTCAAACTAGAATGAGAACGTGCTGTGCTCCCACTCAATGCCAGGCTAATACATTAGGCATGAGATAGATGTTACCTCATTATCTCAGACCTTACAACATCCCTAGAGGGAGACATTTAGTGAACCTTCGAGGGAACTGGCCCAAGGTCGCCGAATTAGTAAATAGTGGTGCTGGGACCAGGCCACTCCCCAGTCCTCTCCACCACACTTCCTTCCTGTTGAGTTGACATACATGGACACTCACCCAGAGCCCAGTATAGCACAGAAGTGTGTGTGCGTGAGCACACATGTGCACTGGAGTTTTCATGCCCTCTTTCTCCCCTGCTAAGCAGACCAGAGCTCCCCTGACTTCAAGGAGAGAGTTGGAGGCCTTGGGTTTGTCATATTCACAGCCATAGACTGTCTTTCAAATGCGAAGGACACTGGTCTACATCTCATTTGGCTTGTAAGAATTCCTCTGTTTGTGCCTTATTCATGCCTGAGTGTGCAGCTGTGTGTTTGTGTGACTGCACCAACACACTCCTGGGTGTGTGTGAGTTTTGGAAGGTGTAGCTGTCCCTCTGGGGGCCCCTTTGTGTGACATGTGAAGAAAAGTCCCTCTCCCCACCAGTACACATAAGTAAGCAATTGGTCCCATCAGACTTGCTTTCCAATGGCTGGACTGTGCCTGGCATAGGGATTCAGTAACCAAGAAGGCCAAAAAGAGTTACTAACCGTTTTTCCTCCAGGGTCTGCAATACCCCAGAAGTGCAGCAGCAATGACCATCATGGCAAGCAGACTTGCAGGCAGCCAAGGAACCAGCCAGTTGCTACTGGTGGGTGCAGATAAGACCTGAGGATCTGGGGGGTGAGTAGAGGTGACCATGAGCATTGAGGACGAAATTCACAAATGCACCCCAGACAAGTGCAGGAGAGTCAGAGTGGCTGGCATTAGTGGGAAACGCCTGGCCTGAAGAAGCCTGGGCAACGGGAATGAGGGAAGGACCAAAGGATGTCAACGTGGATGGGCATCCCATGGCTGACCATGTGGCACCCCCCCCCCCGGCCATGGTGTCCCCTCCCTCTCCGTGGGCTTCACTATTTCTCCACCAGGTTCAGTGGAGATGTTCCCAGCAGGGTCCATGCTCAGTCAGTCATGCAGTGCCTGCTCTGTACCCAGCACTGAGCCGGGCACAGCAGGAGGAACACAGATCAGTGAGGTCTAGGGCTCAGAGCCCAGCTGGGGGACAAGACCTACCATCCACAGAGAGTGTCTCGGGCTCACTTGTCTCTCTGGAGACATGGTTCCCAGCCTCGCAGGAGTAGTTCCCAGCATCCTGCTCTGACGTCACCCGGAAGAGGCAGGAGGCGGGTCCCCCATGGGGAGCCACGTGGTTCCGCAGGATGTCCCCATTGAGGTGGAATGAGTACAGGATCGGAGGGGAGCCCCTCTGGACCTCACAGAGGAGCTCCACCTCATCCCCCACAGCTAGGCTGGTGGGTCTCAGGGTAAGCAGAGGACGGGACACGGGAGCTGGGGAGCACACAACTGGGAGGTCAGTGGACTACCCAGGCTCCTCCCTTAGGGACCCCTCCCCACACAATCAGGGGCCCCACTGCCCACAGCCCAGGCGTCTAAGCAGTGTCTCCCTTCCCCCACTCACCCCACACCCTGAGCTCCAGCTGAGGGCTCTGTTTCTGGATCTGGCCACCCTCAGAGGATGCCTTGCACCAGTAAAGCCCGGCGTCTCCCTCTTTGGCTGCTGGGATGCGGAGTTCTGGGCGGAAGCTCCTGTTCTTCAGGGTGCGGCCTTCCTTGTGGAAGGAAAAGAGAAGCCGCGAGGCCGACTTCTGACTGTGCAGCTTCGTCTGACATCTCAGGGTCACAGGGCTCCCCTCGCAGAGCTCGTGAGAGGGGAGGGCTGTCAGCACGGGAGGCAGGAACAGCTCTGGGGAGAGACAGCTGGGGGCTCAGGACGGGAGTCTGGACAGTGAGGCCTGGGGAGGCTGAGGTCTGAGCTTCGGCCCACTCCAGACCCCACGGAAATACCGTCACCATCTCCCAGCACCTCACCGCTCACCCCAACCACAAACCCTGAAACAATGCCCATGCTCCCAAGCCCCTCTGGGGTCCCAGAAAGCCAGACCCGGAGGGGCCTTAGCGGTCACCTAGTCCCCAGAGGGGAAGAGTCTGGCTCAGGGTCTCAAGGGGGCAGTGAGCATCAGGGTTGCTTCTGGGCTCTTCCCGCCCTGCCCGCCCAGGGCATCTTCCACCTCCTTCCCTGACTCTAGGCATGTCCCATGGTGGGGGAGGGTATGCAGACAGCATCTTGGGCATCTCAAGGCCCTACCGACTGACCCAGCAGCAGGGGCAGCCAGAGAGAGGGGTGCAGCTCCAAGCCCTGCTGTCCTCTAAGACCAGGCCCCTGAGCAGCACCCTAACCATCCCACCCACCACGTGGTGACTCACCTTGGACTTGAACCATGACAGTCCCTGAGTCCCATGAGTCCATGTTTCTGGGATATTTCACCCGCCCAGTGCAGTTATACCAGCCACTGCTGTTAGCTGTTGCTGTCCCCAGGAGGAGAGGCTGGTTTTCCATAGAGAAATGGAGGAATTTTCCATCTCTGTAGAATTTCACATGGGACAGTGCCGCGTTCTTCCTTCCCCGGCATCGCAGAATCAGTATATCCCCCTCAAACACAAGGTGTGGCTGGGCTTGGGGGCTCAGCCAGACTGTAAGATGCAGGAACAGGGCCACCCTGGAGCTGTGGGCCCCTCAGTCCACTTTCCCCCTCTTCCCCAGCCTAATCCCGCTCCCTCCCCCCACTCCTGGGATGGAGACTCCTGGATGGCACCCTCGCAGCTGTCACTGTCCCCAGGTCGTCATGCCAGACCGGGGGCCCTCTGCTTTCCTCCACTCCCTTCCCCCCTGTTTCCTCTGCCCTTCTCCTGTTTTCCTCCTCCCTCCTCTCCCTCCTCTTCTCTTTCCGTGCCTTCTCTCTGGCCTCCTTCCCTCTTACCCTTCTTCTCTCCATTTTTTTTTTCCCCTCTTACATGACCAGAGATGGAACCCTTCCCTCTGCAGTGGAAGCTCAGAGTGTTAACCACTGGACCATCAGGGAAGTCCCCCTCCTTGTTTGCTTTTGCAACGCACTTTCCTCTGCCACCTTGGCAAGCTTGAGGCAAATTGCGTTCCTTCCATCCATTGTTCTCTTTGTTCTTCTTGATTGGATCCCCATTCTCCTAGTTTGGTTTCTTCTTCCCTGGTGACCCCAGCACAGCTCTTTCTGCAGCATCCACTTCGGATGGTATGTGCACCCCTCTCCATCAGAGAGGAACTGGAGGGGTGGGTGTTGGACGTGCCATGGCCTGGGCTCGCTCCCCCCTGCTTCCCTCATTGGGCTTCCCCTGGCCCAGCCTCCATCAGCACTCCCAGCAGTGAGGTTCGTCTCCACCACAGTCACGATGTGGGATCTGCCACCTCTGTCCTCATTTCTAAAATGCCTTTTATGCCCTGATGTGGACAAGAGAAGAGCTTCTGGGGACCCAGCATTATTTGCAGGGCAATCCCAGACTGGCCTGGCCCCGGGACATACGTCTTTGGCAAACCAGGTACCGCTGGTCCCAGATAACCTCAGAAGCCTGAGAGTAATGATGCGTAATCAGATAGGGAGCCCTAAAAAGAGCCTCAGCACATCCTACGTTTGGTTCTCTTGGATCCCCTGGACTCTTATTCTCACCCAAGAACTAATGATGCTCACAGCGTAGCTGAATAATGGCCCTTGCTTCCTTGGCTGCTCTTTCTAGCACCACTAAATATTGGTTTGGATTCGTCCTCTCGGGCATCACAGAACATGCCCCTAGAGGTCAAGATTTCATAGGTCAGAGTTTTCACCCACTTGACAGAAGCTCCATGGAGGTCAGTGGGACAGGATGAGCAGGAGGGCAAAGGTAGCCAGGGGAGAAAGAAGGCTGACCCACAGACAAAGATGCCTGATTCCTTGAACATGAGCGGGATGGAAGCGAATCTGGATGTTGATGAGTGGGGATAGCAGGAGCTCCAGAGCCACACTGAGAGGAGGAAATGGAGGCCATTGGACTTATAAGGGGGCTGGGTGGAGGCTGAGAGTCATTCTTCTGGAACTTGAAGTCACCCTGTAACTATCACAGCCTGAGACAGTGAAGTCCTGGGTTTCCCCTCTTCCTAGGCACTGGTGAGGACTCCCGAGGAAGAGATCTAGGCCGGTGATGCTCTGAGGATGTTGCTGGGGACCCAACGTTGTTGTTGTTGTTCAGTCTCTCAGTCGTGTCTGACCCTTTGCAACTGCATAGACCTGCAGTGTGCCAGGCTTCCCTGTCCTTCACTATCTCCTGGAGTCTGCTCAAACTCATGTCCAAACTCATTGCTAGCAATACTCAGTGATACTAGAACGAGCAGCCAAGGAAGCAAGGTCCGTCATTCAGCTACACTGTGAGCATCATTAGTTCTTCTGATCCAGGGATCCAGGTGGACCAGGTGAAGGCAGGATGCGCTGGGGCTCTTCTTAGGGCTTCCTAGTCTATTACTCATCATTATTCCCAGGCTTCTCATGCCATCCAACCCTCTCATTTTCTGTCGTCCCTCTCTCTTCCTGCTCTCAATCTTTCCCAGCATCAGGGTCTTTACCAATGAGTCGGCTCTTCGCATCAGATGGCCAAAGTATTGGAGCTTCAGCTTCAGCATCCGTCCTTCCAATGGATATTCAGGGTTGATTTCCTTTAGGATTGACCCAATGGCCCTGATTTTGCCTATCTATTAAGTTTTGGCCCAGAGACACCCTTGGAGATGAAAGAGACATGGACAAGACTCACCAATTTTCCCAACACAGGGAACTGCAAGAGAAAAAAAGTGGTAGATTAAGTAGCAGAAAGAACTTTCTGACAAGGAGAGGGCCTGTCACCTTATAAATAGACGCTAACATTCATGCAACCAGTCAACCACCCAGCCCCCTAAGCACATAACTATCTAAGCCACCCAACCATTCACATACCCAGCCACTCAACACCCAGCCACCCAGCTATCTAACCAAACAGCCACCCAGCCACTCAACACCCAGCCACCCAGCTTTCTAACCAAACAGCCACCCAGCCACTCAGCCACTCAACTTTTATGGTGGACCTACTGCCTGGAATACTTCGCCCAATCTCATTTTAAATACTACCTCCTGGGACAGGTCTTGCTGGGCTTCCCAGGTGGTGCTCATGGTGAAAACCTGCCTGCCAATGCAGGAGATGCAAGAGACATGGGTTCAATCCCTAAGTTGGGACGATCCCCTAGAGGATGAAATGGCAACTCCAGTATTCTTGCCTGGAGAATCCCATGGACAGAGGAGCCTGGCAGGCTACAGTCCATACAGTTGCAAAGAGTTGGACATGACTGAAGCAACTTAGCACAATTATCATAATACCCTATTGTGTTACTATCAGAGCACTTAATCATCATTTAAAATTACCTTACCATTAAATTGCTTACTTGTAATCACCTGTCTCCCTCCCTCTGTCTAGAACTTAAGCTCCATGAGAGCAGGTCCTCTGCCTGTCTAGTTCACTGCTGTATTACCTACACCTAGGGCCCGTGCGTGGACCATGGTCTGTGTTCAATAAGCATATACTAAATAGATGCATGAATGCTTCTCCCACTCGTGCAGGGATGGGAACAAAAAGTGGAAGACACAGGACTAGATTCCTACACTATTGTGCCTAAGGGGCCTGTCTACATGCACAGAAGAACTCAGCAAAGCAGGACCGAATTCTTGTGGCCCACCTGCCCACAGAGCTCTGGGGAATAGAGTATACGGAAGTGATCGTAGGAAGGAGGTAAGAATAGATTGTATGGATGTGATCACATGAAGGAGGTGAGGTGTCCCTGGAGGAGTAGTCATTAAACGATTGTGGGGCATGGACAGGCAGCTTGGACGCGTGAGAGAACTATCAACAGGCCAGCAGTCACACTGTGTTGCACCTTGTATGCATCACACTGATGCTTCTAGAAGAACGAATGTTTGAGGAGAGGAAATGGACAGGAAAGTGAAAGTGTTAGTTGCTTAGTCATATCTGACTTTTGGTGACCCCATGGACTATAGCCTGCCAGGCACCAGTGTCCATGGGATTCTCCAGGCAAGAATACTGGAGTGGGTAGCCATTTCCTTCTCCAGGGGATCTTCCTGACCCAAGAATCAAATTCAGGTCTCTTGCATTGCAGGCAGATTCTTTACCATTTGAACCACCAGGGAAGCCCAGGTGGCCTGGAAAGAGAGGCCAAACCACAAAATGATGACAGATGAGGTTAAGCAGGTGTGATCAGCCTAAGGGATGGGAGACCCTAAACCGAGGGACAGAGTTGGATATAAAGCAGTGGAGCATATTCTGGGCTTTGGGGCAAGAGGCAAAAGAATGAATGATGTAGGGCTGAGTGCAGTTGGTCCAGCCGGTCCCCAGGCATTTACTTGTGCCTTTCTTTGCTGGGTGCTGTGCAGAATCCTGAGAAATGCAAGAATGGTCTTGGGAGGGGTGGGTGCTGAGATCCCCTCAGCAGATCTGCCATGTTCATTCACAGGCTATTATGCTTGCTGTCCACATGATTTGGGACATATTCTCTACCTACTCAGCTCAGGTCAGCTCCCCCGCAGGTTCTCAGGGTGTATAAGATTATGAGTCCATCCCTTTATCTTCCCCTGCCTCCAATCTAAGTGCATCTTCTGTGATCTTGGTGTAGAGGGAAGCACACAGGCTTTGGAACCAGATGACGTGGACTGATTCCATGAGTCCATCCCTTTCTATGGGAACTTGCACAGGTTGTTTAAAGTTCAAGAGCCTCCAGTTCCTGGCTCTGTCTGTATAGTGGAAATGACAATGAAATGGAGCAGGACCATATGGTCCTTGCCCCTCCCCCCACCAGCTTCTCTGCTAGCCATTTGCCTCTGGAAAACCTTAGTCAAAGAATAAGCTTAATCAGAGAAGTGAGAAATGCTGAAACAAAGGAAAACAGTCAAAGGGGACCAAATAATAATAATGTAGTCATTAGGCATAGTCAAGGACCTTTAGTTCTGTCTCAAGGGCTATAGATAATATTCTGAGCCATATCCTGTGAGCTGTCTTATAGATACCAAAACCCCAGGTGGAGAAATTAACTACATGATGTCCAGACTGTGTCCAGGACATGAGCTGCCACAATTTCAAGAACTCACTGCAAAGAAATGGGAACAAATGGACCCCCAAACTGAAGATTAACAGTACCTAAAACAACCAAGATGATGCCAGTCAGACCACTGATGACCAGTTTGAAGATGACTGTCAGACATGACTGTGCTGTTTCTGCATGTAGCCCCCCAACCCCCCACTCTGTCTACAAAAGCTCTCACCCACTGCTTGTCAGAGCAGCCTTTGGACAGATGTCCGCCACCCTCTCCCACAGTTGCTGGCATCTGAAATAAAGCACTTTCCTTTCCACCAGCCTGGCCTGCTTATTGGCTTTTGAGTGGCAATCAGCCCCGCCATGCATACCTTTTGGTAACAATAAGTCATTTTTCCCTTACAGAGCAGTTACATAGATTATGCCGACCCCCCGCCTGGGGAGGTGGCTTCTACATTAGCTGAAAGCAGAAAGAAGGCCTGACCTCAGAGTGACTAAGACCTCACTGGGCAGTGATGCCTCCCCTTCCTTTCCCTTCCCTACCGGAAAACAGTTTTGCAGCTACAAAGTGATGAACAAACAAGGCTGAGGTGACTGATGCCTATAACAAGAGGGTAGGCTCCAGTGAGCATAGATGCTTCAAATGAGCTTGTGCCCCAGATCTCAACGACTTGCTCTCCAGGGCACTGCAAGGCCTTGGGGTTGCGTTTGCAGAACCACTGTGTCTAATCAAAACGGCCACCAACTGGGGACAAACAGAGTAGACGACACCTGCTTACAGCAGTTCCTATGACGAGAACCCGAGGGTTTCAGTCTGGTACAGGCTGAAGATGAGGTGACAGTGTGATGTGAAACCAAGAGCTACTGTAAAGCTGTGGAGTCCTGGATGGCGGAGGTCACAGCCCCAGTGAGCTCTGCACTCACTGGGCCACTTTGGGAGGGATGAGAAAGCCCAGCTCCTGACCCACTGACAAAGCTTAGCAGGACCGAGCAGACCAGGGCGACGAACAGGGCCTAGAAACCATTTCCTACTACAGGAATTGGGAGATATTTATCTGAGAAAGATGAGACAGAGTAGGGATAGTCAGTGGCCTTCGAATACCTGATGGACTAAGGCAGGGTCTTTACCACTAGCGCGACCTGGGAAGCCCTCATAGGGCAGAAGTGAAACTAGTTAGATCAGAGAGGCAGGTTTCAGCTCCACACGAGGAACTGCTGCTGCTGCTGCTGCTAAGTCACTTCAGTCGTGTCCGACTCTGTGCGACCCCATAGACGGCAGCCCACCAGACTCCCCTGTCTCTGGGATTCTCCAGGCAAGAACACTGGAGTGGGTTGCCATTTCCTTCTCCGACTACATCACAGTAAATCTCTACCACGCTGTAACATGCTACTCTGCCAAGGGGTGGCCGCCGCGCACCGGGAGGGCTGTGTGTCACGGATGCTGTGTGTGTATGGGGGTGGGTTCCAGTACGAGGACTGAAGCTGGCCGATGCACAGCTCAGAGGAAGATCAAGGTTCATCGCCTAAATTTTAAATACATCATACTGTGTGTTAATCACTCAGTTGTGTCCGACTCTTTGCAATCCCATGGACTAGGGCTTGCCAGGTTCCTCTGTCCATAGACTTCTCCAGGCAAGAATACTGAAGGGGGTTGCCATTTCCTTCTCCAGGGGGTCTTCCTGACCCAGGGATTGAACTCAGGTCTTCTGCGTTGCAGACAGATTCTTTACCATCTGGGCCACAAGGGAAGCCCAAATACATCTGTTATACAGCCATGACCAGCGTGTTCAGTGTCAGGGCTTCTAGCCTCTAGAATCTGTGATAGCCAATACTAACGACAGGTACCATTTGTCATGTGACCATGTCCTGCCAGGCACTTTAAATGAATATGATTTCTAGTTTTACCTGATTAAAATCCAACTACATCCAGACTAGAGGTAGTGAGATAGAACAGAGCAAGTACAGGGTTTGACAAAATGAATTGGGTTTCCATCTCTGTTTTGCTTGTTAGCAGGGTAATTCCAGGCAAGTTTCTTAACATTTCTGAACCTCAGTTTCCCCAACTGCTTTATAGGGATAAAAATTAAACCCTAGCCTATAATGACTCTGAAGGTTATATGAGATAATGCATGTACCGTATATTTAATTTTTTTTTTTTTCTCCTCTATCTCTCTGGCCACATCTGAGAGGAAGTAGCACTTGAAAGGAAATAGCAGCTTTACCCTTACAGCAACTTCGTTCTGACTCTTTCAGACAGGGGGTCCGAATCTCAGGCTGGCTTTCTGGGATCCTGAGCATCAGATGTGACTCAGTCTTGCCTGGGTTTCCCATATGCCATCCAGTTATTCAGCCAGTTACTGACTTTCCACCCCTCCTCCTTTGCTTTCCCCCGTCCAGATCCTGGGCTACATGCCGGGAAGCTCTTAGATTTTTATCTAGTCAAGTCCAAGGACTCTATTCCTTTCGCAAGGAAGGGATGTGCCCTTAAGAATCTCCCATCTGGAGCGTATCCAGGCCTGAGGCCTGCCCTTATGTGAGCACTGACCTTCTCACTTGTCCAAATGACCATTCGTAGAACACACAGGGCAACATGGTGATGTTGGGGAAGGAAGAGCCCTGAGTGGAACAAGGATTTTCTTCTCAGAGGCTAAATTCCCACAAACTCTACCCAGGAAGGGGGTGTTTTTAGGAATGCTTTTGCTTTTCAGGGCTTCCCTGGTGGCTCAGACAGTAAAGAATCTGCCTGCAATGCAGATTCTGGATTTAGTCCCTGGGTGAGGAAGATCCCACGAAGAAGGAAATAGTTATCCACTCCAGTATTCTTGCCTGGAGAATTTCATGGACAGAGGAGCCTAGCGGGCTACAGTCCACTGGGTTGCAGAGTCAGACATGACTGACTGACTAACACATTTTGCTTTTCTGGTTCAATGAAAACAAACTTCTGAGACCAAGCTTAAAACAAAAACCAAGTCAACTCAGAAACTGTGAAGCGAAGTGATCTACGTGCCCAGACTCATTCCTTTCGAGTGTAGCATATGACAATGGCTGAGACTGAGCTGAATCTAGAGGAGCCGAGTAACCCATCCCCACTCCAATCCTCTGTCTGGAGACCAGTCCCTTCTGGCATGTGTGACTGGCCCCAGTGGATCCAGGAGACAGCTATGGATTCAGAAGAATGGGTTTGAACCTTCATATGCATTGGAGAAGGAAATGGCAACCCACTCCAGTGTTCTTGCCTGGAGAATCCCAGGGATGGCAGAGCCTGGTGGGCTGCCATCTATGGGGTCGCACAGAGTTGGACACGACTGAAGCGACTTAGCAGCAGCAGCAGCAGCAGCATAGGTCCCCATGGGCTTCCCAGGTGGCTCAGTGGTAAAGAATCTTCCTGCCAGTGCAGGGATTCAGGAGATGCAGGTTCAATCCCTGGGTTGGGAAGATACCCTGGAGAAGGAAATGGCAACCCACTCCAGTATTGTTGCCTTGGAAATCCCATGGACAGAGGAGCCTGGTGGGCTACAGTGCATGGGGTTGCAAAGAGTTGGACACAATGTAGCTACTCAACAACAGCAACAATAACAAGAACATGGGTCCCCACAGGCGTTCAGACCCAAATCAGAACCTCCCTGGACAGAGAGAGGAAGTAGGCAGAATAGGAATAGCCATTTTGAGGAGGGCTTTGGACACTCAGGGCATATATCTCTTGACCAGGGAAGAAGCCCAGTCATTGTTGACTGGTTCCAAGAAAAGGCTGAGGCTTCTTAAAAATATATCTCCTTGTAAAACCTCACGTTTAGTTCTGCTTGCTGAGCAAAATGTGTGGAACTGCCTTTTGTCCACTTCCCTGATCTTTCCTCTGCACCCCAGCAGCCTCCTTTCCTTCTGTGATTTTATTTTCCTTTCAAGATAGACCTGATGGATATTTTAACTTGATTTCACAGGGTGAAAAATGTCATTGGACTTCAGCATGTGATTTTTTTGGCTCCCTAAATTAGCTTTGACACATCAAATGGTTGCCCTTCCAAGGACCCAGGAAAATGGGGTAGGAAAGCTTGAGGCTCCCCAAATGGCCTCATCCTCATCACTCTCATCCACATCAGTCTCACCTCCATCAGCCTCACCTCCATCACTCTCATCTCCATCACTCTCATCCCTATCAGTCTCACCTCCATCACTCTCATCTTCATCACTCTCATCCCTATCAGTCTCACCTCCATCGCTCTCATCCCCATCACTCTCATCCCCATCACTCTCATCCCCATCACTCTCACCTCCATCACTCTCATCCCATCAGTCTCATCCCCATCACTCTCACCTCCATCACTCTCACCTCCATCACTCCCACCCCCACCACTCTCACCTCCATCACTCTCATCCCCATCACTCTCACCTCCATCGCTCTCATCCCCATCACTCTCATCCCATCAGTCTCACCTCCATCACTCTCATCCCCATCACTCTCACCTCCATCACTCTCACCTCCATCACTCTCACCTCCATCACTCTCAAGCATACCCATGTGCACACACTAGTCTCAAACTCTAGCCATAAACCCACTTGAATTAGGAAAGGTGAAATAAGGAACTTTGCATCTTAGGAACGACACAGTCTTTGGTGCCCAGGAGAGGCTACTGGGACTTGGTGACTTACCGAAGAGGAGCGCAACTGTCCAGAGCAGCATGGGGCCCAGCCTGGCGTGGAAGAGGGTCCACAGGGCAGACGGGAGTCAGGGGCGAGGATGGCAGGGAGAGCATCTAGGCCACAGGGGTGGGTGGGTGACCCCCTCTGACGTGGGTTGTGTTAGCGCTTGATAATCTAAATACAGGAAGTGGGGAAGAAACTACAAGCTCAAATTGGTATTTCTTCTTTGCTAGAAGGAGCGTAACACAAATGAATTTTCTTGACTATAAAGCATAAGGTAGTCAGATAAGCCACTGGCAAGCACTTTATTGTTTTCTTAATATATATATATATATATATTACTGAAGTATAGTTGACTTACAATGTTTCAGGTACACAGCAAAGTGATTCAGTTATACATATACACATATATTGTTTTTGAAATTATTTTCCATATAGTTGCCTGTGCTGTCCCGTAAACCTTTGTTACTTGTTGCATATCTATTTTTAACTAGAAATCTAGCATTCTATTAATACTAAGTCAAACAAGTGGAATCAAAATGTCATTAATTGTGTTAGCAAAAATTCATGTTTTCTAAAATATATATAATACATATTACTTATATACATATATGTATATAAAAGCTTTTCTACTACATTTGATGAAGGCTTGAGAAAGAACATAAAAAAAAAGAATAGATGGAGAAGTTGGAAAACATAAATTGCCGCCAGTGTCCCAGCCCAGTGGTGAAGCCCCGCTGACCCCCGCCTCCACAGGAGGCCCTCCAACACGAGCAGGTACTTTTGGTTCAGTCTCCTGTGGGGTCACGGCTCCTTTCCTCTGGGTCTTGGCGCACACAAGATTTTGTCTGTGCCCTCCAGGACTGGAGTCTCTGTTTCCCCCAGTCCCGTTGAAGTCCTATAATCACACTCCTTTGGCCTTCAAGGTCAGGTTCCCCAGGGATTCGCAGTCCCTTTGTCAGATCCCCAGGCTGGGAAGCCTGATGTGGGCTTCAGAGCCTTCACCACAGTGGGAGAATGTCTTTGGTATTATTGTTCTCCAGTTTGTGGGCCACCCCCCAGGCTGCTATGGAATTTGATTTTACTGCGGTTGTGCCCCTCTTACTGCCTCGCTGCAGCTTCTTCTTGGTCTTCGGACATCTTTACCTTTTCTTCTTTATCTTTTTTTGGTGGGTTCCAGCATCCGCCTGTCCGTGGTTGTTCAAAGGCTAGTCGTGATTTTGGTGCTCTTGCAGGAGGGATGAGTGCACTCCCTTGCAAGCACTTTTGAACACTCTCTTGGTGGTTTGAAAAGGCTCATGCCAGGAATTAGGGTGGGGCATGGCTAAGGAAAGACCCAGAAACTGCCAGAATTTGCTAGCCTCAGCATCACTTGGTCTGGAAGGTAGCACAGCAAAGGAAACACTAAGATCCTCCACAATGCCCCGCCTCTTGTTCTCCAAGGTGCCCTCTTCTTCAAGAAGAAATGTGTCTGGCCTCTGCAATAAGGTAGAGAAGTGGAATCCTGAAGATATTCCATAGGGCCATCAGCTCAGCAGAGAATCAGGGATCAACGTGGCTGGCGTAGAATGGGGATGGAGGTTCTGCCTGAGGCTTTAAGACTATCAGGTAATTATTTTGAGAAGAACTGTTCATTAAAGACATCATTAAAAGAGTGAACAGGTAAGCCACAGAGTGGCAAGATATTTTAAATACATATGGCTGACAAAGGACTGGTATCCAGAGTGCAAGGATTTCTACAATTCAACATGAAAAAGACAGGCAACCCTCTAGAAAAATGGACAATATTTTGGATAGCTCCTTTACAAACACAGATATCCAAGCTTTCAATAAACACAGGATAAGGAACTTGACTTCATAAATCACTGTGGGAGTGCAAACCTGCACAGCAATAAGATTCCACTGCATCCCCCATAAGAATGGCAAAAACTATAGATGACCAAGCGCTGGCGAGGGTGTGGAGCAACTAGAACTCATGTGCCCCTCCAGAGGGAATATAAATGGGTACAGCCACTTTGGAAAACTGTGGCAAGATCTAATCAACCTGGACACACGGATCCCGAGGGCCCAGTGTTTTCATTCTGAGGTATTTGCACACGCGTGGGCATCACAAGACAGGTGCAGGAATGTTCATAGCGGTGTCACTTGTAACAGACGAAAACTGGAAATCACTGGTCTCTCAGCACAGATGGAGACCATCCCCCTGGCCCCCATGTCCTTTGAGAACTGAACATGTGAATTTAAGGCAAAGCGTGGAGAGCTGGGTAAAACGCCAGGAAGCATTTTCTGACAGTGAGTTCTTCCCGGAAGACTTTAGGTGAGAATTTTCAGTCTGAAAAGAATTTGCTGTGCTGACTGCTGAAGGAGTTTCCCAGGTGGCGCTCAGTGGTATAAAACCTGCTTGCCAAAGCAGGAGATGTAAGAGATTTGGGTTTGATCCCTGTATTGGGAAGATTCCCTGCAGAAGGGCATGGCAACCCACTCCATTATTCTTGCCTGGAGAATCCCATGGACAGAGGAGCCTGGCGTGCTACAGTCCATAGGGTCAGGAACAGTTGGACAGGACTGCAGCGACTTAGTACATTCGCACTGCTGAAGGTGGGAATGGAAAGGGTGAACTTTCTGTTTTCTCCCCAAGATTCTCTGATTCAGCAGAAATGGGCAACCGATCTGGCACTGCCAGGAAGTTCTTTTGAGTCTCGGTTGATTGGGAGGGAGTTAAAAGGAGTGAGGAAGTAAAGTAGGAATTGAATACCTTGTTGGCTCAGCTCAAGATGTTAACATTTATGCATTTTCCTCTATTCGTTCTCTTTCCAACAGATCTCTCGACTTGAGTCATCTTTAACTTTGTTCAGCTGCAAGTGTAGAGGGTAATGTGACACCTCTGCAGGGCTGCAGCTAAGAGAGGAGACGGAGCAACCACAAATGGTCTAGCTTGCACGCACTGAAGGTGCTTTGCAGGCAGAACCTGTGAAGCCTTGGCCCCTGGCTGCTTCTACCTTCCCTGGGTTCAAGTGGCCTGACCGTGTGAAGCCTCCCCCACTTCTCACCCTACCCTTGCAGAGAGAGGTTTTGTTGCACCTTCAAAGGTGTTAGTGACATTGGCTCTCTGAGCTTAACTGGCTGCACACTGCTTCTTGGGGGTGAAGATCACCAGAGGCAAGCAGGGCTGCTCCCAAGTTAGGATTCTTCCAGGGCCCAGACTGAACGGAATCAAGATTGGAATGGGTTGCGGGGGTGGGGGATCAAAACCCACAATACTCTAAGGGAAATGAGGGGCTAAGAGGAGGTGGGTGGATAACAGAGAGGGGATTCTCAGCCAGCAAGGGCTTGAAGCCCAGGGGTCCGCCTTCCTCAGGGTCAGCTCACAGGGGAACGGTGGTGATGGACAATGGCTTCTGGGGAATGGGAAGATTCAGTCCCACTCGTAGGAGGGAAGAGAGGAGAGTAGGGTAGGCAACTGGGGTTAGGGGGCAGCTCTGGGCATGTAGATGCCATGGTGGGCCCCAGAGCCACCCACCTGGACTTAAATCCTTGCTCTGGATACTAATCTGCTGAGAGCTTGGTGAAGTTTTTAATCTTTCTGCACTGCAGAGTCCTTAACTCTAAAGTGAGATAAATGATTACACCTGCATCGTAGGGGTGTTAGGAAGGGTAAATAGATAACACTGTGAGAAATGCTTAGACAATGCTTCTAACAGCCCTCTCTGCAATGGTGGTGATGTTCTCTGGGCTGTTTAGCCAGCTGTTATCAGCTACATGCAGCTACTTGTGGTTGGCTAGTGAGACTGAGGAACTGACATTTTCATTGTTTTAAACTTTTGTTGTTCTGTTGCTAAGTCTGTCCGACTTTTTGCAGCCTCCTGGACTGCAGCTCGCCAGGCTTCCCTATCCTTCACTAACTCCCGGAGTTTGCTCGAACTCATGCTCGCTGAGTCGCTGATGCCATCCAACCATCTCATCCTCTGTGGCCCCTTCTCCTCCTGCGTTCAATCTTTCTCAGAATCAGGATCTTTTCCAATGAATTGGCATTTTGCATTAGGTGGTCAAAGTATTGGAGCTTCAGCTTCAGCATCAGTCCTTCCAGTGAATATTCAGGGTTGATTTCCTTTAAGATAGACTGGTTTGATCTCCTTGTTTGTTCAGGGACTCTCAAGAGTCTTCTCCAGTACCACAATACAAATTAAATAGCTAGATGTGGCTAGTGGCTGCCTTGTTGAATATTGCAGGCTTAGAATAATGCCTGGCAAGTGCTTGATGATTAGCTGCTGTTGTAAGGAAGAGTAAAAGCCTTGAGCCACTAGAGCCTTCCTTTCAACCTTAGCTTGTACTGGTAAATCCCAGAGAGGTGAAGCAATTTGTGCAAAGGTACTCAGCCATGAAGCCTGCTGGGACTGGAGTCACATCCCTAGCTGGGACTGGAGGCCCAAGGAAAGACTTGACATTTTAGAATTAATGGCAATCCACTCCAGCACTCTTGCATGGAAAATCCCATGGACGGAGGAGCCTGATAGGCGACAGTCCATGGGGTCGCAAAGAGTCAGACACGACTGAGCGACTTCACTTTCACTTTAGAAAGAGGGCAGGAGCTGTAAAGACCAGGAGTCCAGTGAAGATGGAGCTAGACAGGGAATGAGACTCTGGGCCTGGCCTGCAGAGGGCAGACAACATGGAGGCATCTGATCACCACCCTCTTTCCCTTTCCTCCTAGAGACTTGGAGAACGAGCTTGGACGGGCCAATGGGAAACTTTGTATCAGGCTTGCAGCGACCCCTTGTGGTTACATAGACAACTGCCCTAACGAGAGCATCTTTATTAATATCGAAAGATCATTCTCTATTTACCCACCCATCCAGGAAGCTTTATTTTTTATTTTTTAGGTCTTGCTCAATGCCCTGTATATCCTGCCTTCAGGAGCTCAGGAGGAGACAGGCATATACTCAATATAGTCTTTGTGTTTTTTAAAGCATTTTTTCATGCCTCCATTATCCTATTTTCATCAATTTGTTTTATTGTCTTTTTCTAATTCCAATTTTTGATCTCCCTAAAGCCAAGAGCCAAGTCTAGTTTATTTTTGTGTCTCCAGGCCTAGCATAGTAAGATCTTCAAGATACAGCAAAGTATAATTTTTAGAAGTTCTGGAGTCAAAGAGTTGGGTTCTAATTCTGGTTCTGCTGATGGGGGTGGGAGGGGTGGCTTAATCTCAGATTTTAAATCTCTAACAAGGTGATAATGACATTGATTTCTAATATTGTGGAGAGGATTATGCTTTTGCTCACACAATATCTTGTACACTCATCTCTCCACCTGAAATTGGGGTCTACACTTACATCTTCGATTCCTGGGTCAGGATGATCCCCTGGAGAAGGAAATAGCAATCCACTCAGTATTCTTGCCTGGGAAATCCCACGGACAGAGGAGCCTGGCAGGCTACAGCCCATGGGGTTGCATAGAGTTGAACACAACTGAGTGATTAACACTTGGCCTTCGCTTCATGGAAGCTCTTTGCTGACCAGGCTTCAGGGCACATACATGTCTCAGCTTCAGGGCACATACGTGTCTCAGCATTTAGCATACCTATCTGGCATTGTAATCACCTCTTGTATGCATTCCCTGCAAAGGACTGCAAGCCCTCAGAGGTTACAGGCCACATTGTCTTCTGTGCTGTGCATTCAGTGTCTGATTCAACAAATCTGTGTGGGATGGAGGATGAGATACAGCAGAGGCCCCCCTCCTACGGGTCCTACTAATGTCCAGTAGCAACCAGCAGGAGGCTGCTGAATTGTCACCCGATTTGACCTTCTTCAGGTCCTCTCACCCCACCCCTCGATTCTCTTACTCTTAAATAAATGGGTCTTAAGGTGAGAGTTTCCTACCTTGCACGGCTTTGTTTATTTGCTTGTTTCTGGTTCTGTTGCTGAGGTTTTGTTTCGTTTGTTTTGGCCATACCACGTGTTATGTAGTATCTTAGTTCTCCCAACCAGGGATCACACCTGCCTCCTGCAGCGGAAATGCAGAGTCTTAACCATTCCCTGATAGCTCAGTTGATAAAGAATCCACCTGCAATGCAGGAGACCCCGGTTCAATTCCTGGGTTGGGAAGATCCCCTGGGGAAGGGAAAGGCTACCTACTCCTGTATTCTGGCCTGGAGAATTCCACGGACTGTACAGTCCATGGGGTCTCAAAGAGTTGGACACGACAGAGCGACTGTCACTTTCTCACATCCTCAACCACTAGACTGCCAGGGAAGTCTGAGATTTCCCTACCTAATGTGCTTGGTTGTCTCTGAGTTAGCCTAGTATCCAAATAACTCAGCAGCTCTATTTCTTCCTTTCTGGCAATGAGAGATCATCCACTTCTTTGAAGGGGGGGTGTCCCATTTGCTCTATGTTTCTTTGAATCACAACTCCACCCCACCTCAGTTTCCTCACTTTTGATTGTATACATACTCATTACATTCTTCCTTGCATTTTTTTCCCCTAAGTAGTATGTTAACGTTTTTTTCAGTCGTGCTTCAGATAGGGCAGCCTAGAAGCCTGTGGTCACCAAAAGCAGCCTTAGAAATTAGGGAATGGTTTCATAGAAGTGACTGGAAATGGATGGAGACACATTCTTCCCTGGAGACTGAGGAAGAAAAACATATACAATTAAAGCAATAAGTTGGATTGTTTGAGGTTTTTTTGTTTACCATTGTCAAACATAATCTATTTCATGCATTTCTACAGAATGCATAAAATAGGTCAGATTTTATTTTCTTCAGTTTGCTTATTTTCTCCTCCTGTTCCCTGCATAATGGGAAGACGGTGGACGTGTGTATTTAGAGAAGGTGGGGGTAGAGGACTGGGGGCACTGGACCCTGGAGTTGGACGCCTGTGAGCAAATAAAAACTAAACATGGCAACGAGGTATCTGGGAACGAGCACAGGGTTTGAATCAGACAGACCAGAGTTCAGGTCCCGGCTCAGCTGCATTCACCACGTGCCTTGGGTTTCACTCTCATTCATCTCTTGCTGCATTCACCCCCTCCACTCCTCCCTGCACCAATTTCTCTCTCCACTGGGTCCCTTTCGTCTGCATGTGGTCATGCACAAGTACCGTCTCAAACCAAACAAACTTTGCCCTCTGCCTTCCTCATCCCTTTCAGCTTCCACCCATGCTTCTCCTCCCTTTACTGCCAAGTTTTCAGAGGAGTCACCCACACTCCCTGTCTCCTCTTCTGCAATCCCTCCCCAGTTCTCACTCTCGGATGATCTGCCTTCAGCCCTCACTGACCCACTTTTGTCACTCACAATGGCTCCTCTGTGTCCAGCCTCAAAGACCTGCCCCCTGATCGCCTGGCTCCTCAGCAGCGTTTCCAAAAGTCAGGCTGCTTCCCTCCTGAAACACTTCTTGACATCCATTACCTCCCCCTCATCTGATGGTCTCCTACTTCTCTGGCTAATCCTTCTTAGTCTGTTTACTGGACCCTTTTCTTCCTGACACTGAATGTAGGGGTCCTCAGAGCTCAGTCCCGGGATCCCCTCCCTTCCCATCTCTTCTCTGTTTATGCTGTTTCCCTGGCCCCACAGCATTAAATAGTGTAAGGCAACCCCAAATTTATATATCCTGACCTGACCCGACCTCTCTGGTGGACTCTGACCCCGAATATACAACTGCTGGTTCTCCTCCTCCACTGGGGTGGTTCACAAATACTTCGAACTTTGCATATCCAAAAGAAAACCCTTTGTCCCTCTTCGTGCTGGGAACAAATTACCCTTCCACTGTTCCCACCCTCCTCCCCATGTTTTCTCATCTCAGTAAGCACCACCACTCAGAAACTTCAGAGCCATTTCTTACCACTAATCTATCATCTAGTTCTATAGGTTCCTCTCCAAAATATGTCTCAAATCCACCTCATTCTCCCCATCTTTACTGCTACCTATAATGGAGTTCCTGATACCTTTTGCCTTCATCACTGGGAAAGCCTCTTGATCCTTTTCATTATAGGGGACTGGATTGCAAAAGTAGGAAGTCAAGAAACACCTGGAGTAACAGGCAAATTTGGACCTTGGAATATGGAATGAAGCAGGACAAAGACTAATAGAGTTTTGCCAAGAGAACACACTGGCACACACCCTCTTCCAACAACACAAGAGAACACTCTACACGTGGATATCACCAGATGGTCAACACCGAAATCAGATTGATTATATTCCTTGCAGCCAAAGATGGAGAAGCTCTATACAGTCTGCAAAAACAGACTGGGAGCTAACTGTGGCTCAGATCATGAACTCCTTATTGCCAAATTCAGACTTAAATTGAAGAGAGTAGGGAAAACCACTAGACCATTCAGGCATGACCTAAATCAAATCCCTTATGATTATACAGTGGAAGTGAGAAATAGATTTAAGGGACTGGATCTGATAGATAGAGTGCCTGATGAACTACGGACGGAGGTTCACAACATTGTACAGGAGACAAGGATCAAGACCATCCCCATGGAAAAGAAATGCAAAAAAGCAAAATGGCTGTCTGGAGAGGCCTTACAAATAGCTGTGAAAAGAAGAGAAGCAAAAAGCAAAGGAGAAAAGGAAAGATAGAAGCATCTGAATGCAGAGTTCCAAAGAATAACAAGGAGAGATAAGAAAGCCTTCCTCAGTGATCAATGCAAAGAAATAGAGGAAAACAATAGAATGGGAAAGACTAGAGATCTCTTCAAGAAAATTAGAGATACCAAGGGAACATTTCATGCAAAGATGGGCTCGATAAAGGACAGAAATGGTATGGACCTAACAGAAGCAGAAGAGATTAAGAAGAGGTGGCAAGAATACACAGAACTGTACAAAAAAGATCTTCACGACCAAGATAATCACAATGGTGTGATCATTCACCTAGAGCCAGACATCCTGGAATGTGAAGTCAAGTGGGTCTTAGAAGGCATCACTACGAACAAAGCTAGTGGAGGTGATGGAATTTCAGTTGAGCTATTTCAAATTCTAAAAGATGATGCTGTGGAAATGCAGCACTCAATATGCCAGCAAATTTGGAGAACTCAGCAGTGGCCACAGGACTGGAAAAGGTCAGTTTTCATTCCAATCCCAAAGAAAGGCAATGCCAAAGAATGCTCAAACTACCGCACAATTGCACTCATCTCACATGCTAGTAAAGTAACGCTCAAAATTCTCCAAGCCAGGCTTCAGCAATACATGAACCGTGAACTTCCAGATGTTCAAGCTGGATTTACAAAAGGCAGAGGAACCAGTCATCAAATTGCCAACATCCACTGGATCATTGAAAAAGCAAGAGAGTTCCAGAAAAACATCTATTTCTGCTTTATTGACTATGCCAAAGCCTTTGACTGTGTGGATCACAATAAAGTGGAAAATTCTGAAAGAGATAGGAATACCAGACCACCTGACCTGCCTCTTGAGAAACCTATATGCAGGTCAGGAAGCAACGGTTAGAACTGGACATGGAACAACAAACTGGTTCCAAATAGGAAAGGAGTACGTCCAGGCTGTAGATTGTCACCCTGCTTATTTAACTTCTATGCAGGGTACATCATGAGAAACGCTGGACTGGAAGAAGCACAAGCTGGAATCAAGATTGCCAGGGGAAATGTCAATAACCTAGATATGCAGATGACACCACCCTTATGGCAGAAAGTGAAGAGGAACTAAAAAGCCTCTTGATGAAAGTGAAAGAGGAGAGTGAAAAAGTTGGCTTAAAGCTCAACATTCAGAAAACGAAGGTCATGGCATCTGGTCCCATCACTTCATGGGAAACAGTGGAAACAGTGTCAGACTTTATCTTTTTGGGCTCCAAAGTCACTGCAGATGGTGACTGCAGCCATGAAATTAAAAGACACTTACTCCTTGGAAGGAAAGTTATGACCAACATAGATAGCATATTGAAAAGCAGAGACATTACTTTGCCAACAAAGGTCCATCTAGTCAAGGCTATGGTTTTTCCAGTAGTCATGTATGGATGTGAGAGCTGGACTGTGAAGAAAGCTGAGCACCAAAGAATTGATGCTTTTGAACTGTGGTGTTGGAGAAGACTCTTGAGAGTCCCTTGGACTGCAAGGAGATCCAACCAGTCCATTCTAAAGGAGATCAGTCCTGGGTGTTCATTGGAAGGAATGATGCTAAAGCTGAAACTCCAATACTTTGGCCACCTGATGCCAAGAGTTGACTCATTGGAAAAGACCCTGATGCTGGGAGGGACTGGGGACAGGAGGAGAAGGGGACGACAGAGGATGAGATGGTTGGATGGCATCACCAACCAGATGGACGAGTTTGGGTGAAATCTGGGAGTTGGTGATGGACAGGGAGGCCTGGCGTGCTGCAAATCATGGGGTGGCAAAGAGTCGGACACGATTGAGCGACTGAACTGACTGATAATGGAGTTCCTGATATCTTTTGCCTCCATCACTGGGAAAGCCTCTTGATTCTTTTCTGCACCTCTGCTCTTGCCCGCCCATGCATTTCACAGAGAAGAAAGACCTGACTTAACAGGCAATATAAACAGACCCATCGTAAACACTCCCTGACTTAAAACTTCCAATGTCTCTCCATTGCACCAGAATGAAACATACCCTGTTTTGTAAAGCCCAGAAGGGCTTTTACAAAAGTGTCTCTTTCTAGCCTCATGTGAAGCTAGCTGCTTCTCTTCCTTTGCTGTGGATCATCCTTCAGGTCTGTGAACGACCTCAGAGACTCCCTCCTCACAGCCTTCATCTGCTGCTCCTTTTGCCTCAGAGCCTCTGCCCCCGCCCCCACCTCTTCTTCCCCTCTCCATAGTGTGTAATGATATAAAATTAAGGAAAGTGATAAGGTAAGCAGCATCTGAGTACTCACCACCCAGCTCTATTTAATCTAAAGTGCTGTCTTACTTGCTTCAGATTTTTGTCTTTCTTAAAGGAATAAAGTAGCACGGAATTAGCTGAAGACATCTCGCCCCTGGACTCCTTCCTAATTCTAGTCTCTCTCCTTTCCCAGAAGTAACTTCTGAATTTGTTGTTTATCATCCCCGCCCCACCCCGCTTTTTTTTTTTTTTAACTTTCCTTACATGCGTTTGTATCCATCAACAATATTTAGTTTGCAGGTATTGTGGGAGGGTTTTATTGTGGGAAGATTCTGCAACTCACCCAGTTCTTCAGCATGGTTTCTGAGAGGGATCCATACTGAAACAGGTGGTTCTGGCTGTCATTTCTACGAAGGCATAGTATTTCATTGGATACAAATGTCTACGGGGAAGGCGACGGCACCCCACTCCAGTACTCTTGCCTGGAAAATCCCATGGACGGAGGAGTCTGGTAGGCTGCAGTCCATGGGGTTGCGAAGAGTTGGACACGACTGAGCGACTTCACTTTCACTTTTCACTTTCTTGCATTGGAGAAGGAAATGGCAACCCACTCCAGTGTTCTTGCCTGGAGAATCCCAGGGACGGGGGAGCCTGGTGGGCTGCCGTCTCTGGGGTCGCATAGAGTCGGACACGACTGAAGCGACTTAGCAGCAGCAACAAATGTCTAACTTGATTTACTCTCCTAATGATCAATTATGGTGCCATTTTCAATTTTTGGCCATTATAAACAAGGCTTCAAAGAACATCTGAACACATCTCCTTGTACACATACTTGAGAGTTTCTCTAAGGTAAAACCTTAAAATCGGAATTTCTGAGTAATCTCTGCAACTTTACTAGATTGTGCCGGATTGCTCTTCAAAGCTGTTGAAGAGTTTCCACTCCCACTGCAGCCGGGACGTTTCCCGAGCTCCTTATTCTTACTACCGAGCTGCCGAGCTCGGTCAGGGCTCCAGGGGGCGCCGTGCAGCTCCCTGTAATTCGTGGTGGCCACGCCACAGCTGTTGGACTCCGCTTTTGTCGCTGCTATTAAATGTTCGTGGTCCGCTGGGCCAGCAGTCATTGCTGAAGACGGTATCCCAGAGATGCGTTAAGGGCAAGCTCCAGCCTCTGGGTCGCTGGGAGATGTGGTCTTAATCCTCCTGTTTTCCAAATCTTTTCTAAAGTTTGAAAGCAGTAGAAAACAAAACCTTCTCCGTCTTGAACTAAAACCAAACAAGAGCCTAGGTTCCCAAAAGAAAAATCTGTATGCTTAATCAGAGAAGGCAATGGCACCCTACTCCAGTACTCTTGCCTGGAAAATCCCATGGACGGAGGAGCCTGGTGGGCTACAGTCCATGGGGTCGCTAAGAGTCGGACACAACTGAGCGACTTCACTTTCACTTTTCGCTTTCACGCATTGGAGAAGGAAATGGCAACCCACTCCAGTGTTCTTGCCTGGAGAATCCCAGGGATGGGGGAGCCTGGTGGGCTGCTGTCTATGGGGTCGCACAGAGTCGGACACGACTGAAGCGACTTAGCAGAAGCAGTATGCTTAATATCCAAATATACAATGCTAACATTTTAACCTATATGTTTCCTTCAGATGTTTTCTTTTTAAGACACAAAACATTCCAGTTACACTTGGAATTCTCCTCCTATTCTTTCACCTCTCTGCCTTCCGGAGGCAGTTAAGATCCTGAGTTTGGCCAGTATCCAAACAATAAATTTGCATAACATGTATGTATCCATAAACAATGTATAGTATTATTTATTTTTTTATATATACAAGTGGTATTCTGTACCTAATACTCCTGCAGTTTTATTTCCTATGCACGCATTGTTTCTAAGATATATCTAGCTCATTCAGTATTTATCTATTCTCCTAACAATGTATTTTTTATATTGTTTTCAGCGTTTGTGTATTTAAACAATGCTGTATGCACACTTCAGGAGGGTGAAGATGTTTATGGTTTGTTCATGTTTACTTTTGAGCCCCTACAAGTGTGCCTGGCACATGGAAGTTGCTTGATAAATTTGCACTGAGTTAATGAATAAATGAATAGCCTCACACATGTTTCTAGGCGATCCACATGCAGACTTTGCCTAGAATATACATATAAAAGTGAAGAGGCTGGATTTTCAGGTGAACTCGGCCTGTCACTCTCCAAGGTTTACTATTCTTTGGGTTTCCAGCTGGCGACTGCCAGCCAGGACAGCCCTGGGACCCAGGGTGGTTTGGCGTTTGTAGCCGTCTCCATGAGTCTGAGGATCCTGCATGTTCCTGTGGTGGGAGCTGTCTTTGGTGTCCCTGGCACTGCCACTCCTTGGCACACAGCATGCCCTTTACTTACAGGAGAATGTGCCATCTGGTCTGTTTGGCTCCTCTGTATTTGACAAACTGACCACTATTGGGAGAAGAGAAGACAAGTTCAAAGTTAAGCTGATGGGTGTAATGGGAGAGAGGGCTGGGGAGCAGGGTGAAACTGAGGCGGAAGGATGAACTTACAGGGCACCCCTTGGCTTTGGGACGGCAGGGAGGGAAATGCCGGGTGCTGGGCTGAATGCAGCCCCAGGGGTGCCCTCCCCCGTGGGCCTGTGAATCGGGTCAATGCAGCCCCAGGGGTGCCCTCCCCCGTGGGCCTGTGAATTGAGTCAACAGCTCAAGATGCGAAATGAGACTCCAGTGATCCGCCAGAGCAGTGGGTGTGCAGGAGCCAGTACCCGCTGCCATTGGGAAGGCCCACTTTTATAGCATGTAGGATGACACTTCCCTGAGATCCTTTCCCATTTGGAAAGCACTAAAAAAGCACAACCTGCTAAGCCCAGAGGGTGAGCACTCTGACTTAACAGCCCTTCTACTTTCTTTTGCAAAGCATTAAAGTCATTAACTTCCAGCAGGCAGGGAAAGGTTCTTACTTAACTGTTCTCTTCCGAAGAGTCTTAAAAATCAGCTGCTGTGAGACCTTGTCTGTCATTGGCGGTGTGAAACCATAGAGCACCGTACAGCTGCCAAGTGCTGGGGCCATTCTGTCACTGTGTAACCTAAGAAGAACTGAACCCAGTGGCGTGTCCTCTGCTCAGAAGCCGTGGTGACTCCGCACTGTGGACCAGGTATGATCCTTCCCCTTTGCTGGGAGGTTCTGCTGCCCTTTCACTTTTACTGAGTCTAACCACGTGTTTCCTGCTACCGGAGGAGGTTTCGCCTCATCTCTGCCAAGTGACCCTACACCTTTCCCTCTCCCTCACTGTCACCCATTCATCTTGACCGTCTCTCTCTCTAAGCCCCATGTGTGGACTCATTACCTGATACATAACATTTGAATTTTTAATAACATCCAACATTTGCATATCCCTCTACGCTATCTGACCACACCCTCCACATCTCACTGAAGGTTCAACTTCGTGAATTTTGCCAAACACATTCCTCTTATCTCTTTAATCACTAAGTGTTTATACATTGCATATTTTCTAATTACAGGTAATCATCTTTGCAGGCACACTTAGGGGTGTACCTGTCATGTATCCCCCAGTAGATTATGCTGCTGCTGCTAAGTCACTTCAGTCGTGTCCGACTCTGTGCAACCCCATAGACGGCAGCCCACCAGGCTCCTCGTCCCTGGAATTCTCCAGGCAAGAACACTGGAGTGGGTTGCCATTTCCTTCTCCAATTCATGAAAGTGAAAAGTGAAAGGGAAGTTGCTCAGTCGTGTCCAACTCTTCTCGACCCCATGGACTGCAGCCCACCAGGCTCCTGCATCCATGGGATTTTCCAGGCAAGAGTCCTGGAGTGGGGAGCCATTGCCTTCTCCCCAGTAGATTATACATTTCCCTAAATTTATTATATTCTTCCCATTCCTGCCTCTGTGTGCAGATACCCAGGCGGGTGGGGGCATGTCAATTAACCACTCACCACATGCTTACTGAGCACCCAGGTGCCAGGCATTATGCTGAATGGTACAGGGTTTGGGCATGGTCCTGAGACTCTTGTAGGAAAGAGAGAAATCGAACAACTGAGTGAATCATTATAGGTAAGCAAAGGGCCACAAAGTAGAACAGATGCTCTGGGAATACGTGTGAGTATATGTGGGGGTGGTTGGATGCCATTTCCCAGGAAATGGTGTTAAACTGAGGCCCACAGTGGGGGTAGAAGTTGGGAGCTAGGCAGAGCTGGGGAACGAATCATCTCAGGCAAAGGGAATAGCATGTGCCCAGACTGTCATGCAGAGAGCATAAAGCATCTGGTAACATGCAGAAAAAGGTTAATTCAGCTGGCGTGGGTTGCCCCAACCTTATACATTCCAAAGGTCTTCAGGACTGCCTCTGGATCAGCGCTTGTAAAATGACCTCTGAACTCTTGGAATATCCTGCCTGAAAAGAGTACCTCTGTACACGTGAGACCTTGGGCCGGGCCAGAGAGTCTATGCTAACAAAGTGACACGGTGAGTGCCTATTTTTAGACCCTGAGGATTTTGGGGGCCTTCCATATCGATTTGAGCGGCTAAAGTCAGTTATGCAAATGCTGCCTATATGATACTCAAATGACCCCCAACAAACACCCTGGATACCATGGCCTGGTTGAACCGCCCTGGTTGGCAGTATTTATGTGTTGCCGCACATTGCTGCTGGGAGAATGCAGTACTCCACTCAGAGGGCATCACTGGAGCCCCTGCCTGGCTCCTCCTGGACTCTGTCCCGTGTGCCTGTATTCTTTGCAGGCTGTGATGTGTGTCCTTTCACTGCAGTAAACCACAGTGGAGAGGATGACAGCTTTTCTGTGAGTCCCTCTAGCAAATCATCAGAGTGGTCCTGCCTGTGCGTGCACTAAATTGCTTCAGTCATGTCTGACTCTTTGTGACCCCATGGGCTGTAGCCCACCAGGCTGCTCTGTTGATGGGATTCTCCAGGCAAGAATAGTGGAGTGGGTTACCATGCCCTCCTGCAGGGGATCTTCCCCACCCAGGGACCAAACCAGAGTCTCTTATGTCTCCTGCATTGGCAGGTGGGTTCTTCACACCAAGGAAGCCCAAGAGTGGTCTTAGGACATCCCCCCCACCCCCAATACAGGTAGAACAGAGAGAACAAGGGCTATAGGGGAGGGGAGTGATAGAGGTGAGGAAGGAGATGGAGAAAGGGACTGGGTTTTTCAGAGCCTTCTCGGTCAAGCTCAAGGTCAAGAATGACATAGTTTTGCCTGTGGGATTGATTCCAGTGTGGTTACTTTATTTCTGTTCCATGGCCCTAGGTTGCATCCAGCCCTAGATATCACCAAATGTACCTACAGAAAACACGTCAATCAGTGAATTTGCAAGGCGTGGGGTTGGGGGGCCCCAAGGGCACATAAAACCTATTGGAGACAAGCAGTGTCGCCTGTCCAGATGGCCGCACCCACTATTTCTCATACGGCCTGCCCTGGGTTTGAGGCAGAGTCGCTGCTCAGTATATATTGGTAAAGAAGAAATAGTGGTATGTTTATTAAAAAGCTTGGGTGGGGGGGAATCCCAGAACTGTTTTCTGTACTGAATCCCACATAATGAAAACTCAGAGGTGACATCACCAATCTGTTTCATGATCACATATCCATGGTGACAGAATAAGTAAAGGGAGAAAATAGGGTCAGGGAGTGGTTGAAGCGATTTAAGCAATTTGTTGGCACAAAGGACTCAGTTATCAAGGTTGCAAGTAAGTCATCAACTTCAGGCGTGGACGTGCACCAAAGTGTTTCTTAAATTTCTGCTTGCTTGGACAAGCATGCTGCCTTCTCAAGAGTATGCCTGGAATCCATAATAGCCAGAGAAAAATGTTAAAGTAATGGATGAAGTGCTTATGTAACGCATTTCTAAATCAACGAGGGACTATATTTTTGATGGTGCAGGAGGCTTGAGGCAGAAGCCTGTTAGAGGTGATGACTGTGCTGGCGGCCCAACACTCCCAAGTCAGAACCATGCTGCTAAGGCCTGGGGCAGCAATGGGCTGGGGGGGCACGTGATCTCAGAGCCCCACTGACAGCCCCGTGAGCCAAGTGCCTCGGTTCTGGGGAACATAGGATGCTGTTATGTAATTCGTAATCACAGCATAGTCTCTTCTTTCTGTTCCTGACAGGGAAGGCAGTTTATATTAGACAAACCCAAGTTTGAGCCTTGTTCTGGCTATGTGGCTTTGGGTGTGTTACTTAAACTCCTGGGCCTCAATTTACTCATCTGTGCACTGGTCATTTATAAGAAAACCTTGTTCATACGGTTGTTTTGAAGACTGGATGAGATGAAGCCTATAAAGTAATTTTCACAGCTCCTGGCATGCATCAAGAGCTCAAATAACAACACAACCAGAAAGGATGTTAAGGTTTTTAATAAATCCTCAGACATAAGACATTTTTGAGGGCTCAATGCCAGTCACATATGCCTCAAGATTGTCATGATGAGTGAGGACATCCCCATGCTCTGAGTTAGACAACAGTGGATGCAACAGAAGAGCCCTAAGGAATCAGCTTTACTATTTTGGCCTTTGATGCTTTGGCTGCATTTTAAACAGCAGCCTGTAACTCAGGTGCTATTGGCTTCAGTGTCAGATACAAGGTTGTTCTTTGGCTTCCTAAGAGGATGAAGAGGCTGTGCTAAGATGGCCCCAAGGTCAAATTCTGATGATCGAGATAGATCCCTGTGTGACTGGAGCCAGGGGGAGGTCTTGGCAGGTGTGCTGTGTGGTGGAAGGAGCGTGAGTCTGGAGTTACTACTTGGGTTTGATCCCAGCTCCTTTTCTACAAGTGTGCGAAGCTTCTTTAATGCAAGTATGATGTGTTGGGCAAGTTAGTGGTCTCTACATCTCAGTTTCTACATCTGTTCAAAGGGGAAAATACCTGGCTTGCAGAGTGACTATAAGGATAAACTGGTAACGGTGGAGGGTAAAATACCTTCTATATGGTAAGTGCTTCATAAATGATGATACAAGCAAGCATAGTCACAGCAAAGCGTGAAATGCATTAGTGGTAACTGATACTGTTTTGTGACAAAGCGATCCTGTGAGACCAGATTATTTTCTTTTTTAGAAAGAATGGCAAGATACAGACAACAGGTTTGATGTGAAGATTGGCAGTTCATTCTGGGAAATGGCTTATGGTTTGGATCAAATCCCTGCCCTGGGAAAACCTGATCTAGGGGATCATGAGGGGCAGGCGGAGAGGGTGTGCATGAGGACCAGATTTCCTAGCTGTCCCATGGGATGTTATGAATGTCTGTAAGGGTGATGACGAAGCACAGCTCCAAGGGAAGCGAGGGTAGCTGCAGTGAGTACACAGGATGTAAGCCTGTCTCTGCAGTGGGAGGTAATGGAAACTGCAGCCCAGAGAGCAAGCAGACCCCAGTCCAGGTGTGCTCAGGTGAAGTAGAGGTGGGAGAACCAGGCTGGGGAGGAAAGGTCTCAGAGAAGGGCTCCTGTCCTGACTCCAGCTACTTCTGCTTCAGAACAATTTCCTGGGAGAGGAACCCAAGAGGCGAAGAGGAACCCAAGAGGCGAAGAGGAACCCAAGTGATATGGGGGCAAGTTTTCCACATGGAAAAGCCTCCATTCAGCAGGGAACTCAGATCTGCCAGAGAATAAATACGAGTGAAACTTAAAAAACATGAGGGTGGAAGCCGACATTAAAGCGACGCCCACCAGCAACTCATTGAGAATAAAGCCCTCCTGAGTGTAGCAAGTTAATAGTGTCTATCACCCTCTTGGAAACCTAGCCTGGGAAGACGAGAGGGACTGGGGCCGGGTACCAAACATTGCTTGAAGAAGTAATGGTGTGTGGTGGCATCTGATTGGCCCACTCTCCATCAAGATGTGTGAATCTACAGGAGAAACCCCCGTGCATGTCCCCACCTCACCTCCCATAGGAAGTGAAAGCCTGTGCCTGCTGCTTGTCAGTCTGATGCAGTGGTTCTCAACTGCGCCAACTCTGTCCTCCCAGGGGGCATTTGATAATGTCTGAGGACACTTTCTGTTGTCACATTTTTTGTGGAGGGGGGGTGGGTGGGGATGCTTCCGGCATCTAATAGGTAAATGTCAGGAAAGGAAAGTGAAGTCGCTCAGTCGTGTCCAACTCTTTGCAACCCCATGGACTGTAGCATACGAGGCTCCTTCATCCATGGGATCTTCCAGGCAAGGGTACTGGAGTGGGTTGCCATTTCCATCTTCAGAGGATCTTCCCGACCCAGGGATCAAACCTGGGTCTCCCATATTGCAGGCAGACGCTTTACCATCTGAGCCACCAGGGAGGCCCAGGTAAATGTCAGGGGTCTTGCTAATTTTCTCACAGAGCACAGCAAAGAGCTGCCCAGCCCTGAGTGTCAGCAGTGCTGGAGTTGAGCAAGCCTGGTCTGACTGACATGGAGATTCTGTCAAAGGAGGTTGCTTGTTCGTCTCACCTGTTATCACACTGTGGGGGAGGATGGGGAAGGGTCACGGCTAGCCTGCGATCCCTCACTGGTGGCCATACACAGAAGAGGGGGTGGTGGGAAGGCAAAAAACTGGGGGGTGGGAATGAGCCCAAAGGGAGACTCAGGCTCACCTCCCAAGGTAGACAGAAGGAGAAGGGCAGAGTTTTTCATCTCAAGTCAACCCTTAGTTATTTAAAAACTGATTTCCTTAAGCACATAATTATATGTTTATTTCCCTGTGGAACTCTTGAGGCAGAGGAGACCCGCTTAAATTATGGGGATGGAGGCTGCACACAGGGCTTTAATGGCGTTAGAAAAATTTTCTCTCCTTTGAAGGAGGCTTGGGAGGAAGGGAGGGGCAGGTTCTTTGCTTGCAGTGCAGAGGATCTGGGGGGATGGGGTAAGATAGGAATGGAGGGGCAGAAAGAATGAACAGTGGTTGTGTGACCTCCATAGGCTGGAACTCCAGAGTGCAGCTTCAAGCCTCCCTGCTTTCCTCCAATCCCGGTAATCGGAGGGAACAGATCCAGGAAGTGGGCTGTTCACACCATTCCTTTCCCACTGCCTTCATGCACACACACACTCAATACACCCCTTTGGAAGGAGGCCCTGGTTTGCATCAGGAAATAGAATGGGCCATGCTGTTGGGGGAGGGCAGGGAAGAGGAGACTTTGATGGGAGGAGGGTAAGGGCTTCAGTGCTTCTTGTCATCTATTTTTCACTCTTCTGTTTTGGCCTGAATGCTTGGAATTGTGGTTTCTTCTCTTTGAGAGATGCCCTCACCTGAGTAAGCTGGGTGGGGGCCAAGGGAACAGAATGAAGAAACTGATTACCTAGATTTGACACACAGAGGAAAAAGTGGGGGGTGAGGGGGATGGCTAGGGCACTTTACAGCTTTTCTCTCACTTAGGAGTGAGATTGGCAAGACTCTGGCAAATATTCCTTTTGTCTAAGAGTTGGATTGATGTTTTTGAACTGTGGGTTGGAGAAGACTCTTGAGAGTCCCTTGGACAGCAAGGAGATCAAACCAGTCAATCCTAAAGGAAATCAGTCCTGAATATTCATTGGAAGTACTGATGCTGAAGTTGAAACTCCAATATTTTGGCCACCTGATGTGAAGAACTGACTCATTAGAAAAGACCCTGATGCTGGGAAAGAGTGAAGGCAGGAGGAGAAGGGGACGACAGAGTATGAGATGGTTGGATGGGATCACCAGCTCAATGGACATGAATTTGAGTAAGCTCCGGGAGTTGGTGATGGACAGGGAGGCCTGGCATGCTGCAGTCCATGGGGTCACAAAGAGTTAGACATGACTGAGCAACTGAACTGAACTGGCGAATATTCCTTTTGTCTAAGAGTTGGAGGAGGGCAGAGTTGAGGGGGCAGCAGTGGAAGGAAGATGCAGTGAGGAGTGGGTGGCTTGGGGCTAGTGGTGGCTAGGCTACAAAGAATGGGCTCTATGGAGGAACCCTCTCCTCTTCTATGTCCCACTGGATGGAATGTGTGTCTGTCATAATACCTGTTCTCTGTGGTTGGACTCTGTTGAACCCACCTCCTCGAGGCTGTGAATTACATGTTCTACAGCTGGAGAGTCCCAGCTTCTAACAAAGCCTGGCCCACAGGCACGGAGTACACATTTCATGATGAATCCTTACCTGATCTAGCTTGGTCAGCCTGGTCTGCACATCCCAGAAGAGAAGACAGGAACTCAGACTGGAGTTAAAGCAAAAAATGTTCACCTGCCTAGTCCATCCCACTCATCCTGTCTCTTGAAGCTGCAGGCGTGGTGGTGGTGGTGGTGGTGCTGGCAGGGTGGGATTCAATGCAGGAAGTGAAGGTAACATCTCAGAAACATGGCCAAGGTTCATAGCCCTGAATGTCTTCATTTAACCATCTAATGTCCTCTGTCCAGAGAGGCTGGGTTCCGGCACTCCTCAGCCTCAGACTGTGGGGCAGCATAATGGATTGGAGGTCACAGGTGAGCCGAGCAGCCTAAGGCTGGGGAGAGGCGCCCAGACCCAGGGAGACGGAGATGGTGATTCTCTGTGAACACAGCATGCAGGCCTTCACTGTCTCAACAGGGCTCAAGGGCTGACACACATGGGGCATGTGGGCAGGACTGAAGGGCTGTGTCCACAGGTGCCCTCCTGGCCTGCCAGCATCAGAGACCCTGGCTTGCCAGAGACTGGTTTCCTTTTCACCGACCAGTTCCCCAGAAGACACATCAAATATTTTCAGAGGGCAGATATATAAGAGTTTCAGCATCTTTAAAAGGCTGAAAATGCCTGCTATAGTCCTGGCCCACACTTCTACTTTCCAGAAGTGTGACCTTGGAGCTTTCTGAGCTTTGGCCACCTCATCCAAAGAACAGGGATGGTTTCTGCTTTTCCTTTGTGCTGTGCTGTGCTTACTCGCTCAGTCGTATCCGACTCTTTGCGACCCCGTGGACTGTAGCCCCCCAGGCTCTTCTGTCCATGGGGATTCTCCAGGCAAGAATACCAGAGTAGGTTGCCATGCCCTCCGGAGGGGATCTTCCCAAACCAGGTACTGAACCCAGGTCTCCCACACTGCAGGCAGATTCTTTACCGGCTGAGCTACCCGGGAAGCCAGCTGTTTGTTTATTACAAGGCTACTGAGAAGCTCAACCCACTCCAGTGTTATTGCCTGGAGAATCTCAGGGACGGGGGAGCCTGGTGGGCTTCCGACTATGGGGTCGCACAGAGTCCGACATGACTGAAGAGACTTAGCAGCAGCAGCAGCAACTGAGAAGCTCAAAAAAGTTGATGTGTGGGAGCACTCTGTAAACTGTAAAGTGCTATGCAATGCGAGCTGTTCTTTAAGTTATTTATTCAAGGCAGCAGCAGAGGGACCCCCCACATCAGTGCAGCTCCAGCCATTCCTCCTACCAGGTCCTGCCTGCAGGGAAGGGCTCCTTCAGTCTCTTGAGCCAGCTGGGTACTGGAGAGCTTAGCACTCTTAGCCCACTTCTGCGTCTCTGGCCCCATCTAACGCACAGATCAGGGCCGCGGGGCCCGGCAGAAGGGTACGGAGGCCCCTTATTTCGTTCGCTGGTAGAACTGGAAGACCGCCTTCTCTTGCTCATAGGTCTCGATGGAGCCGGGTCGAAGGCGCCGGATCTCAGCGATGGCGTCTCCGGCAGCCAGGCCCCGCTCCTTCACCAGGTAACAGGCCAGCATGGTGCCAGTGCGGCCAAAGCCCAGGGCACAGTGCACTGCCACCGCCTGCGGGGGGAGCTGGGTGGGGTGGAGCTCGACACATTCCCAACACTCTCCCGCCCCTCATTTGTGAAATACAACCAAGTTTTAAAGATGTAGGGCATTGAAGAGTGAAAATATCTGGTTAAGAATTTATTTTATATTGCTTATATATTGAAAGAATATTTTGGACTTACTGGGTTAAATTATACTATCAAGACGAATTTCTCCTGCTTCTGTTTACCTTTTTAAAAGAGGCTCCATCACATTTGGACAGAACCTTGCTCTGGAGTCTGCTCAATAGCCCTTGACTTCAACCCCAATCTCTCCCTTTCTTTCCAGAGAAAGTCTGTCCACCCTTTCTCCTTCTCAACTCAGAAGAACTTAGCTGGTTCTTTGTTGCCTCTCCTCAAACCCAATTCTCCCGCTGGGCCCTCTTTTTACTCCTCCCTCTTACAGCTTTGGCTTTCTGTACTGGTGTAATGGTTACAATGGTCTTCTGGCCTCACCATCTTCCTCCAATCTTTCTCCTGGAACCCAGTTAAATTAAAACTGGCCCTGACGTCCGCAGCTCCTAGTGTCCCCGCTGACTCCTCCCAAGCCCCTCCCTCCCCGCACTGACCCCGCCCGCTGACCTCTCCCCTGGCGTTGGCCTCGTCGACGATCTTCACGAAGCGGTCGATCTGCTCTGGGCCCGGCGGGCAGAAGTCTGGGATGCGCAGTCGGTGCAGGGTGAGGCCGGGGCAGCTGTCGCTGTGCGGGGCCCGCGCTCCGTCAGTGACACCAGATGCCGTACACCTTGGTCCAGCAGGAACTGGTAGTGGGCGGGGAGCCGGGGCAGCGCCAGCCCCGCCAGCCGGCGGGGCAGCACCCACGAGAAGTTGGGGGGCTGCACGCCCATGGCTGAAAGAGGGCACAGGACAGCAAGTCAACGGCGGTGAAGCCGGTCGGTCCCGCTCCGCCCACCCGCCTTCAGGCCGGGTAACCCTCCACCTACCAGGCAGTGGCGCCTCCTGGGACCACGTGGTCTCTGGGACAGATCCTGGGCGACGTCCTGCGCCGCCGCGGGGGATTGGCCAAGCCGCCTGGGGGGCGGGGCTAGAATGCCGAACTCCTGGCTCTGAGTGACCGCGAGGAGCTATACGGCCCCAAGCAGGACACTCGTTGATTGGTTGGATTGTCAGTAATGGGCGGGATTACTGCAGCGGTGCGCACGGAGATTGGTGGGCCGCAGAAACAGCTAAGAAGGAAAACCTAGAAGGAATTCAGTAATTGTTTTCTGTGGATGAAGCAACCCCGGGTCGAGCTCTGCTGCTCCCTGGCGGTCTTTGGGAGTTATTGCACCACTGGCCATCTGCCCCTGCCCCCAAGAGCCTGGCTCTCATAATTTTCGTCACAGTGGATGCCCAAGAGTTTAAGAGATGGTAAATCTACATCATCCTTAAGGAAGGAATTCCCTCTACAGTGACTCTGACAAGTCATTATCAGTGACTTTTAGAACTTGTCCAGTAAGGGAGAATCACTGTTGTACAGGGGACTCTTCTCATTTTTCCGCTGCTGGAATTATTAAAAACAAACACACAACCGTGTTGCCGCCATCTGGTGCCCTGAAATCTTACCCGGGGTAGTAATTATATAACAACAACAACAAAGACAACAACTTAAAAGGATTAACAAATTGAACATTTACTATGTGTCAGGTATTATCCTAAGTACTTTACATGTATTAACTGATATAATTGCCACAATAATCTTATGTGGTAGGTAATCTAATTAACTCTGTTTTACAGATGAGAACACTAAAGCTCTGGAGAGGTTCAGGAACTTGACCAAGAGGTAACTGATGGAAGGGGATTTGAAGCCTAGCACTTCAGCTCCGGAATCTTTAACAAAACAGTATTGTATTCTAAAGTTCAACAGAAGGTTACTGCTTCTTTACATAACCATCCTCATGCCCCTCAGCTGGGTTAAACAGTTGCAGGATTTCTTTATTTTATTTAATTTATTTATTTATTTTCAACAGTTGCAGGATTTCTTAATTTCTCTTCATGTTTCCTAAGTCCCAGGTTCTGTGAGTCACCCTTCCCTGGAGAGGCTAGAGTTTATATGTGTCATTCATAGAAGGTGGGGAAGTAGATTTGAACACAGTGTCTTAACTGTGATCTCAATGTTTCATATCCTCCTTTGAACAATGTGCTTCTAGTAATCAGACTAATTGTAATTATAAAATAGTTAACTGTTATTGAATTTGCCTACAAACCAGGCCCCGGGCCAGGTGCTTTCTGGAAGAGCCGCACGAGGAAGGTAATTTTATATCCCTTCTGCACATGAGGCTTAAAGAAGTTGGTTAACTTACCTAAGCACACACAGCTAGTAAGTAGCTGGGCTGGTTGAGCCAAGATCTGTCTCATTCCAAGCCCAGGGAACCATGAAGACATACACCCCTCCCTGTCCCTATCTACCTCTCACCCACACACTTGGTTCCAGCAAAATGAAAAGGAAATTTTCTTCCTCCAAAGATCAAAGCCTGCTCTGACCCTGTGGAAAGCGCACTTAACCATTTATCCTGGCAACTGAAGCATTGCCTCCACCTACTCTCCTCAGGTTCCAGGAGCTTCCAGATCTACCCTTTCCCTTTCTTCTGAACAATCACAGCCCTAATTAAGTCCTTCCTGTCTGCACTCCCATTTCCTGCACAACTCGCCACGGCTCTTTCTAGCCCATCCCAGTGTGTTCCCACTATGCCTCTCGGCCACGTTACCCCGTCTCTCCTCCCAGCAACTTCAGTCAACCCCTAGCTCAGCATTTGTGATTGCACTCCCTCAGTGACAAGAGGCACTTGCTCCTATCAGATTGAACTTTTCTTAGTTCCTTTTCCTTGCTGTCCTTTCTTCTCTCCCTCACTCATTAGAGAAAATTTTCCACATCTCTCCCCACCTCCTTATGCCCATTCCTTGCCTCCTTGAGAGCCAGGGCAAAGCCCATCTTTTCCAGAGAGAAGACATTTCTAGGGGAGACAGAGATTCCTATGGGGTCTCTGCAGGGGTTGAAGTGCATCCATTAACCCCTTTTGGGCTTCCTTTGTAGAAATTCCTCCTCCGTCTCTATTGCTCTGCCTCTCGCTTTTAACAGACCCTGCTTGAGTCTCTGCCTTGGTCTATGTCCCCTTGTCAAGAATACTGTTTAATTTTCTGTCTTGGGCCCGGGGCCTCACACTGAAAGAAAAACTCCTTTATGGTGGTTTCTTGGCTAGGATTCTTGCAACTAAAACAATGTCCGCTTCCTACACGTAGGCTCCAGCCCCAGGCAATACTGAGCTTCTTTTCTTTACTCTTCTGTAAAGTGTTACCTGACCTTCAGGAAAATTTAATCTCTATCCCCATCTCATTTTATATAAATATGTACTCCTGGTAGAGCAGTTAGTTTATTGAATTAGGGTTATCGGTTTGTGTCATTCCATCTTTGAATTTCATACATCTAATATAGAGCCTCATACACGGTGCTGAAAAATGTTAAATGAATGAAAAAATATGTATATGCAAGACTGTGAAAGTACATTTCTGGGAGTGTAGGCAAGTCTCCAGGGCTATGTGACAATGGATGTTTGTATCTTTTTTTTTTCACCAGCAAAATGAGTTTATTCAGGAATAGTAAAGAGTTGCAATTTGAGACAAGCAGACTATGACAAGGGCTTCCCCAGTGGCTCAGCATTAAAGAATCTGCAGTGCAGGAGACGTGAGTTCAATCCCTGGGTTGGGATGATCCCCTGGAGAAGGAAATGGCAACCTACTCCTGTATTTTTGCCTGGGAAATTCCATGGACAGAGGAGCCTGGTGGACTGTAGTCCATGGGGTCGCAACAACAAGCACAAAAGAAGTCAGTAGGGGAAAGGTAAGCTTGGATTGGAAGCACCAGCACAGACTTAGGAGGACAGGGTCTTCCTTCCGTTTTGTTCACTGTCTGTTGTGAAAAGCTGGAAATAGCATTCTTTGAAAGTCCAATATAATGGTTTTAGGGCTCTCTACCTCCCACTTCCCCAGCTGATAAGAATGTTTTGACTTTGTCCTCTTTGATGGCGAAGCCTCAGTTCCCTGATGGCTTGATTCCAGCGGCAATTGGAGCTGAAGCCAGAGTCAGAGAATTCCTTCCTCCAAGTGAGTCCCTGTGTCTTACCAAGGCAGAGGGTTGCTTGGATTTGTGTTCCTGTGGCCCTTAGACTGCAGCCAGAGCTCCCAGTGTCTTAAGTGTTCTGATCTTTTGTCTTAACACAGTTCAGACGTGGGACCCTATGATGTGGAAACTGAGTTTAAGAAGGGATGGTGTGGTAGCCAGCCTTAAAGATACTCCCCCCTAGGGAACCACTTCATGTCTTGTGTAATCCTTTCCCACATTGTTAGGGCTGGTTTGTGTCATCAACAGGATTTTGTGGAAATGATGGTATGTGACTTCCTGAATGGAAGAGAGAAGGCAAACCTAAGTGGACATTTGCAGTGACTGCAAATCGATCAGTCGTGACTGACTCTTTGTGACCCTATGGACTGTAGCCCTCCAGTCTCTTCTGTCAGTGGAATTCTCCAGGCAAGAATACTACAGTGGGTAGCCATTCCTTTCTTGAGGGTATCTTCGCTACCCAGGGATGGAACCCGTGTCTCCTGCACTGCAGGCAGATCTTTACTGTCAGAGCCACCAGGGAAGCCCTTTATGACTTTACCTATCTATGTGACTTCTTAGGTAAAGTCATAAAGGACATTATGGTTTTTAACTTGCTCTTTTGTGGGAGAAGCCAGCTGCTGTGTTGTGAGGAGTCTCATGGGAGATCCATGCGGGAGGCTTTGTATCAACCTCGTGGAAGGGGACTGGCTATTTTGGAAGTGGATCTTCTGGCTCCATCAAGACCTTAGACTACCTGCCCAACATCTTGATAATAGCCTCATGGATCCCTGAGCCAGAATCACCCAGTTAAGCCTCCCTTGAATTTCTCATGCATAGAAACTCTGAGATAATAAATACTTAATATTTTAAGCCATCAAATTTTGGGATAATTTCTTATGTGGCAATAGGAAACCAGTACAGATGGGAATATTCAAATAAAAGGAAAGAAGAGAAATAATTTTTCTTTTCTACTATGCATAATAGCATGTGGGATCTTAGTTCCCAGACCAGGGATCTAACCCATGCCCTCTCCACCATCCCCTCCCCCAGCAGTAGAAGCACAGAATTTTAACCACTGGATCATCAAGGAAGTCCTGAGAAATAATTGCTAATAATCTTAAGAAGTGAAATAAAATCAAGTTTATTTTTCAAAGAAAGAGTTATACTCTAAACAACTGCGGTCTAAGTGTGTGTGTGTGTGTGTGTGTGTGTGTGTGTGTGTGTGTTTTGGGGGATGGATTGTTGTGATAGGTCCATGCACATTTTCTACATTTGGAGAACCATACTGTATGTAGGAACCAAACAGAATAGTTTGGGTGTGAGTTTGTAAATATGGTATTGGAGGTATGTGGGTTTTATGTGGTGTTCATATAATTATGGATGATATACAAATAATTTAATAACTGGCCCTGGCACAGGAAGCAAGGAATTGGAATGGACTCCCTATCAACCATCACCGGTGCTATAAATGAATGGTGATGCTATCCTGCCGTCTACTGGGTACACATTGGTATTGAGTGTACAGGCTCTGACGTGATCTGGGGTGTGGCCAGATTACCTTGGACATTTTAATATAGGTCTTTCCACAAGATGGCACTGATAGCTTTTCCCTGTTTCTCTCTCTCTCTCTCCCACTCCTTCTTCCTCTGTCTTTTTTGTATTTTGATTTTTATACTGTTACAGAACATACCGTGACAGATAGCTCACAACTTACTAGTTGATTTCATATACTTTCTGACAATTCTATCACCTTCATGGCACTTAAAATTCTGTTTTTCTTTTAGACCATTCCAGGAGCACACTTGAGACCATGTTGGGATATTAGGGGGAGGTCTTATACCGGAAGCTATGATTAGGTGGGGTTAGAGATAAAGAGGGAATTGGGGACTGGGCTTTAGTTTTTGCAAAGCTGTTCAGTACTCTCAAGTGAGAGCAGAATCAGAGAAGAGGGAGTGCTCAGTAAGAGACACCTTTGAGATGAGAATAGTTTTGGTAAACTATCTTACTTCCAGGATTCATGCTCTATAAACTGCTTTCCCTTGGATCCAGAGGGAAGAAATTACTGAAAATCTTGGCATTGTACTTTTCACAGTGTAAGTGTAAAAATCAGAAAGAACCTCAGAGATCTTCTGGTTTAACCTCACTATTTCTAGGTGAGGAAACTCAGCTCATTGAGTCATTCAGTTGGTCCAGACTAGGACTCAATCCCCTGTAACTAAGAAGTAGAAACTAACCCAATAAAAACTGGGCAGGGGACTTGGACACTTCTTAAAAGACTATATAGAAAAGGCCAATACTTACCTGAAAAGGGTCCCTACATCAGTAGTCATCAGAGAAGTGCAAATCATAACCACAGTAATATACCCACTCAGTTCAGGTCAGTTCAGTCGCTCAGTCGTGTCCGACTCTTTGCGACCCCATGAATCACAGCACGCCAGGCCTCCCTGTCCATCACCAACTCCCGGAGTCCACTCAAACCCATGTTCATTGAGTCAGTGATGCCATCCAACCATCTCATCCTCTGTCGTCCCCTTCTCCTCCTGCCCTCAATGTTTCCCTGCAGCAGGGTCTTTTCCAATGAATCAGCTCTTCTCATCAGGCGGCCAAAGTATTGGAGTTTCAGCATGGCTAAAATTAAAATGACTGATAATGCCAAATATTGGCAAAGAAAAGGGACTGTTGGAGCTCTCATACACTGGTGGTAGGAGTGTAAAATTGTACAACTATTTTGGAAAAGTTTTCTACAGTTGCTTATAAAGTTAAATATACACCTCCCTGTGATCCAGTAATTCTGTTCCTAAGAATTACTCAAGAGAACAAAATCATTTGTCTACTAATACACTTGTAGAAGAATGTTCTTAGAAGCTTTATTCATAATAATCAAAAAATGTCAGGAAAACCAATATTCACCAACAGGAAAGCATCCATAAACAAACTGTGATACACATCCATAAAATAGAATATTATTTAGCAGTAAAAGGAAATAACTACTGATAAAAGTAACAAGTAACAAGATAAAAGTAACACTGGATGAATCTCAAAAGCATTAAGCTGAGCAAAAGGAGTCAGACACAACAAGAACGTAGGTATGATCTTCTGTGTGTGAAGTTTAAGGCCTGGCAAAGTAAATCTGTGGTGATAGAAATCAGAATAATGGTTGCCTCTGTGTGGGAAGGACAATAAGCTAGAAAGGGAATGAGAAAATTTTCAGCAGTGATGGAATCATTATCTTTTTTTCTTTTTAAAAAATGAAATACAGTTGATTTACAGCGTTTCAGATATACAGCAAATGATGCAGATATATGTATATTTCATATATATATTTTAGTTTTATATATATATATATATATATATTTATATATATATATATGTATATGGGCTTCCCTGGTGGCTCAGACAGCAAAGAATCTGCCTGCAATGCAGGAAACCTGTGTTTGTTCTCTGGGTCAGGAAGATCCCCTAGAGAAGGAAATGGCAACCCATTCCAGTATCCTTGCCTGGAAAATCCCATGGGCAGAGGAGCCTGGTGAACTATAGCCTATGGGGTCACAAAGAGTCACATGACTGAGAGACTGACATGCACACACACACAGGTGAATATAAATAAATATATATGAAATCCTCATAAACATCACTGGGTCACTAAACTATGTGACCTGGCCCAAATTACTTTAAATTTCTAAGTCTCCATTTCAGATGTCTATAATGATATAGATTATTAAGGATTATTGATAGGGTCAAATAAGGTAGAAATATGTTAAAACCTGGCAAAATGCTGGCACACAATTGGTGTTCACAAGTGGAAGTTGCTGCTGCCATCACCATCATCATAACATGATTTAGAGACCGATGGGAGTATCTCTAATGTCTCTAATGTGAAGTGTGGTCATAGGATGCTGTGGTTAGTGGAATTCTAAGATGGCCCCAAATGAACTATACACTTTGATGAGGGGATATCACTCCTATGATTATGTCACAAAACATGGCAAAAGGGGGCCACTCAGCAAGGTGGCTCTGGGAGCTGATTCCCCGTTGACAGCTACTAAGAAAGCAGAGGCTTCCATCTTACAACTTCAAGGAAGTGAATTCTGCCAAACGGATGAGCTTAGAGGACTCGGGCCTCCATTGTGAGGTACAGCCTGGCTGTCTTCTTCATTTCAGCCTGATGAGACCCTGAGCGGAGGATCCGGCTAACCTGTAGTTGGACTTCTGATCTCAGAACTGTGAGTTAACAAATGGGTATTTTTTTTAGCTACTAAGCTTGCGGCAATTGATCATACAGTAATAGAAAACTAATACAGGTGCCTTATTTACTTGTTTTATTTTTTTATTTTTAATATGCTGGTTGCAATACTAGACTTTTGAGATTTCTAAAGTGTGGTCTTATTTCTTGTCTCTTTTCCCCTTTAAGTCTCCCAGTCTTTAAAACTCTAGATCACGTGGGTCCATTTTCCAGGGCAGATGTGACAAATACAATGAATCAGTGGAGCATAGGAATTATCATTGTCTCATTCCCACTAGGCACCTCCCCACCTTCCTGGCTCATCCTCTGACCACTTGTAGACTAGCGCTTCTCAAAGTGTTGTGCACAGCTGAGCAGTATCACATGGCCTGGGAGCTTGTGAAAAATGCAGGATCTCAGGCCCCCTCCCAGACCTGTGGGATCCCAGGTGGCTTATATGCACACCTCTGCCTGAGAAGGAAGCCCTGTTGAGAGACCTTTCATCCCACAGCTCTGTCTTCCCTTCTGTGGGACAGTTATCAGTAGCGCCTAAAACAGCCTGGTCATAAGAGGTGGTTCCTGACATCTCCAGGTGTCTTTGGATGAGCAGGGCAGTGGGCACAGGAGCCCACAATTAGCACAGGGAAAAAGGCCTCAAGAGACATGACTGGCCTGGATAAATGCCTGAGGTCAGTTCCAGACACTTAGTGTCCCCGGTTGGAACAATCTATTGCTTTCTCCACTGGTTAGGGAGCTATCCAAAAAAATATGTTTAGATGTGTATTGTGAATTTCCTGTTTTTGTTCCAGGAAGGGCTTGGCTCCTTGATTTCCTTTCTGGAGAAATTCTTGAAACATCACTTTCTACTGTTTCCGCCTTTAAAGTATGTTCCAAGCAGGACTGAAATTGCCTGATTTATCATCCTTAAGTGTCCCAGCCTCCTTGCCATTTGGGGAAGAGGAGAAGAACCCATTGGACCACCTCAACATCCCCTTATCCCTCCAGTGGGACTTCCTCCCATCCACATCCCATCCTTCAGGAATCCCCTTAGGAACCATCACCCCCATGGCCTCCACTATTTCTGCCTGTTCACACTTTCCCTCTATGAAGCTAGGGTGCTTCTCTGCAGAACACAGCCCTGACATTCCCAGCTCTTGAGTAACTCCTATTGCCTTCAAGAAGAAGAAAAAAAAAAAAATCCCGACATTTGTAGACTGCCATAAAAATCCCTCTGGAATGAGGCCTTTGCTTCTCTCTTTAGCCTCATCTTACCTCATTTCTTGGAGTCAATGCGAGTCTCCAACACGCGGTGCAGAGCAGAGCCCTCTCTTGTACCTCTGCACACGCTGTTCCCTTCACCTGTCCTGTTCTTACCTGGACCCTGCATCAACTCCTCTCCTCCCTCAAGATTCAGTTTGGACCACACCACTCTCTCTAGGAAGCCTTCCCTGTGCCCTTACAATTATGTTTTGTATCCTTCTTCTTTAGCATCTCTATGAAAACATTTATTACATCACATATCAAAAATATTTGAAAGCATTTATAGCTTTATAATATAAATGTGTGCTGTGCTGTGCTAGGAGAAGGCAATGGCACCCCTCTCCAGTACTCTTGCCTGGAAAATCCCAGGGGTGGAGAAGCCTGGTGGGCTGCAGTCCATGGGGTTGCTAAGAGTCGGACACGACCGAGCGGCTTCACTTTCACTTTTTCACTTTCATGCATTGGAGAAGGAAATGGCAACCCACTCCACTGTTCCTGCCTGGAGAATCCCAGGGGCAGGAGAGCCTGGTGGGCTGACGTCTATGGGGTCACACAGAGTCAGACACGACTGAAGTGACTTAGCGGCGGCAGCAGCAGTGCTGTGCTAAGTTGTCTCCGTTGTGTCTGACTCTGCGACCTTTTGGACTGTAGCCCTCCAGGCCCCTCTGTCCATGGGACTCACCAGGCAAGAATACTGGAGTGGGTTGCCATGCCTTCCTCCAGAGTATCTTCCCGACCCAGGGATCAAACCCGTGTGTCTTAGGTCTCCTGCATTGGCCGGCGGGTTCTTTTATCACTAGGACCACCTGGAAAGCCCTTATTATATAAGTACCATATCTTTATTTTAAAAGCACTAACATATAGGGACTTCCCTGGTGGTCCAGTGGTTAAGACTCTGTGTTTCCAATATAGTGAGTGCTAGTTCAATCCCTGGTTGGGGAACAAAGACCCCACATACCTTGTACCTTGTGGTGTGGCCAAGAAAATATATAAAACAAAAAGTTGAATACTAAAAAAAGCATTAACATATACACACACAAAAAGGAAAAAAATGATTACTTATTACCTATTTATATTAGTGTTCAAAGAGAAGACACACTATATTTTCCAAGTATGAAGGGAAGTGATACAAGAAATTAGAGGTTTACACACCTGTCAGAGGGGGTGTCCTAGGAAAGGTCCCTAGAGATCCTAGCCTGTGACATCTAAGTGAGAGGCTCTCAGACACCTCGCCTGGAAGCCACTCCACTATAAAGCTCAAGAACTTCTGGAAAATTCCCACCAGTTATCTCAGTCTGTGGCACTAATGTGGGGAAACTCAAGAGATTCACCTGTTTGCTGTTCTGAACTTCTTATCTGCTTTCCCATCTGCCTGTCTCTGGAAAAGAATGGCCTCTTCTCTCTTTCGGAAAGACTGTTCCCAGCATCTCCTCTGTGGTAGAATGGTCTTAATACTGAGAGGCATTGATGCTAAGTTTGCAACAGACAGTTCACCTAAAGATAACCGCACTTTGTTGCACCACTTTTGATATGTATTTGTGTGTGCGTGCGTGTATGTGTATATAAGTGAATAATACACATATAAAATCTCTCTTTAACGTGCAGTCTCTATCTTTATATCTATATACATTTCTCCCCTCTGGCTTCTTGAAGGTTTAATGAGCTTGTTTCTCTACTTTTTAGAGCAAGGATTCCCAGCACTGGTTTGATGACACCCTGGAGTGTCTTCATTTATCTCAGGGGGTGCCTTGAAATTCACAAAACAAGATTAATTTAAATTCATTTTCGTTTAAAAAAGTAAACAGACATTATATAGTAATTACAGGTACAAGTGTGTGTTTTGAAATCAAACTAATAAATGCTCTCCTTAGAGAGAAATTAAGAGGATGGGAATGGGATTGGAAGGGACTAGAAAGGTGGTTTAGTTAGAATTTTTCTAAAACATCCCCTCTAATTACTTCCAGGTTTGTATTTCCCCCAAATTAATCCTGTTTCTCAAACTGGAAGGCAGGGACGTGGGGCTGAAAGCTTCCTGTATGCAGGTCTATATATTCGATGTCTACCACAGGTCCTGACATCTTCAGGAAACAGATTTTAACCAACTGCATGTTGGGCAGGACATAGCGTTGGTGGCTGAGGAGGGTGCATGGCTCATGAGAGTTCCAGCTCTGTCTCTGTAGGATTGGAGGCTGAGAGGTGTTTTGGGAGGTAAGGGTCTGGGTACCAATCCCATTCAAGTTCCAGGAGAGTGTAGATGCCCAGTCAATCAAGGATAAAAGAACCTAGGCTAAGATTCATTGGCCTTATATGACTTGCCAGAGGCTTCTGTAATGGCCTTTCTGTTAACAACTTGGTAAATCATCAGACAAGTAGATCAACCTACATCATACGTGTATAAATGCAAGTGACTTGGTGCTGAAGGTACAATATTAAGGTCATGGATGCAGGAAGGAATTTTGATTTTGGCATGAGGCCGTTGTCTTTGAAGCGATAGTGCTGGTGGTGGGTTCAAATCGGATTCTGCCATTTAAAGCTGTCTAACCCTGAAGAAATTGCTTTACACCTCAGTACCCTCCTTTGTAAAGTCTAGATAATCATAACACCTACCTCATAGGCTTGTGAGGATTAAATGAGTTAATCCACGTAAAGTGCTTTGAACCACGCAGGGCATAGCAAGATCAATAAACACTGGCTCTCATGATCATCATCGCAGTAGGTTCTACATACTTCAGGATTAATTGGTCCTAGGTCTTTCAATCAGAGACCAACAGGGATACCTTTTCCTCTCTGCCCTCGGCTTGGAGTTCTTTAGTGACCCCATCTGGTCCCAAAGAATAGGCTCACGAATTCTTTCTGTGGCCCCATAGATTGGGTTAGGAAGGTTACTTGCAGTGCTAGGACTGGAAACTTAGGCAGAAGGTTAATAGTATAACAAGCAAGTAAGCAAACAAACAGAACAGAAAACTACCACATGCAAATAAAAGCCTCAGTGAATCCTCTTGTTATACTTTGATAGGATATTCTGCTTCATGGGGGAAAAACAGTGCAAACATGTCTGGATTCTTAGAATCACAATTGGTAGCAAGGGAAGAATATGCCTTTCAGTACAGATTTTATAGTCTCTCAGTCCTTGAAGGCAAGAAATCATTAATCAAGAACCAGTCTCAAAATGTGTTCGTCATTACCCACTACTGTTGATGAAAAATCCCAACCTCTTCTGGAGAAAATGATTGATGGAAAGACCTTAGAGGCCATTAAAACACATTCCTAATTCTCTTTATTTTAGTGAAAAACTAAATATACCTATATCCCCAGATGAGAAAGACAGATCAAATTTCATGTCTGATCTTAGCAAAAATTCAAATACTGGGTTTGAAATACCAATAATTCCATTCAATTCTCTTCCTCTTATACAAATATGATATACATTATATTATTATTCTGATGTTCAAACAGTTATTTAGGATCAGAAAAATTTCATATTCATATGGAATTTATTTCTAAGATTAATTATAACCATAACAGAAATAGGATTAATGAATTATTCATATGAAATTCATGATACTCTAAAGACCATGTTTGGCCAGAAATATAGCTGATTCATAAGAATGTGGAAAGATGGTGGGAAGAAAGGTTTTTTACTGGTTGGCTTTGTTTTATAGTATTTTGGATCTTCAAGGATATAGTACTCTTATCCTTTTTGATCCTTTTGTTTCCAGAACTCTGTGCTTCTTCAATTCAATTAAGCAAATATATACTAGATATGCCTAGGTAAATGAAATATATTGGGCTATACACTTGAATAAAGATACAGAAAAAAACCCCACAAAACTTACATTTTACTGCTATAGACAATTATCGTAGCCGTGACCCCAGTGATTTATACCTACCAGTACCCACACCTTTATATATTCTTCTATTACATTGACATTGGCCTCATCCACGTGACTTACTTTGGCAAATGAATATAAACAATTGTGATGGAAGCAGAGATTTGATTAAGTACTTGCACATTGAGGCTTGTCCTCCTAGAACCCTGAGATCACCATGCAGTGAAGAAGCTTGGAATTAAATACTGTATGATAGGAGAGGCTACTTGAATCCAGTCCCCGAGGGCAACCTCCGTTAGCTGAATTCAGTTGCATCAGTGAGCAAAGGCATGACCTGCAGAAGAAGAATCCAGTTAACTGATGGAATAATAATAATCATGAGGTTACTACATTTTGGATACATTTGCTACAGAGATGGAAAGCTGATATAAAAATTGATATCCAGAATTTGCACATTGCTGTAATAAAAGCCTAAATTATGTAGCATTGGCCTTGGGACTGAGTGTCTGGTCGGAGGTTATGGTGACCGCAAGCAGAATGCTGGTGGAGTCTGGAAGACCTGAGAGGAAGCTGCTGCTGGCAGTTGATAAAGGACACCCTTAGTACTTAGTAGTGACCCAACTGACAATACTGTCACCACCGATAATCTGGAGGATAGAAAACGTACTTCATGAAGTTGTGGATTTGACTTAAGATTTCCATTTATAATGTTGAGGGGGGGGGTCAATTAGATTTTTAAAATGTTATATATAACGGGATATGAGAAGAGAGGGATGAGCTAAATAAAGAACTGCTATAATTATAAGCAGAATTTATAGCACATATAGAGGGCCCCATGATACACTGAGCTGGGAAATGAAGTTTCAAAATTTCACATTTCTAGTGTTTTCAACTGGCCAAAAATTCTCAAAGTAAGAAATGACCAGAGGATACAGATCAAATCAAGAATGTGGCTGTAACACTTTGTGAAGACCACAGTAAGATTTTAAATGTTGCCTACTCTACTCTCTTAGACAGATAAAAGGACTTCTAAGAATCTTAAGGGCATTTTCCCCATAGGACCTTGACATGCTGGCCAAAGTAGAGCCGAGTCTTAAAAATAATTGTTAGTATAGATTTTCTGTAATGAAATGGACTGTAACCTTGTACATGGGAAGCCCATGAAGTTTTTCAAGGAATTGGACCAGTTTAGACTAAATGGTCGGAGAAGGCAATGGCACCCCACTCCAGTACTCTTGCCTGGAAAATCCCATGGATGGAGGAGCTTGGTAGGCTGCAGTCCATGGGGTCGCTGGGAGTCAGACATGACTGAGTGACTTCCCTTTCACTTTTCACTTTCATGCATTGGAGAAGGAAATGGCAACCCACTCCAGTGTTCTTGCCTGGAGAATCCCAGGAACAGGGGAGCCTGGTGGGCTGCCGTCCATGGGGTCACACAGAGTTGGACACGACTAAAGTGACTTAGCAGCAGCAGCAGACTAAATGGTGCAGGAAGGAACCTGAGAAAATTACTCAGCTGCAAACAATGCTATTTCTTATTGAAAAGGAACACCATTTCAGAGGGCAGAGCTAACTACTTTCAGGGAATAGAACTAGGCTCTAGCAAAGAACCATTTCCCATAATCAGAGTAGGAGGCTCTACAACATTTGCCTGCCTGGATTTCAGAATTGCTATGGACCAGGTCATAGCAAACAGCCTCTTCCAACAACACAGGAGAAGACTCTACACATGTACATCACCAGATGGTCAACACTGAAATCAGATTGATTATATCCTTTGCAGCCAAAGATGGAGAAGCTCTATACAGTCATCAAAAACAAGACCAGGAATGGATTGTGGCTCAGATCATGAATTCCTTATTGCCAAATTCAGTTAAATTGAAGAAAGTGGGGAAAACCACTAGACCATTCAGGTATGACCTAAATCAAATCCCTTATGACTATACAGTGGAAGTGAGAAATAGATTTAAGGGACTAGATCTGATAGATAGAGTGCCTGATGAACTATGGATGGAGGTTCATGACATTGTACAGGAGACAGGGAGCAAGACCATCCCCAAGAAAAAGAAATGCAAAAAAGCAAAATGGCTGTCTGAGGAGGCCTTACAAATAGCTGTGAAAAGAAGAGAAGCAAAAAGCAAAGGAGAAAAGGAAAGATATACCCATTTGAATGCAGAGTTCCAAAGAATAGCAAGGAGAGATAAGAAAGCCTTCCTCAGCGATCAGTGCAAAGAAATAGAGGAAAACAATAGAATGGGAAAGACTAGAGATCTCTTCAAGGAAATTAGAGATACCGAGGGAACATTTCATGCAAAGATGGGCTCAGTAAAGAACAGAAATGGTATGGACCTAACAGAAGCAGAAGATATTAAGAAGAGGTGGCAAGAATACACAGAAGAACTGTACAAAAAAGATCTTCACGAGCCAGATAATCACAATGGTGTGATCACTCACCTAGAGCCAGACATCCTGGAATGTGAAGTCAAGTGGGCCTTAGGAAGCATCACTACGAACAAAGCTAGTGGAGGTGATGGAATTCCAGTTGAGCTATTTCAATCCTGAAAGATGATGCTGTGAAAGTGCTGCACTCAATATGCCAGCAAATTTGGAAAACTCAGCAGTGGCCACAGGACTGGAAAAGGTTAGTTTTCATTCCAATCCCAAAGAAAGGCAATGCCAAAGAATGCTCAAACTACCGCACAATTGTACTCATCTCACAAGCTAGTAAATAATGCTCAAAATTCTCCAAGCCAGGCTTCAGCAATACGTGAACCGTGAACTTCCAGATGTTCAAGCTGGTTTTAGAAAAGGCAGAGGAACCAGTCTTCAAATTGCCAACATCCACTGGATCATTGAAAAAGCAAGAGAGTTCCAGAAAAACATCTATTTCTGCTTTATTGACTATGCCAAAGCCTTTGACTGTGTGGATCACAATAAACTGTGGAAAATTCTGAAAGAGATGGGAATACCAGACCACCTGACCTGCCTCTTGAGAAACCTGTATGCAGGTCAGGAAGCAACAGTTAGAACTGGACATGGAACAACAGACTGGTTCCAAATAGGAAAAGGAGTACGTCAAGGCTGTAGATTGTCACCCTGCTTATTTAACTTATATGCAGAGTACATCATGAGAAATGCTGGACTGGAAGAAGCACAAGCTGGAATCAAGGTTGCTGGGAGACATATCAATAACCTCAGATATGCAGACGACATCACCCTTATGGCAGAAAGTGAAGAGGAACTCAAAAGCCTCTTGATGAAAGTGAAAGAGGAGAGTGAAAAAGTTGGCTTAAAGCTCAACATTCAGAAAACGAAGATCATGGCATCTGGTCCCATCACTTCATGGCAAATAGATGGGGAAATAGTCAAAACAGTGTCAGACTTTATTTTTGGGGGCTCCAAAATCACTGCGGATGGTGATTGCAGCCATGAAATTAAAAGACGCTTGCTCCTTGAAAGGAAACTTATGACCAACCTAGACAGCATATTAAAAAGCAGAGACATTACTTTGTCAACAAAGGTCCATCTAGTCAAGGCTATGCTTTTTCCAGTGGTCATGTATGGATGTGAGAGTTGGACTGTGAAGAAAGCTGAGTGCTGAAGAATTGATGCTTTTGAACTGTGGTGTTGGAGAAGACTCTTAAGAGTCCTTTGGGCTGCAAGGAGATCCAACCAGTCCATCCTAAAGGAGATTAGTCCTAGATATTCATTGGAGGGACTGATGTTGAAGCTGAAACTCCAATACTTTGGCCACCTGATGTGGAGAGCTGACTCATTTGAAAAGACTCTGATGCTGGGAAAGATTGAGGGCAGGAGGAGAAGGGGATGACAGAGGATGAGATGGTTGGATGGCATCACCGACACAATGGACGTGGTTTTGGGTGGATTCTGGGAGTTGGTGATAGACAGGGAGGCCTGGTGTGCTGCGGTCCATGGGGTCGTTAAGAGTCGGACACGACTGAGTGACTGAACTGAACTGAATGGACCAGTGACTGCTGTGTGGCTCCCTGGTCCTCCCCCTTGTGAATGGGAGTGCCTATTGGGTGTTCCATTCTCAGTTGCATGCTGGGTATGTGTGGAGAAGATGAGTTATTTTTTCAGTCCTTGGGTCTCTGAATGATGTGAAGCCACACCTGAGAAGCTTCACGAGGGACTGCACCTGAGAAGCCTTAAGCACATCTAGACCTGAGCCAGATCAGGAGATCCAGGACCTATGGTTTGATGACATGATTGGAGGAGATCTTGATAGTTGAGGGAGGAGTAGTCAATTTTTCAAATAAGAGAAATGTGAATCGGTAGGGCCAAGGGGAAGGCTGTGGTTCCTCATTATAGTAATAGGCCCCAATAAATTGTGCCCTATGGTATCCATGCCCCTGGGTACACAATGACTTTATACTCAGCCATAAGACTTACTTTGATTAGTGGAACATCATCACATGTGATGCAAGTAGAGGCTTAAAAGTGCTTTTACACTGGTCTTTGTCTTCTTGGAAGCTGCCCTGAGATCACCATGCTGTGAAGAAATCTAGTAAAGGACCATGTGGAGAGATTAGCCCAGTCACCTAAAACTGTCCCAGTTTAACCCTGAACCCAACCAACCCATCAGCTAAATGTGGCTTCATGAGTGAGCCCAGGCCAATAAAGAATGGCCCTAATACTCACAGAATCATGAGATATAGTAAATAATTGTTTTAAGCCATTAATTTTGGGATGGCTTATTATGTAGCAGTAGATGACAAATATAGGTGTTTATTTCTAAGATTCCAGCTATTTCTAGTAAATTATAGCAAAGGAGGATGCAGTACCTTGGGTTACATGGATTTCTGAAAGTCATTGATACTATCTCCATACCTTTGTGTACAAGTTGAAGAACTAATGATGGAGAGAAGATAATGTATTATAGGTATGTGACACATTATCTCCACAGCTGTATATAAAGATGCTGAATAATAGATGAAGTCCTTGATGAACGTGTGGCAGAATGGAGGAATGAGAATGGGAACAGGGAGATCTGGTGCAATTATAATTCTAAAACTTAACTTTGGGCAAGTTATTTAGCATCTCAAAATATTTGTTTCTGTACCTGTGAAATAAGAGTTACATTGTATATTTTATGTGATTACCATAAGGGTTAACAGAGATAATACGTATAAAAATATGCTGTGCAATGCCTGGCACATGGCCCGTGTTCTTCTGGAGTTGAGTTGGCTCTCTTCACTATGTAACATTTCACTGAGGAATCCACTTGGACCTTGGCCATGGGATAGTGGAGCAACAATTTCAGGATTAGGAAAGCTGGGGAAACTGGGTCCATGATAGCAGGGATAGGGAGCTATAAGCCAACTCCAGGGATAGGGCAGGCTTTCTGAGCTGATTTGTCTTCAGGGGTCTTTTGTATGTGCTTTCATTGATTTTTTTTAGCAGCACATTGTGTACCAGCTGAGTCTTTGGAATACTCTTCCTCTCCCACTTGTCAAAATAACCTGTTCTTAGTCCCATTTCCTTCAGGTTCTGCTGAAGTACCTCTTTGTCTTACAACTGTTCTTGAAATATGAATGCCACTCAGATGTAGAGTCAGTAAGCTGTCTCTGACACAACCCAGGACACACAAAAGAAGATACCCCTTTTGTGAGAAAATGATGATCTTCTGGATTGTCAATGTTATCAACCCAGACAAAGGCAATGTTTAATTACTCAGATGGTATGGTCTCAAAAAATGTAGAAGAGGACGCAGCTGGGCACTACATTTAGGACATTTCTATCTATCTATCTACCTATCATTTTTTGTCATACCACATGTAGGATCTTAGTTCCCTGACCAGGGATCAAACCTATGTCCCCTGCATTGGAAACGCAGTGTCTTAACCACTGGACTGCCAGGGAAGTCCCCCATTTAGGACAATTCTAAAACAAGGTACCAGGGGAATTCTTGGCCAGTTGGGAGGGCACCATGGCTACCAATGAGTTGCCTACTTGAGTCTAGTACCTACTTGAACTCTGTTGGCCTTTGGGGTAGTTTGTGATAGCAAGAAATGATCACTATGGTGCACTGGGGAAAAAAAAGTTAATTACCGTCAAAACACAAAATGGTGGAAGAAAAAAAGTAGAAGCTCTTCCAGCGCAGGGAATGAGAATAATTCTTAAGTCCCTTTGAGAAGGAAATTCATCCATTACAAAGTTCCTCAAAATAATGTTCATGACACATGGGAGACTTGGGAGGGGGAGAGTGGATACTTTATCAACAACCTTTTATTTTCCCGCTGACCCACTTGCTGATTTTCAGGCTGGTCTTGAGTTATAAGTCTTTGGTTTCCTTTTGTTGATTTTGTTTTTGAATTTCCATTTGTTAAGCAACTTTTAATGCATCAGAGGCTGTGCTAGGTATTTTATTAATTAATTAAAGTATTCATTTGTTTATCTGGCTGCGTGGGCTCTTAGTTGTGGCACTCAGGATCTTCACTGTGGCATGCAGGATCTTTCCTTGCGGTGCACTGGCTTCTCTAGTTGGGGCCTGTGGGCTTAGTCGCCCCACAGCATGTGGGATGCTAGTTCCCCCACCAGGGATCAAACTTGTGTCCCCTGCATTGGAAGGTGGATTCTTAACCACTGATCCACAAGGGACATCCCTGTGCTAGGTATTTTAATATCTGTTTTTCCGTTTGACCCTCACAACTACTCTACTTTGGAGATGTTTTCCACTTTATAAACGATTTGACTTAGAAAGATTTGAAAGCAAGTTTGCTTGACTGTGCTTTTGTTCATTCCCTGCAGCATGGTGGTAGGTAGGGCAGCTGCAAGGCCTTCAACTCAAGAACAATTACACGAATCTTTGGGAGAACGAGTCTCATCTCCAGTTAGATTCTGGTTTTACTTCCTCATGTAGTGCTTTGATTACAAAGTGCTTTCTGAAGACCTACCACTACCAGAACTGCTCAAATTCTGCTCTGGGAGCTAAATGGCTTACTCTCATTAATTTTACCTGGTTGAAGCCTTCCTTCCCCTGCGTCTTAGAAAAGGACAGTATTGCTCTATCAAGTCATAAAGACATTATTTTGGTAGACTTTTCATATAAATGTTGTGCTGGTTTTGTCTTTCATAAATTATAGTTCTGTTTTTTCCCCCCCCTGACTAATATTTTCTATGAGGAACAAGGTTGGGCTTGGGTAAAATATTCCATCACTAACCTTGCTATTATGTGTTGGAAAAAATCTGTCAAGAATAGCTTTAACATTGCTTATAAATATAACTGACCTTGATTCGGTGTTTGTGCATAAAATCTAGTAATGGACTAGTATATCAACCAGTGCTTATAAAGAGATAGTCCATACAAACTAAATAACAAAAGGGAAGGTAAGAAAGGAACTATATACAAAGGTATGGGCGAGGTTAAGGAAAAATCTACAAGGGTTGCTGTAGTACCATGGGTACATTGCAACTCACAAGCCTGAATGATCAAAGAAAGTGAGGGTTTACTGAAATTCTAAGAGTACAGCTATATAGAGAAGGCTGCCTGACATAGACAGCCTTTGTTTAGAGAATGGAATCAACCCCCAGTGGCCAGGCAGGGAGGGAATGGGGGACAGATAGTCTAACCTTTCTATCTTCTCATCCTCTCTTCTCCTGCTAATGCCTCCCATTGGCTGAACTCCTCCAGAAGTCAGAGGGAAAGGGAGCTTATTGATGCAGCTCAGACAGTTCAGTCTTCTGAGGGCACAAAGCAGTGGGGAAGAAGTGTGGAGGGGAGATGGAGAAGGCCAAATGGAAGACATTCAACACAGCTGGGATGCAAGATCGGATAACAAATGTTTATGTTCAACCTGAGCTTTCGACCACAGCAAACATTCATGAGAACGGTCTAATAGATCAGATAATAATTTCAGTCTTCAAGAAATGGGAATGTGTTCTGCCTCTGCTTCCTCCAGTCCTTCTTTTTAATTTGTTTCTTAACGATTTGAAACAATTTGTGCATGATCTAACTGCATATACCCCTATTATGAAAAGTATAAAAATAACTATTCTCTATGCTGGTGATATAATTTTATTGTTGCTAACCAGAAATGGCCTCTCTGTCTTACTGGAAAACAGAGTGGCTTGATTTCAACTTCTCTAAATCCCAAATCATCGTTTTTGGCAGGTAATATATTCAATCTAATTGCCTTATATCTAATGCTTATATATAGCCAGCCAACTTTTTCAGCTACTTAGGGGACATCTCGCAACCATTTTCCTCTGGTGGTTTCACTAGAAAATTATGCTACTTAAAAGCAGATATTTTTTGGGTGCATTATTGATATTTGTTTCTGAGGCCCAGGAGATTGGTAAAATCTATTTTGAAAATGTTTTCAGGTACAAAGTGTAACATGCATTCCTGTTCAATATATTTTGGTTGGATGAAAGAGTGAGGGGATTTACTTTGTAACTTTGATTTTTGTCTTTCTTTCCTTCAGCTGTTTTTAGAAAACAGTTTTTGCAAACCATCTTGAAGGAAATTTTAGTCTTGCTAAAATTCAGTGATAGATCCTCCACTGAAAATCCCCACATGGAGGTTGGGGTGGCTGGCTATTTGGGTCTTGATTGCGTGCGTGTATGTTCAGTCACTCTGTCATGTCCAACTCTTTATATCCCATGGACTGTAGTCAGCCAGGCTCCCCTGTCCATGGGATTATCCTGGCAAGAATACTGCAGTGGGTTGCCATTTTCTCCTCCAGAGATCTTCCTGACCCAGGGATCAAACCTGAGTCCCCTGTGGCTCCTGCATTGGCAGGCAGATTCTGTACCACTGAGTCACTTGGCAAGCCCTTGGATCTCGGTTAGGAGCCTTCATTTACTGTAAAGGAAGAGAGACTTCCTTGAGTTGATCTCCTGCCCCGTGGATTGTTAAGGTGTATGGAACTCTCCTTTATTACCATTACAGATTTCATGCAGCACATACTCTTGTCAAATGTTAAAATTTGGACATTTCTGCTGCCTAGTGCCTACCAAGAGCTTAATAAGATAGGTGAGCAATTCTGATTGACACCTAAAGAATGCACATTTCTTTCATTATTCTAGATTGATACTGTCCAATAGAACTTTCTGCAATTATGGAAAAGTTCTATAATTGTGTTGTACAATATAATAGTCACTAGCCTTGTGTGGCTATTAAACATTTAAAATATGATTGTCAAGACTGAAGAAAGGCATTTACAACTTTAAGTTTAAGTCCAATTAATTTAAATTTAAAATCAGCTATACTTCAGGAATTCTCTGGTGGTCCAGTGGTTGGATTACTGCCACCGAGGGTGCAGGTTCAATCTCTTCTTGGGGAACTAAGATCCCACAAGCCATGTGGCATGGCCGAATAAAAGTTAAAATCAACTATACTTCAATTTAAAAAAATACCCTAAGAGGAACAACAAAAAATTAAAACTGAGGGAAACAAAAAAATTTATTATGTGCCAGGCTCTGCTCTATCTCAACTAATCCTCATAATAATCCTCTGAAGGAAGTACTACAATCAGCATTTACAAATAATTTGTTTCTCATTAATCACAGCTGAAATTGACAAGAGTAAAATTACACCAAATGTCTTGGGTAACTGGTTTCAGAAATGATTTAACACTTCTTAGATGCATTGTTTCTTAGCTTTTGCTTTCTATTTCAACTTTCATATATATATATTTTGAGAAAAATAAAAAATTCAAAGTAAACTTAGTGGCCTACTGAAATAAGCAAATAAATTTAAATAGCCTCGTAGGCTAGAGACTAACATCTTGGGCAGGTATCTTAGATATCCTAGATTTTATCCCTGGATCAAATCTGACTGTCCTTTTGCTTTCAATAGAATAGCGTTGTTGAATTGCAAATTTCTATTTTATCATTTATATAGGTGGCTTTAAAACATGTTTTCATATTCTTGGACACTCGTCCATCAAAGTGTAGAGACAAATTACCCTTCCTTTGAATGTGGGCCTGCTTTAGTGACTTGCTTCTGGCGAATAGAATGTGGAGGAAGTGATGCTGCGTGACTTCTGAGGCTAGTTTATGAAAGACAGCCTGCCTGGCTCTCTCTGTCTCAGCCTGAGCTCCCACATAAGGACTCTGGCTGCTCTCACACTGCCATCCTGAAGTCACGTGGAGAGACCACCTACAGATATCTGAAGAGGACCAGCTGTTCCAGCCCCAGCTTAGAGAACTGCTTAGCTGACTCCAGTCAGTCCCCAGTGAGTCTGTAATAAATGATCACTATCGTTTTAAGGTTGTTGCTCAGTGATAACTGGAACAGTCTCGTAGGCAATGATGCAGCAGAAAGCAGTTCTATTAAACTCCCTTGTGTATTCATTGTTGGGTTGTTTTGAGGACAAAGCCTATGACATTAGTTTCTCATAGATCTTAGTATCAGGGAGAGCTGTACTTTCTTGAACAACTACAATCTCTTACTTTTTGCTTTGGTTGTTAGGAAGCTCAAAGTTGAATTCATGACCCACTTTTTGTAATAAAAAAGGATTGTATTTTTCCTTTAGCCTCACCCTATTATTCCCTTTACCAAGTTTTCTTTTTAACCCCCCCCAATGCAGCCTCTTATCCAACCTCTTCAAAAACTGAGTGAAAGTAATGTTGGGCCTTTGCTGAATCAACGTGAGAGCTACAGATCATCCAGTAGATTGATAATGATGGCTGGTAGAATGCTGGAATTTTGTGACTCTCAAATGGCCTTATCTTATAGGAAGGAAATAGGCCCTGAGAAGTAAAATAACTACTGAGAGATACAGAGCTAGTGAGTAGCAAAATCTTACCCCAGTTGAAGCTGTGTCATACCATCTATTCACCCACATGGCACCCATTGGTCAGAGGTTTGTTCTTTACACTGGGGGTGGGATGGTGGTAAAAGATAAGTAAGATCTTGCCGAGGGATTGACTCTCAAGATTGTGCCTGGTGGGGCTGATGCATGTCTTTAAACATAAAGGAGTATACAGTTGGAGATTTCCAGTGGTTAGGACTCCACACTTTCACTTCAGGGGGCACAGGTTTGACCCCGATTGGGGAACTAAGATCCCTCAAGTCATACAGTACAACCAAAAAAAAAAAAAAAAAAAAAAGCAATATATAGTTGACCCTTGAACAACAGGGGGGTGGGGTTGCTGATTCTGCACAGTCAAAAAATCCACTTGCAATTTATACACATGGTTCCTTATACATGGTCCTCCATGTATATGGTTCCTTCTATCTGCAGTTCTGCATTCATGAATTTAACCAACCATGAATCATGTAGTATTTCCTACTGAAAAAAATTCATGTACAAGTGGACATGCAGTTCAAACTCATGTTGTTCAAGGGTCCACTGTACATCATAAATAAAGTAGAATTAAACTTTCAGAGGAATGAGAGATTGCTTCCAAGTGGAGGGTAATGGAAGTTTTCATGAAAGAGTGATTCTGAGCCAGTCCTCGAAGGACAGATGGGATTCACATGTGCAGACACTGGAGCGAGGATGGGGTGGATGATGGAGCAGACTAGCAGCAGTAAGTTCAATGCTGGGAATTCTAGACTCCGTGGCATTTGGTGGGGAAGATATTTTTGGAAGGGGGCTGTGACACATCTCAAATTATGCTGTGTGAGTACTTGCTTACTCTTCTGTTTAGGGGATCAGCCTTGTCCAGGGGTGTGTGACCTGCACATGTGGGTGGGATTGACCTAGGGAGAGAGACAAATGCTGATTAAAGTTTCCATGTAGCTGATTGCTTAGAAAACTCAACACTTGGGACTGTGTTCTGAGGTAAACTCCTTAAAACCTTTTAGCAACAAATTGCTTTTAGACTTCAGAATCGCAGAGAAAATACTGGAAGAGATTCTACAGCACTGCTCAGCCCTGAAAGCAGGGGCATTTCAGGACACTTGTGAGGAACCCCAAAACATGGTCAACCTTCTTCTTAGACTGCCTTGCATTTCTTGCAGCCTCCTGTGATCATAGGAGCCTGTTATTCCATGGAAATAAACCCAGCAAAGCTAGAGAGTACAACTCTGCAGGGACAGAACTTCTTATTTCTAGATTTCAATTTGTTACAATTGGTAATAGGTGCTCTTCTGAAATTCCACAATTGCCTCTGCAAATAGGGAAATCCCAGGTCACATGGGTAGGAAATCACTAATAGATTGAAAACTTTCCAGACAATTAAAACAAGATCCTGCCACTTGCCTGTAAGTGAAAGTCTAAACAAACCTCCTTTCTTGATTGGGAAAACCAAAGTCAATATCAGATTACAGCAAAATTTAATTTGCCATTCTGTTGCATTCTTCTGGGTCTGTAAAACCCCAACAGGATACCAGAATAGGTGGATGACTCATAAGAGTTCTAACTTAGAATCCAACTTCTTGAGATGCTTTCCCAAAGGTGCTAAGCCAACCAACAATCACAGCTGCTGTATTAACTTTGTATGAAACTTTACCAGCCTATAGGACTTCCCAGGTGGCGCTAGTGGTAAAGAACCCATCTACTAATGTAAGAGACGTAAGAGATGTAGGTTTGATCCCTGAGTCGGGAAGATCCCCTGGAGGAGGGCATACCAACCCACTGCAGTTAATCTTGCCTGGAGAATCCCATAGACAGAGGAGCCTGGCAGGCTACAGTCCATAGGGTTGCAAAGAGTCGGACACAACTGAAGTGACTTAGCATGCACATACAGCCTAGAAATCATTTTCATATATAGTATCTCATGTAATCCTCCCCCAAACTCAATGAGGTTTATATCACTCTTTCACTTTTGCAGAAGAGAAAACTGAGACCCAGAGAATTTAAGCAAATTATCCTAAATCTTGGGGTGAACATGTATCAGTGGAAAAGATTTACATCTGGTCTTTGGAATCTAAGTCCATTTGTGTGTTTGAGCAAGGTCTGAGGATGAGAGGCAAGGTTGGGAAGTGGATGCAGAGGTCCCTTGGGCCAACATTTGATCATCTGGGGATATCTTTTTGCCAGCCTTCTCTCTGCCTGGGAAGGTAATCAGTTATGGACAGAGGCCCCTCAGATCTGGAAGGGACCACAGCTATGATGGAGTTCAAATCCTTCATTTTTCAGATGTGGAATCTGAGGCCCAGATAAGTTCAATGTCTTGCAAAGATTTACACAGGTAACTGATGACAAAGCTGGGATTGTTATCTAGTTTTCTGTATTTTACTGGAATTTCTGCTACTACACCCAAATGCACTTCCTGCTACATGCTCTCTCCTTTTCACCAGGTAGAAATGTGTTTACAATGAAAGATAATTGGGCACTCTTAGATAAGTGAGCTAATATTAACAATCACTACTATTTCTGCAACACCTGTGATATGCAGGTTCTCTGCCAGATCCTTCACATGCATTATTTTGAATCTTCACAACAATTCTGCAAAGTATGTATTATCATCTCTGTAAGGAGATGGAGGCCAGGGTTCAGGAGGGATTTGCCAAGGCAATACTGAGTTTATACTTTTTACACTGTGGAGTGCAGCCTCTGTAAGAATTTCTGTCTTGTCCTAGAAAACAGAAATGTCTGAACTTTTTTTTTTAAATGGTCAAGTATCATTTTTGGAAAATCATTAAAATTATCTGTGTTTATTCCTAGGATGTATCTGATGAAAAAGTGAGATAAGGGAGATGAATTAGTTATCACTTTCAAACACTTCTTAGAAGTCTCGATTAATAAGGATTTTTTTTATTGTGAAGCAAATCCAACATTTAAAAAAGACTGTAATTCAAGTCATATGCTTAAGTAATTTCTTGAGAAGAGAGACAGGATTTTTTCAAAACCCCTATTCATCTAGAGTGCTAGGGACAGAGCTCTAGAGGTTCTTTTGTATTAATTATTCTTCCCTCAAAGTATCTTACCTTTAGGAGCACTGAGCAAATTCATCATTTATATTTCAGTTGGAGTACTTTGACACACCTGCTTTCCTCTTAGCATCTGTGATATGCCTTCCAAATTTTGTTTTAAAAGAGCATTTTAAATGATATTTTTAATTTTCTGAGAAACCACCATGCTGTTTTTCATAGCAGGCAGGCAGTTTTTTATTACTACCACATTGTATAAAGATTCCAGCTTCTCCTTGCCCATCCCAGCCCCTGTCTGCTTTTGTTTTGCTTTTATGGTAGCCCTCCTGACAAATGTGAGGTGAAATCTCACCATGTGTTTTTTTTTTAATAATTTTTTGTTGGAGTGTAGTTGCTTTACAATGTTGTATTAGTTTCTGCTGTACAGCAAATGAATCAGACATACATATATATCTATATATCCCCTCCTTGTTGGATTTCCTTCCCATTTAGGTCATCACGGAATACTGAGTTGGGTTTCCTGAGCTACACAGCAGTTATCAATTTTATGCGTATTTTCAATAATGTATATATGCCAATCACAATCTCCCAATTCATCCTATCTCCCCTTCCCCTCTTGGTGTCTTTACATTTATTCTCTATGTCTGTGTCTCTATTTCTGTTTTGCAAATAAGATCATCTATACCTTAAAAGAGCATTTTTTTTAAACTTGGAAAGCTTTGAGGAAATGGAGAAATTTAAGTACCATCCATCCAAGGAAGGGTTTGGAACACAGATGGGGAGCTTGGAATTGCTTGTTACTTAAAACCAGCAGGGAAGGTTGCCAGAAAATGGGAAAATAGAACTGACAGGGAGCTGGGAAAGTATCAATGTGAAATTCCTCAATTTCCATTTTCCCCCCGACCCCTAATGGCTATTGCTGGCCAGTGCGCTGCCAAATCCTGATACAACATAGGTGGCTAATTACTGGCTTCAAGTTCTGACCTTCATCAGGCAGTGCACAGAGGTGTCATGATGTGTCTTGAAGTCTGACTCCAAACACTATACTTCTGTCATCTGACTCCATTCCTTTTCACATGGACCCTCTGCTTCCATCTCTACAACTGAGAATGGTCGCATCTTAGATTGCTCTCACAAAACTGGGAGAAGAGTCTTCCCCAAAACAGCTGGTACTGCAGCTTCAACGTCATTGTGATGATGCCTCTTAGTCCGCTGTCACACATTTAACTTGGTTTCTGGTCCTTTGACTTGTATTGCCTGACTCCAGTGCCTGGGGGTTTCCTGATTCCTGACTGCTGGCTTGGTTTTTAACCTTCATACTTAATCTTGACTCCTGATATATATCTGATTGCTGACTGTTCATTTGGCTTGAGCCCTTTTGACTTGTCCCCTCCCCAGCCCCTACCTGTGATTCTTAGATTGGTTTTCTCCCTGGCTTCCCACCCTAGATCTGGGATCCAATGATTCTCATCAGCACCAGTCCTGACTCAATAGGGAGATTCAGTCCCATTGAGCAGCCAGGTAAACACAAGGACTGTGGAACGAGTTGACAGCCTTACATCATCATTTAGCACCTGGCACAGATCTCAAGGTCTTTCTGATCATGGAGTTGCTTTTACATGTTATAAGGGTTCAAAGGACGCTTAAACAGAAGAAATCTTTTATAATCAAGGGGGCAATAGTTGTTATTCTTTCCAGTTGTTGAGTTAGCTATGCCTCTATAAATTGTAACATAGTATTTCAAGTTTTATTGCATTCCTGCAGTGTCCTGAAATTGGGGTCAGACCACCTCTCCAAAGAAGACCAGACATGTTCCTGTGTTGCAGAATATTTGATAGAGTTCATGGGTGATAATTTCTATGGCTCCTTCCTCATTCTAAAAGTGAACAAAATTCAGGCTCTGCACAGAGCCTAGATTTTTGAAATAACTTTACTGTGTAAAATCCCAATTTACCTCAATAGGCTACTATTAAAGGAAGGACAATTTACCATCCAAAATAACTAACCCAAGTCAAGGTCCTTGGTTGGGAAACAGAACTTACTATCTGATCCCCACAAAGCTCTGGCATTTTGTCTTACAGGTTTGTTTAAAGTATACGTGCTGCTGCTGCTACTGCTAAGTCGCTTCAGTCGTGTCCGACTCTGTGCGACCCCATATAAGTACACATAACCTTGGGTAATTTCTTGGGCAAACAAACCCAAGATTAATTTCTCTCCATTTTCTGGAAATATATAGAAGCTTTTGCAAGTGAAGGGTAGGATGGGCTCTCAAATATCAATTCTTTTAGACCATTGTTCTTAAGAACTCACAGTAAACTTGTTTCTGAAATTATAACTGACCATGACAGATAAGTTGATGAGTCAACATCATCTCTTAAAAAGCTCATTATAGTTTTAAGGGCATGTTATCAACCACATTTCTAGCCAAAATCAAGCAATTTTAGGCATGGCTCTTAGTTTTCCACAGTGTCATCCTTTACCCCGTACTTGTAGCTGCTTTCTGAGCCATAGGGGTTGGTGGGGTCAGGAATTCTGACCTCAGGAAGGATTTGAGATAGTGCTTGGCAATTCCATGACACATGGAATTGTCCTTTCCCGTCATCTAACTGGCATTGACTGGATCAAAAATAGCACTATTCCCGGTTTATGTTGAAATTCTCTGCTGTCCTTTGAAATTCCAAGCAGAGATTTCCTCCTATTGTGTAACTCGAGAAGTTTGATAAAGTATTATGTTCGGTTCTGTTTCTGGAACTCTCTCTTTACAGAGGCCACCTATGCACATTCTAGAGTTGCCTGAATGACAGTTAGCGCTGGATGATGCAACAGAGGCCACAAGCCAAGTCCGTGTGGCAATAAAACACACTCTAAAGGAACAGAGGCAGAGATAAGTAGAGGCCATTCTAAGAGGGATGAAGCCACAACTCAACGGATCCATCACTCAGACAACCAAGGTCATAGGGAGCGGAATAGGAACACCAAGAAACAGCCCCTGATAAACCAGTGCAGTAATTGGAAGTGTTTCTGACAATGTGAAGCAGGGCTCTGGAGGCCTCCGGGGTGAGATAAGGCAAGCAATCAACATGTCAAGGTAATTTGTTAGCAGTCCTGGCTTTGGGTCGAGGTGTGTAAACCTGCCCGCTATGATGTATGAAGCCTGCTAACCTGAGGAGACTTGGCTGTAGAAGGACAATAGCAAAGGGGAGCCTGCTTGGAACTGACAAGAGGGCCACCTGAACCTGGCAATGTACCATCTGTTCCAGGGAAGGCAGACCCTGATTATAAAACATGACACAGACGAAGGGGAAGTGTGGCCTCCAATAGGACCGTAGTGTATTTCCCGCCTTTCTCTGATCTTGCTGAGGAATTGTTATGGACTAATGCTCTCAAACCGGAGAAGGCAATGGCACCCTACTCCAGTACTCTTGTCTGGAAAATTCCATGGATAGAGGAGCCTGGAAGGCTGCAGTCCATGGGGTCGCTAAGAGTCAGACACGACTGAGCGACTTCACTTTCACGCATTGGAGAAGGAAATGGCAACCCACTCAGTGTTCTTGCCTGGAGAATCCCAGGGACGGAGGAGCCTGGTGGGCTGCCGTCTATGGGATCTCACAGAGTCGGACACAACTGATGCGACTTAGCAGCAGCACCAGCAGCAATGCTCTCAAACAGCTGCAAAATGGGAATGAAGGCTTTAGTGAAGGTTCCTCAGTGTAGGCCAAACAGACATTAACTATAACTATCTGAACTCACACCAGATGAGCACGGCCCTCACCCTCTCACTGAGCCCACACAGACTGTATAACACCTACCCCATTGTTAATCTCACACCTCTGTGCATTTCTCACTGACCTGCCAAGCTCACACTAACTAAAACTCTCTCTTCACCGTTTCAGGGATTTGACATCTGCCAGACCAACCTAGATAGCATATTCAAAAGCAGAGACATTACTTTGCCAACAAAGGTCCGTCTAGTCAAGGTGGTTTTTCCAGTAGTCATGTATGGATGTGAGAGTTGGACTGTGAAGAAAGCTGAGCACCGAAGAATTGATGCTTTTGAACTGTGGTGTTGGAGAAGACTCTTGAGAGTCCCTTGGACTGCAAGGAGATCCAACCAGTCCATTCTGAAGGAGATCAGTCCTGGGTGTTCTTTGGAAGGAATGGTGCTAAAGCTGAAACTCCAGTACTTTGGCCACCTCATGCAAAGAGTTGAGTCATTGGAAAAGACTCTGATGCTGGGAGGGATTGGGGGCAGGAGGAGAAGGGGACAACAGAGGATGAGATGGCTGGATGGCATCACTGACTCGATGGACGTGAGTCTGAGTGAACTCTGGGAGTTGGTGATGGACAGGGAGGCCTGGCATGCTGCAATTCGTGGGGTCGCAAAGAGTCGGACGTGACTGAGCAACCGAACTGAACTGAACTGATGTTCTGCAGTCTGATGAGATCACCCAAACTGTCTTACTGACTTCACATGGATTATCTACTGATGGGAAAGCTCTTGCTTTCTGTAATACCTATTTTCCCATGTATTCAAGGTTGTGCTGTACATGCAGCTAAGTGACCATGTTTCTCAGCCTCCCTTGAAGTTACATTTGGTTATGTAACTAAGTCTGGCCAATGAGCCCTAAACAAAACTTGTTGGGTGGGACTCCTGAGAAGGTTTCTTGAAATGAGACAGAATGCTGGGCTCTTTTGCTCTTAGTTTTTGTATTTTCCACCTCCCCCTCAGTTTTGAAAACATATTATGGTGGTCAGATCTCATCTGTGGTCTTGTGACGTTGAGAATAGAAGTCACCTAATAAGAATGGTTGGTTCATAAGTTAGAGGAGACCTTGGTCCTTGATGACTTTGTGAAACTACAATATTACTTCTGGGCCTTCTGTCTTTTAATTTCTTTATGTGAGACAATGAACCCTTAGTTTTGCATAAGTCACTGTATTTGGATCTCTGCTACTATGACTGAAGGCGGTTCTTACTGATACAACCCCTTCCCGTTCTTTCGGGCTCACACTGACTACACATGTACTTACCTTCCCCCTTTGCCAGTGTGTACTCTGCATGTTATCACTTGACCATGATGTTGCATAAGTGAAACAATCATCTTTTCTTTTAATGCCTAGATGAGTCTCTGCATTTTCCTTTTTACTTATCCCAGTGCATAAACCACATTGGACCAGAATCTCTGAGGTACATAAAAACCATTCTTTACATGTTAATGGAGACAAGCTAAACCAGTACAACACGGTTGTACACAGAAACCAATAGGAAGGTAGCGCAGAGAGACTTGAGATCAACAGTTTCTCCTCCCCTGAGCCAGCACCAAATCATATCTTAGTGCTACCTCTGCTGTCATAGAGGGTAGGATGGTGCCCTTGAGGGCCACCACTAGAGAGTCTGTGCCCCACAATGGAAGATGCTGCGTGCTGCAACCAAGACCTGACACTGCCAGATAAATAAAGAAATAAATATTAAAAACAAAACAAAGGTAGGGAGATGGCAGCTGGAAAGCAGGAAGGAAAAAGACAGGCTTACCAGCACCACCCACCCCATAAAGGGGTGTCATGTGAATGGTGCCCCCTGGAGGGGTGCAGCAGCGGCCCCAGCTCATTCCCACCTCTACCATCTCAGCTGCTATCAGATTCCTTGGGGACTGGCTGGGTGAAACTGCTCTGGTTCCCTTCCTCCTTATTCTTTTCGCAAATGCCCTGTCTCCAGGCTTCAGCACGTTGGAGCAGGGGAACGGGTCTCCTGAGAGGACAAGTGTTCAGATGAATGACTTTTCTGCTAAGGACTCTTCAGGCTGTAAAGAGTAAGACTGAGGAGGGTGTGACTGACATCTCTTGATAGGAAGAGTGGTTGTTTTTGTTCAGTTGCTAAGTCATGTCTGACTCTGCAGTCCCATGGACTGCAGCTGGCCAGGCTTTCCTGTCCTTCACTATCGCCCAGAGTTTGCTCAAACACATGTTTATTGAGTCGGTGATGTCATGCAACCATCTCATCCTCTGTAACCCCCTTCTCTTCCTGCCCTCCATCTTTCCCAGCATTAGGATCTTTTCTAATGAGTCGGCTCTTTACATCAGGTGGCCAAAGTATAGGAGCTTCAATTTCAGCATCATTCCTTCCAATGAATATTCAGGGTTGATTTCCTTTAGGATTGACAGGTTGGATCTCCTTGCAGTCCAAGGGACTCTCAAGAGTCTTCTCCAGCACCACAGTTCAAAAGCATCAATTCTTTGGCGTTCAGTCTTGTTTATGGTCCAACTCTCACATCCATACATGACTACTGGAAGTGATTACCTTGGCATAAAAATCACCTTTTCTTGTTCCATCAGGACTAGAAAGCATGACTAGAAACTTTAAAAGCAGTATATTTAGGATAAAAGTGAAAAGAGTTTGCTTTAAACAAGGAGTTATTGTCTGGTCTCTACGTGTCTAGGCCATTGTTCTCAACTAGTCGAGCGCCCAGAACGACTGGAGGATGCACCTACGTGAGCCCTTTCATGAGACTCTTGATGAGTGGCTGTGACTGGCAGGCGGGGGAGGGTCTATGACTCTTTGGAAACTTCAAAGTTGTCTCCCAGATTTGGAATTCAAGGGTAGTCACATGTCTGAGTCATGGTCATCTGCTCATTTTGCTCTTTATAGATTCCATTGGGACTAGCATTTACACAGTCATTTCTTAGAAAAATAACTCATGTTAATTATTTGATAATGGATTTCCTATGTTCTTCGCCTCAGGGGTCCCTTCTTCCCACCCTACCCATCTCGGCCTCTGGATATTATTTTCATGTTAATCACACATAACAAAGAAGGTGTTGCTTCAGGCCTTCATTCCTTCCAGTCTGTCCCTGTTGCTACCCATTGGTAGGGACAGGTCACTTATCACATGTGAGTTTCTGTTTTGTCATTTGTAAAATGAAGGCCCAAACATGCCCTGAGGATAACTAACTTACTTGGGATTGACATATACACACTTCTATATTTAAAATAGATAAACAATAAGGACCTACTGTATAGCACAGAGAACTCAATATTCTGTAATAATCTAAATGGGAAAGGAATTTGAAAAAGAATAGATACATATATATGTATAACTGTATCAGTTTGGCGTACACCTGAAATCAACACAACATTGTTCATCAACTCTATTCCAATGAAAATAAAAAAAAGACACAAGGTAACCAGTGAAAGCCACTCCGTCTGTGTCTGACTCTTTGTGATCGCATGGACTATACAGTCTATGAAGTTCTCCAGGCCAGAATACTGGAGTGGGCAGCCTTTCCCTTCTCCAGGGGATCTTCCCAACCCAGGGATCAAACCCAGGTCTCCCACATTGCAGGCAGATTCTTTACCAGCTGAGCCACCAGGGAAGCCCATGGCAGGGAACCAGTGGCAGAGTTCAGGCCTGCACTCAGGCCTCCTGAGCCCCCTCCTCACATCTTTTCCCATGACAACAATAACTCCCAGCTTGTTGTGGAAATCAGATTAGATGATGTGCTGAAAGGCCTTTTATGCTCTGAGAAGTGACATGAAGAGTTTTGTGATTATTGCTAGGGATTTATGCTCCCTAACAATCCTAGTGACAGAGTGAGGCCCTTGCTCTTAGAGAAAATTACTTTCCTTCACTGTTTTGCTTCTCCCACAAACCTCAGGGGAATGGCTTTTAAGCTTTTGAAAGAGTCAACTAATATGAGATTTTAAACTACAGCTGATGAAGCTTCTGTTGGCTTTCCCCAGTGTCTGAATCTTCTCTGATCTCTCTGTAAGCTAGAGTTAGCTCTCTGCTCTGCCTCTAGAGACCATGGTAATAATATCATCCCTTTTAGGTATAGTATCTGTGTATGTATGTGTATATGTGTGTGTGTGTGTGTGTGTGTGTGTCTGCTAAGAGTCACAAGGATCCCTCCTGTGTTCCTATTTATTTTTATGTGACTCAGAGCCAAGCTCATATTTTGTTGAGTTTTGTACAAATACAAACTCTCTAGTGAGGAAGATCCTGAAGAAAGAACGTTTTGAAGAGATAGAGGCAAAGATGATTTTAGAGTAGGAGGAGTGTTCTTTGGAGGAACTTTCTTAAGAACCAGTCTTTGGGGACTTCCCCGGTGGTCCAGTGGCTAAGACTCGGCACTCCCAGTGCAGGGGGTCGAGGTTAGCTCCCTGGTCAGAGAACTGGGTCCTGCATGCTGCAACTAAGACCTGGTATAGCCGAATAAATAAAAACATATTTTAAAAAATTCAAAAGAACAGTCTCTGGAGGAAGATAAAGTGTTGGATCACATCACCAATTCAGTGGACACAAACTTGGGCGAATTCTGGGAAATGGTGAGGGACAGGGAGGCCTAGTGTGCTGTAGTCCATAGGGTTGCAAATAGTTGGACACGACTTAGTGACTGAACAACAACAACAGCAAAGAAGATACAAAGATGGAGTTATTCTTGTCCCTGAAAGGATTAACAGTGTCCACGGTGGTGGGGACCTTAGCCCTGACCTCCCGGACTGACCAGTGCGGATGTAGGACACATGTGATGATGTTCCCAGCTGTGGTCCTGAGCCCTGGACCTCTCAGAGGGCCTGGTCCTTCCTGTGCCTGCTGGAGACAGGTCCTCCCACTTCTGCCTCAGGGTCTGGGGCTATCCTGCTGGTGTCTACACTGAGGCTCTTCCCTCTCTCTGTCTGACCCAGGAATACTTCAGAGAGTCTAAGGAATTCTCAAGAGCAATGAGCTTCTTTAAGAGGGTTTGGTCACTAGAAAAAATAGAGTTGTAGGATTTTTAAAACCAAAGAGGGCCTCAGAAACCCATGAGGACATGGAGGCCCAGAGAGATTAGATGATTTGTTCAAGATTTTATCGCACAACAGTATCTGTGTTAGGATGATAATGCAGGTTTCTTGATTTCTAAATAAATGCTCTTTTCTACTGAATCTTTTATATTCAGGAAGGAGACATTCTTTTGATAAGTGACAGTAGGAGAGTTAGGGCAGATTCAAGAATTATCTATTATCTGGCTGTAGTAGCCACTCTGAGAGAAAATAGCTCAGTTAGTTTTAAGACACTGTCGTGCTCATGTACTCAGTTGCTTCAGTCATATCTGACTCTTTGCAACCCTATGGGCTATAGCCCACTGGTCTCCTCTGACCAAGGAATTCTCCAGGCAAGAATACTGGAGTGGGTTGTCATGCCCTCCTCCAGGGGATCTTCCCAACCCAGGGACTGAACCCATGTCTCCTATATCTCCTGCATTGCAGGTGGATTCTTTTCCCACTGAGCCACCTGGGACACCCGAAATGCTCAGCTATGCTAGCATCACAGGACACATAGTTAGTATTATCTCTTCATAGCCACATGCATGCTAAGTCACTTCGGTCACGTCCAATTCTTTGGGAACCTATGGACAGTAGCATGCCAGGCTCCTTTGTCCACGGGATTCAGTCCATACAGTGAATTCACTTATCATGGAAGTTATAAAGAATGCATGTTCTCACCCACTGATGTGTTAGAGCTGATTCTACTAGCTCATGAGAATGGATTGTTATTCAGAAATTATTGTGAGCCTGTTGTGAAGTCACTGACAGCTTGAAATCAGTCATGATGGGAATACTTATAGCACGGAGATGAGCAAATACTATAAATTAGGACCTATTTTTTTTTTTTTTTTAATCAGAGAGCCTTTTTTTCTGGCACAACAATATCTTTGCCACATGAGAAGTTCCACTGTCCAGAAATAATCATTGTTAATTTTCTTATGTAAAACATCAAAAAAAAAATGATTATTTGTACTCGGATACATGTGCATGTTATTATTTTAATTCATTTATAGAAAGAGAATAAGGGACTTCCCTAGTGGTCCATGAAGACTCTGCACTTCAAATGCAGGGGACATGGAAACTAAGATCCCACATGCCACGAGGCATGACTAAGAAATAAAGTAAGAATACGAAAATAAATTTTAAAAAGAGAATAATAGTTTTTGAAAATTTCTTGAGATTTTTCATATAACACATACAGATCTAACAACTCACTATTTTAAATTATAATAAGCTATTACCTGGCTGTACCTTAGTTTACTTAGTCAACCTCTTTTCTTTTCTGTATTAAAGGATGTATGCTTGTGCTCAGTTGCTTCAGTCATATCTGACTCTTTGCAACCCTATGGACTGTAGCCCACCAGGCTCCTCTGTCCATGGGATTCTACAGGCAAGAATACTGGAGTGGGTTGCCATGCCTTCCTCCAGGGGATCGTCCCAATCCAGAGAAGGGAAGGAAAGGAATTATTGAAGGATAGTTGATTTCCAATGTTGTGTTAATTTCTGCTATACTGCAAAATGATTCAGTTATACATATATATCTCAATACATTCTTTTTTATATTCTTTAACCAGTCTCTTAATGATGGGTGTCCTTGTTTGGAGTTCCCCAAAGAAGACCCTGAGATGTGGGGTTGGGTGCAGATGGTTCATTTGGCAGAGCTGACTGAGGAAACACAAATGATACAATGGAAAAATAGAACAAGGAAGTTTGCTTGTTTAAATAAGATGCAAATAAGGTCCTCACATTTGATTGGTTTATATGTCTCCTAAATCTCTGCTTCTTTAGGGTTCTCATTTGTCACTTTTTCTTTTGCAATTTATTTACTGAAGGTACTAGATCATTTTGCTGATTGAATTTCTCATGGCATAGTTTAATATGTTCCTCTGTATGTGGTATTTCCTGTAAATTATTGTTGGACATAAAGGTAGAAATTTCTCAGTTTAATAATGATGATAAAATAATGATAGATATTCTAATTGTTAAGCTCCATTTATTTTTATTACCACTATTTTTTCATAGACTTTCCTTTTTGGTACTTTTTTTTAAACTCTTTATTTTGTATCATAGTATAGTGGATTAAGAATGTTGGGATAGTTCCAGGTGCACAATAAAGGGATTCAGCCATACATATACAAGTATCCACTCTCCCCCAAACTCTCCTTTCATCCAGGCTGCCACATAACATTGAGTAGAATTCCCTGTGCTATACAATAGGTCCCTGTTGGTTGTCCATTTCAAGTGCAGTAGTATGTACCTGTCCATCCCAAACTCCCTAAATATCCCTTCCCCCCATCCTTCCCCTTGGTTACAATAAGTTCATTCTCTAAGTCTATATCATAGACTTTACATTTGAGGACAGCTTTAGATTTATAGAAAAATTGGGAAGATAGTTCAAAGAATTCCCAATATACTCCCCCTCCCAATGATCTCCCCTCTTATGAACCTTTTACTTTAATATGATGTGTTGGTTATAATTAATGAACAAACATCAACACATTTAATTAATTAAGTTCTTGGTTTACACAGATTTTTAAAGTTTTTACCTAACGTCCTTTCTCTGTTCCAAGATTGCTCCCAACAAATGCTCATTGCATTTTGTTGTCAAGTCTGTTTAGGCGCCCTAAAAGATGGGAATACCAGACCACCTGATTTGCCTCTTGAGAAACCTATATGCAGGTCAGGAAGCAACAGTTAGAACTGGACATGGAACAACAGACTGGTTCCAAATAGGAAAAGGAGTATGTCAAGGCTGTATATTGTCACCCTGCTTATTTAAGTTCTATGCAGAGTACCTCATGAGAAACGCGGGGCTGTAAGAAGCACAAGCTGGAATCAAGATTGCCGGGAGAAATATCAATAACCTCAGATATGCAGATGACACCACCCTTATGGCAGAAAGTGAAGAGGAACTAAAAAGCTTCTTGATGAAAGTGAAAGAGGAGAGTGAAAAAGTTGGCCTAGAGCTCAACATTCAGAAAACGAAGATCACGGCATCTGATTCTATCACTTCATGGGAAATAGATGGGGAAACAGGGGAAACAGTGTCAGACTTTATTTTTGGGACTCCAAAATCACTGCAGATGGTGATTGCAGCTGTGAAATTAAAAGACGCTTACTCCTTGGAAGGAAAGTTATGAACAACTTAGATAGCATATTGAAAAGCAGAGACATTACTTTGCCAACGAAGATCCATCTAGTCAAGGCTATGGTTTTTCAGTGGTCATGTATGGATGTGAGAGTTGGTCTGTGATGAAAGCTGAGCACCGAAGAATTGTTGCTTTTGAACTGTGGTGTTGGAGAAGACTCATGAGAGTCCCTTGGACTACAAGGAGATACAACCAGTCCATCCTAAAGGAGATCAGTCCTGGGTGTTCATTGGAAGGATTGATGCTGAGGCTGAAACTCCAATACTTTGGCCACCTCATGCGAAGAGTTGACTCATTGGAAAAGACCCTGATGCTGGGAGGGATTGGGGGCAGGAGGTGAAGGGGACGACAGAGGATGAGATGGCTGGATGGCATCACCGACTCAATGCACATGAGTTTGAGTGAACTCCGGGAGTTGGTGATGGACAGGGAGGCTTGGTGTGCTGCGATTCATGGGGTTGCGGAGTTGGACATGACTGAGAGACTGAACTGAACTGACTATGACAGGTTCTTAAACCTTTCTGGTTTTTGATGACCTTGGCAGTTTTAAAGAGTACTGGTCAGGTATATTATAGAATCCTCATCTATTGGAAATAGTCTGATGTTTTTCTCAGGATTAGACTGTGCTTATGGGTTTTGGGGAGGACTATCACAGAGGTAAAGTGCCATTTTCACCATATTATATCAAGAGTACAAACAATGCACATGATTTATGGCTGTAATGCTGACTTTGACTACTGGGCAGAGGTTACAGTTGTTCAGTAACTAAGTGTGTCCGACTCTTTGCAATCCCATAGACTGCAGCACACCAGACTTCCCTGTCCTTCACTATCTCCCAGAGTTTGCTCAAACTCATGTCCATTGAGTCGATAATGCCATCCAACCATCTCATCCTCTGTCACCTGCTTCTCTTCCTGCCCTCGATCTTTCCCAGCATCAAAGTCTTTTCCAGTGAGTCAGCTCTTTGCATCAGGTGGCGAAAATATTGGAGCTTCAGCTTTAGCATCAGTCATTCCAGTGAATATTCAGGGTTGAGTTCCTTTAGGGTTGACTGGTTTGATCTCCTGGCAGTCCACCAGACTCTCAAAGAGTCTTTGAAAGCATCAATTCTTTGGCACTCATGCTTCTTTATGGTCCAGCTCTCACATCTGTATATGTCTACTGGGGAAACCATAGCTTTGACTATATGGACCTTTGTTGGCAAAGTGATATCTCTGCTCTTTAAAACTGTCTAGTCTTGTCATAGCTTTTCTTCCAAGGGGCAAGTGTCTTTTAATTTTGTGGCTGCAGTCACCATCTGCAGTGGTTTTGAAGCCCAAGACAATAAAGTCTGTCACTGTTTCCACCTTCCCCCATCTATTTACCATGAAATGATAGTGGTTGTCAGGTTTCTCCACTGTAAACTTACTCTCCCCTCCAGCCTCCACACTGCCACATTCCTTGTAGCCCACACTTAAGGGGTGGGATGGTATACTTCTCCTCCTTGCTTCCTCTCCTCCTTGAGGATGCTGTGCGCTTAGTCACTCAGTCGTGTCCAACTCTTTGCCACCCCATGGACTGTAGCCTGCCAGGCTCTGCTGTCTATAGAATTTTCCAGGCAATAATACTGGAATGGGTTGTCATTTCCTCCTCCAGGGAATCTTCCTGTCCTAGGGACTGAACCCACATCTTGTAGCTCCTGCACTGGCAGGCAGATCTTTACCACAGAGCCACCTGGGAAGCTGAGGGTGGAATATGCATATAAAATGATTTGAAATTCTTCTGTGTGAGATCTTTGTTTTTTCTTCCCATGTATTTATTTACTCAATCATATATCTCAATGTGGACACATAGGTATTTATTTTACATGTTGGTCTATAATCCAAAACAACTTTATTTTGTTGGCCAAATTGTTCCAGCTTTCTGTTGGCTTCTGTGTCCTCTATCATTGTGGGTCATTATTTATTTATTTTGAGCATTTCCTTAGTTTCTGGGCTCCATTGGTTTTTAAGGAATAGAAACTTAATCCATTTACAAGTTTTGAAAGGGGAGATTACATTTTTTTAACAGTATATACATAAAGATTTACTCTCCTTTTCCTAATCTGATGAAATGTGATGGCTGGTTTTACATGACTTCTTAAACTACTGAGGTCAATACCTTACTCTGCCATGTCTCCCTTTAAAAGATTCTTCATTAGCAATGGTTAAATGAGTCTTCCAGCCTTCGCCTTCGGTCTTTGTTTTCTAACCGGTGCTAATTCCTTTAAAATGCTGTCCTGTTTCTGTAACCATTTCAGTGAGGATGTAGGACCAAGTTGGTCTTGGCACGACAGGCGCTGTGTGTGGTTTGTAGCTGGGGGTGAGGGGATAGTCTCCATTCCTGCTCCATAGCTGTGTGAAGACCGCGCTGTCTCCTGTCCCTGAAGCCTGGACTTGGGCAACTGAGATCACCACATGTCCTTATTATTTTGCACTCTAGCATTTCCTCTTCTTTTTATCTTGTCTCTCGAGACTTTCTTTGCCTTTTTTTGTAGTTCAGCTATGCATTTTAAAGCATGTTTGTTATATTTCACCCAGAATTTCTAAATCTTTTATATTTAAAACTTTTAAAGTCTGTTATGTTGACAGAAATGGGAGTCCTACTCTTTACTTCCTCTTTTTAAAATTTTATTTCAAGGAATTAAAACAGTTAAAAGCTACAAGTTATTATTTCAAATCTATCTTAACCTTCACCTAGAAATGGAAATTCTTTAATTTATTCCATGAATATTTATGTGCGAGACACTGTCCCAAGAACTTGCGATAAATCAGTGAAGAAAACAGAAGTCCTTCTCCACTTGGAGCTTATATTCTGGTGGGAGATGCAGACAATGTGTAATAAACATAATTTGTGATGATATTGCCTGATATGTAGAAACAGATAATCCTCTGAAACAAAACAAAGAACAAGACCGAACACAACTAGAGCAGGGCTTGGGAATCAAGAGTGTAGAAAGTTGGACTTAAAAAATTTTTTTTAATTTATTTTAATTGGAGAATAGTTACTTTACAACATTGAGGTGGTTTTTGCCATACATCAGTATGAATCGGCCGTGGGTGTATATGTGCCCCCTCCATCCTGAACCCCCTCCTTCCTGCCTCCCCACTCCTGCCCTCCAGGTTGTCGCAGAGCAGCGGCTTGTCTTTTGCAGTAAAGTGGTTCTGGTAGGCCCCACTGGAAAGATGACATTTGAATCAGTCTTGAAGGTATGGTGGCCAGGTAGAATTCTGGGGGAAGTGCATTTCCCAGGTTGTTCCCAGAGGGAACAACCAAGGCAAAGGCCTTAGGGTGAGAGTGTGACTGATGGGTTTGAGGAAAAACAAAAAGACTTGTATGGCTGGCGTGAAGTGCATAAGCAGGGAATTTGTGAGAGATGATGTTCAAGTGGAGGAGAGAGGGTAGATCGTGGATGGACTTACTGGTCATTTGAAGAACTTTGATTTTCTCTGAGTTAACGCAGGATCCATTGAAGGTAGATTTCCCCCCCCACAAATTAATACAAAGAACTTTTTGTTTTTTGAACCATTTGAGAACAAGCTACCAATATGAAAACCTATTATCCCCCAATTCTTTAATGTATAATTCCTACAAACAAGGACTATCCAATCATCTGTAACTATACAACCATACAACTGTCAAAACCAAGAAACTGCCATTGATACTGTACTAACATTCTATTCTCAGTCTCTCTTCAAATTTCACCAGTTGTTCCAAATATGTCCTTTTTGTAGCCAAAGGGTCTAGTCTAGATCTCACATCTCTTTTAGTTGTCATGTCTCTTTAGTCTCCTTCAGTCTGAAAGAAGTCCTTGCACTTACTTTACTTTTACGACACTGGCACTTTTGCCGATTAGTTCAGTTCAGTTTCAGTTCAGTCGCTCAGTTACTTACAGTCTTAGTAAGTATTTGGGGGAAAAGTCACTTTCAGTTCAGTTCAATTGCTCAGTTGTGTCTGACTCTTTGTGACCCCATGAACATGCCACGCCTCCCTGTCCATCACCAACTCCCAGAGTTCACCCAAACCCATCTCCATTGAGTAGGTGATGCCATCCAACCATCTCATCCTCTGTCATCCCCTTCTCCTCCTGCCCTCAATCTTTCCCAGCATCAGGGTCTTTTCAAATGAGTCAGCTCTTTGCATCACGTGGCCAACGTATTGGAGTTTCAGCTTCAACATCAGTCCTTCCAATGAACACCCAGGACTGATCTTCTTTAGGATTGACTGATTGGATCTCCTTGCAGTCCAAGGGACTCTCAAGAGTCTTCTCCAACACCACAGTTCAGAAGCATCAATTCTTCTGTGCTCAGCTTTATAGTCCAACTCTCAAGCTAATAAAATCATAGAATATCCCTCTATTGGGCTTTGTTAGTTGTTTCCTCATGAATAGAATTCAGTTGTTTTTGACAATACTATCATGGGACAGATATTTTTTCACTCCCTGAATGTAGCCATGAGTATGCAATTTGAATTTGTCTCATTACTAGTGCTGCTAAGTTTGATCACTTAACAATCATGATGTTGACTAGGTTTCTCCTCTAGAAAGTTACTTACAGTCTTAGTAAGTATTTGGGGGAAAAGTCACTTTCAGTTCAGTTCAATTGCTCAGTTGTGTCTGACTGTTTGAGATCCCATGAACTGCAGCACGCCAGGCCTCCCTGTCCATCACCAACTCCCAGAGTGCACCCAAGCCCATGTCCATCGAGTCGGTGATGCCATCCAACCATCTCATCCTCTGTCATCCCCTTCTCCTCCTGCCCTCAATCTTTCCCAGCATCAGGGTCTTTTCCAGTGAGTCAGCTCTTTGCATGAGGTGGCCAAAATATTAGAGTTTCAGACTTTATAAAATTTTTTTCCCTAATTCAACTTCCAATGACTAGTTTTATTCTTTTTTTCCCAAAAGTTTATATGTCTGCCAAAGCCTTTGACTGTGTGGATCACAATAAACTGTGGAAAATTCTGAAAGAGATGGGAATACCAGACCACCTGATCTGCCTCTTGAGAAATTTGTATGCAGGTCAGGAAGCAACAGTTAGAACTGGACATGGAACAACAGACTGGTTCCAAATAGGAAAAGGAGTTCGTCAAGGCTGTATATTGTCACCCTGTTTATTTAACTTATATGCAGAGTACATCATGAGAAACGCAGGACTGGAAGAAACACAAGCTGGAATCAAGATTGCCAGGAGAAATATCAATAACCTCAGATATGCAGATGACACCACCCTTATGGCAGAAAGTGAAGAGGAACTCAAAAGCCTCTTGATGAAAGTGAAAGAGGAGAGTGAAAAAGTTGGCTTAAAGCTCAACATTCAAAAAACGAAGATCATGGCATCCGGTCCCACCACTTTATGGGAAAAAGATGGGGAAACAGTGGACACAGTGTCAGACTTTATTTTTCTGGGCTCCAAAATCACTACAGATGGTGACTGCAGCCATGAAATTAAAAGACGCTTACTCCTTGGAAGGAAAGTTATGACCAACCTAGATAGCATATTCAAAAGCAGAGACATTACTTTGCCAACAAAGGTTCGTCTAGTCAAGGCTATGGTTTTTCCTGTGGTCATGTATGGATGTGAGAGTTGGACTGTGAAGCAGGCTGAGCACCGAAGAATTGATGCTTTTGAACTGTGATGTTGGAGAAGACTCTTGAGAGTCCCTTGGACTGCAAGGAGATCCAACCAGTCCATTCTGAAGGAGATCAGCCCTGGGATTTCTTTGGAAGGACTGATGCTAAAGCTGAAACTCCAGTACTTTGGCCACCTCATGTGAAGAGTTGACTCATTGCAAAAGACTCTGATGCTGGGAGGGATTGGGGGCAGGAGGGGAAGGGCACGACAGAGGATGAGATGGCTGGATGGCATCACTGACTCGATGGATGTGAGTCTCAGTGAACTCTGGGAGTTGGTGATGGACAGGGAGGCCTGGCGTGCTGCGATTCATGGGGTCACAAAGAGTCGGACACGACTGAGCGACTGATCTGATCTGATATCAATATTACTTACAGCAATGATGAGTTGGCTTCAACATCAGTTCTATCTTCCCACCCCCCAAATTTAAAAATGTACTTTCTGAGAAACTTTGTTCACATAAATAAGTAGATGAGTTCAAAACAAGTGTTATACTTGCACGTTGGCTAATCCTTTGAACTCCTTCCAAGCTATATGCAGATCACAAATTCTCTGTCATAAAATCACATGTAATGCTCTATCAGCTGATTAGATTAACTTTTTCCTTTTGTTGATAACAAAAAACATTTAAAAAACCTACCTTGCAAAAGGACTTCCTTCTTAATTTTCAATTTCTCTGAATTACACAGGAGAGGCTTATTAAGACTTATCAATGTCACTTAATTTTATAGCCTTTTAAAAGTATCTGTTTTACTTAGAAAAGTTTAGAACATTTTGAATATTAATTCTATAACATTTTGATAACATACATTCAAGATGTACTTTTTTTGGGGTAAAAAATATGGGTTCTGGAAATTTAGCTCAGTCAATTTATGGAAATTATCCACCATAAAACCTGATGGTGGTAGGCTACTCTCATGCTAGGACAACAGGCTTAAACAGCCGCCTTAGGCAAACTGAGACATATGTTTATGTTATCTAATGAACAGAGCCACCATCCATTGTCATACCATTCAGCCAAATCAACTTCTTTTCTGTCAGAAAAAATCTGACTTCATATTCAATCCAAATAAACATGCTATTATGTGTCCCCATGACAACCAGCTCACTTCTAAATTCAGCAACTAGCTGGGGATAAGATGAACCTATTTCCTCACACATCAATTTAAAAAGATACAGTCTTAACTCCCTTGATGTTATAATATTTACAATTTAAATAGCACCATTCAATACTCCCTACAAGTCAGAACTCTTTTTTTTTTTTTTTTGCAGCTAAAGCTTGTTTATCAATAAAATCATGTTCCCAAGCTAAAGCAAGTTTAAAGCATGGATTAAAAAAAAACAACAAACCAATTTCTGTGTAGTCACTGAAACAATCAAGACCAGTTGCATAATTTGAAGGGCTCAGTGCAAAGTGGAAATGTGGGGCCCTTTGTTCAAAAATTAAGTATTTCAGGATGGGAGCATCAGATCCTGAAAGCCAGCACTAACTTTTAAAAGGTGGGGCTCTTCTAAGGGCAGGTCACAGACCCAGCAAGCTGGCCTGAATAGCAGTTTTGTTTATAAAGACTGTTATGCCCATTCCTAAGATAAGCTGAATCAATGTGAATAAAAGTTCCAAATTTAAAAAATAATATCACTGAGCCACCTGTGCATGCATTTTCTTCTCCATAAAAGTGGACACAATTTATTAACTGAAAACACCTGTGTATTTTCCTTATCTGAAAGGCATAGGAAATCTATCACAACCTTTATCATAATCTGGTGAACAGTTTCTCAGTGCCTCAGTTTCCTCATCTGTAAGATGGGGATTATGTACCTACCTTGACTTGTAAGGACTAATTGGGTTAATATGGGAATGCACTTAGAACAGTGTATGGCATGTAGTACTATGGTAGCTGTAGTAGAACAGAGCTGTTTTCTATTATTATTATTCAATAATTTCATTAACTATTCAAGTTACAGTAGTGTTAGAATAGGAATTGATTTAATGGCAATGACAGACTTGGTATATAAAATCTTTTTACCTATCAAAGGTGTACCTGGTATTATAACCTTTTCCATATTTATGTAATATTTTCTATTTTTCACTAGAAAAACAGTGACCTAATGAGCAATGTTAATTCTTATGATGCTCTCCAAGCCAACTCTAATAACTTTTTAATGTTAACCTTAGTAATAATTTTACCAGTGCCCTTAGCTTTCCTTACAAAGAATTAATTGATTTACATTTTGTAAATAATTATTGCACATTGCATTAGAGAGATTTTTCATACTATTGTTTGACAATTTTTATGATGATGATCACAAAGCAGAATTGTAATTAGAAAGAAGAACACGTTCTGTGTAAAATTTATTGTTTAGTTTTGCCGTTTTGCTTTTTTGGTAGTTCTTGGAATGTTGATTGAAAAACTGTCGTGTTTTTGTTAGAACTTTGGTCTCTTATAGAAGTGCCCAAACTATTGGTTTCCTGTGTCCAGGGGAATCCTCAGTCTGCTTTCTTTAATATCTGATTCTTTCTTAGCTACAGACAGGCAATTTAAAAATATTTTATATGGTATATATATATGAAATGCTGACTTCTTTTACTCTAAAGTGACAGTACAATTCAAACAGAACTCACATTTGTATAAAACACATCTGTATGAGTTTCCTGCGGCTGCTGTAACAAAGTACACAACTTGGAGGGCTTAAAACAACAGAAATTGACTGTCTCACAGTTTCAGAGGCTAGAAATCTGAAATCAAGGTGTCAGCAGGGCCATGTTACCTCTGAAACCTGCAGGGGAATCCTTTCCTCTCCCCAGCTTTTGGTGATTTGCCAGCAGTCCTTGGTTTTCCTTAGTTTGCAGTTGCATACCTCTAGTCTCTGCCTTTGTTATGGGGCATCCTCCCTGTGTGTCTGTCTTCCCACAAGAACACCAGTAGTAATTAGTGTGGGCCCATTCTACTTCAGTATGACCTCATCTTAATGTAGCTAAAGCCCTATATCCAAATAAAATTACATTCCGAGGTGCTGAAGTGGTAGTGGTTTAATTGCTAAGTCATGCCCTACTCTTGAGACTCCATGGACTGTAGCCCACCAGACTCCTCTGTCCATGGGATTTCCAGGAGAATACTGGAGTGCATTGCCATTTCCTTCTCCAGGGGATCTTCTCTACCCAGGAATCTAACCCACTTCTCCTGCACGCTTGCATCTCCTGCATTGCGGGTGGATTCTTTACCACCAAGGGAGCACTAGGGTGTTAGGATTTCAATATTTATCTTTTAGTGGGACACAATTCAACCCATCATAACATTTAGTTAAATGTTTTTTATATCGAAAGGTGAAATTTTACCACCGAGTTTTAATATTACTGAGGTATTAGAAAAATTTCATCTCAAGATTTTCCATTACAACCATACAACCAGATTATAATTGTATATGTTAAAAACAATGTACATTTTATTTGTGAATAATTAAGTTTATATTTTCAAGGAATACATTTAACTACATAGATTTATATTTCCAAAATCTATATAAAGAAATAAATTATGTAAAGTCTCTTGTGATAGAGATTACTCAAATCATTAAGGTCTAGATTAAAGTGATGTAAAGTGAAAATGATTATTCATTTTTATAATAAATTACATATAATAAATGATAAAAAGGTAACATATCAATTGTGCTAATTCTCATACTTACTTTGTAATAATCCAATGTAATGTGAAGCTAAAATGTTATGAAACAATGCCATAAATGGCATGATATTTCTTCTGCAAATATGTGTGAACACATATATCAAATTCTGGGATTTGACTTTCAGAAGTAAATCAGAATCATGTATTAGTATCAGAAATCATTCCATTAACTTGATCAGATATTGTAACTTCATACATGTGAAGAAAGAGAAAGGTGTGTTCTTTAGAAGCTAATCAGTCTGAAAGCTGTGGTGAGGCTGTGCCTTTTATTTTTAACACGAAGCAGGAGGTAGGAAAGCACAGCCTAGGAGACGCCTCAGGAACAAATGTGTGCTCAGAGGGCTCAGTACCAGGAAAGACTCACGTGGAAGTTGAGGGTTTCCAAATCTATTCGCTAGAAAGTCTTTGCACATCCAAATATCTGTGAGTGTTATTGCTTGGCAAAGCTTATGTCACATGTGGAACCTTAGCAACATGAAATCTCGGAGATGTAGCTTTTAGATTTCCAAGTAGGATAGGTTAGGAAGGCAAGTTAGGATGTGGGTCTTGAGTGAACCAAATTAGTTTACAAAATTTACCACTGTGGCCTTCAGTAGAAATTACCAACACTGTTGCCTTGCACTTCATGCTGAACAGACTTTACACTAAGTGTGTGTGTGTGTGTGTGAGAGAGAGAGAGAGAGAGAGAGAGAGAGAAATGCTGTACTCAGTCGCTCAGTTGTGTCCAACTCTTTGTGACCTCATGGACTGTAGCCCGCAAGGCTCCTCTGTCTGTGGGATTTTCCAGGCAAGAATATTGGAGTGAGTGCCATTTCCTCCTCCAGGGGATCTTCCCAACCCAAGGATTGAAACTGAGTCTCTTGCACTTTACTGCTTGAGTCATTGGGGAAGCCCGTGTGTGTGTGTGTGTGTGTGTGTGTGTGTGTGTATCTGATAGTTAACATTGTGGTCTAGATATCTCCTGGAAACTGGAGTAGCTGACCCATAGAGATGTTGTCCTATCCCTATGAAGGGAGGTAAGATGATCCTTGAGTCCTGTAGCCGGAGATGAAGTGACTCTCTTGGTGAGGGCCAGATTAACTCATAAAACTCTAAAGAATGATGTTTGTGAAAGAATAACCTGGAAAGAATCTAGACAACTTTTTCTATGAGTACTGTATCAGATTTCATGCAACATCTCATGTTGGTTATTTTTTCTTTCCTTATGTCTGTTTCATTACTGTTTATTGTAGCAAACAAAAGCAAAACCTAGAGCCAACGTCTGTAATACCTGGAGGCGGAAAAGCAAATAAATGGGATGGAACTGCTGAGGGACATTGACTCTGCGACAAATCAAGTGAGAAGCCCAAGAGACCAAGTAGGTCTTTGAAGATGTAAAAATGAAATAAAATAATCCCCTAAGGAAAAGTGGAAAGAAGAGGAACCTCCTGTGGAAAACAAAGGAAATGGACGTTGTATGGCTATCAGGGACCCAAAATAAAATGGAATCAGACAGTCATGACAGATCTGGGGTTCAGTCATGTATTCTGTGTTCTTAGAAAAACCACAAACAACTATAAAGGACTTCTGCTTCTCCTAAGGCTTGTACCTGAAAAAGCCTCCAATGAGAAGCTCCAGTGATAGCCAATCATTGAAAACTTGCGGTTAGACTGTTAAGACTTATGGTCAGGCTGCAAGAGCCACACAATCCTCTTTGCAGTTCCCCCAACTGTGACTTCTGCAGCTTTTGCTTCTAAAAAATTCCTCATCCCCTTCACCCTCCAGGGATGTATTTTCAGTATGTATCTCCAGTTTGCAAACCTTGCACAACCTCACAAACAATAAACCTTGTCTTTTGCTTTAAGACAACCCTGACTCTCTTCTGAGTTTTATTTCTGATTTAAGACAACAAAGAACAGATGAAACAGGTTGAATCCATAGGGTCTGTGATTAGGATGTAAGAACTGTTGGGGCCTTAGGGTCCTCAATTATAAAAGAGCATTGGGCAAGGTGGTTGCCCAATAAGGGTACTTTTAAGGCTGCTATTCATCAGTGAACAATTCCGAAGGAAGCCCTGTCATCGCCTGAATGTGGATAGGGTACATGCCCTGCCCTTCCAGGTCCTCCCAGTAGGATAAGGAAGAGCAGTAGCACTGGGACAGTGAGGAACACCAGGCTGTGTGGTTTCAGACAAGTCATCTGACATCTCCGAGGTGTCGAGGCTAGATAACCTCTAACGTCTTTTCTGTCTCTGATGTTCAATTGTGTTTTCCCCTGAGGCATGAGCTCTCTGCTCAGGTTGTTCCCTGGAGACCCAGGAGTGGAGAAATGGGGAGCAGGATGGGAATTCAGACCATAGTATGGAGACATAGACATCCTTTGGTCTTGTCCCAATACATTTTATCTCCCTTGACTTTGAATCTGTACCTCCTGGAACAGGAACTCTGTAGTCACAGGAATCTCTAATACATAACCCACACAGACTTCCTGTTGATTTCCTTCCTTTTTCTGATAAAGCTTTGAATCTGTGTGCCATTTTAAAACTTTCTTTGCACAGTGATCGTTTCCTTCCATGCCTATGCAGGGTGTGTATCCAGGGACCCCAGCCACAACCCTTGGTGAAGGGAGGCATGCCTATTCCATAAAATGCAAGTGAAGGCTTTATTGCTTTTGGCTCAGCTTTTACCTCCCTAGACCTCCAAGAGGGGCCATGTGGGCAGCGTGTAGCAGAGCCTGGGAAGACACAACTGCTGCTGCTGCTGCTAAGTCGCTTCAGTCGTATCCGACTCTGTGTGACCGCACAGACGGCAGCCCACCAGGCTCCCCCGTCCCTGGGATTCTCCAGGCAAGAACACTGGAGTGGGGTGCCATTGCCTTCTCTGGGGGAGACACAACTGGCTTCCCCTGCTTATCCAGGTTTTCTATCATTTTCTCCCAGAGCTGGGATTCCAGCAATGCAGCCCCAATCAATGTCCATTTTCTAGAATGATTCTGCTACCTTCAGCCCTGGAACCTTGACTCCTGGCCCCAAAGGAGTGAGTCTGGGAAATCATTCATACACCAGAACTGACACCTCTATGTTGGAGATGTGCCTGAGAGTGTGCTAAATCGTTTCAATTGTGTCCGACTCTTGTCAACCCTCTGGACTGTAGCCATCCAGGCTTCTCTGTTCATGGGATTAGCAAGAATACTGAAGTGGGTTGCCATGATTTCCTCCAGGAGATCTTCCTGACCCAGGGATTGAACCTGTGTCTTTTACATCTCCTGCATTGGTAGAGGGTTCTTTACCACCATCGCCACCTGGGAAGCCCCTGTGCTGTGGGTATAAACTCAGAACGGAGTAGGTCTTGAGAGAGTGGCATTTGAATTACCGAGGCCCTGGACATCAGTTTCCCACATCCTCTTCACGGACTTACCCTCAAGACCCGATTGCATGTGGCACGGTAAGCAGACATGGTGAAGCTATTACCATGTTGCTCATTAACCTTCAGGTTTCTTTGCCAAAAGAGCTAGAATTTGGCCAAGACTGTGCCCGTGGTCTGGACTGAGGGACCTGAGGTTGCTCAAAGCAGGTCCAGGGAACTCTTAGCATGGGGGAGGGACAGGGGAGAGAGCAGGGTATGTGGTCACCTAATTTTATGGAGAAGTGAGAGAAGAGATCTTTGTGTTCCACATTGTCTGACTTCTTTCCTCTATCTCCTTTTCTCCCTCATAGACATGGGAAGGGAAGCCTTTGTGTTCCCCGTTGAGTCACATGATTCCTTTGCTGCACTGGCGGTGGATTTAGAGGAGCCACTCATGGCCTGGTGCATGGTGTGTGTCAGAGTCTGTACTAGCCTCACCCATGATATAGTCTAAGGCATATAACATCCTGGAGCAAGAAAATGAGGTCCTTCTCTTTAAAGGAAAGATTGAAATGTGTAGTGGGCTTGTGGGTGGTTCTGATATGTTTTTCAAGATTCTATAGAGCTCTCCTGGTCCAAAGCACCTCTGTGTGGGCCACGAGTCTGCCCTAGGCACTGCAGTGCTATGGGTGGATGGGAACCCCCCAGCGAGGAGGAGTCTGGAGGAAGAAGGGATTCTCTATGAGGACAGAAGCCAGCATTGTCTTGGGCAGGAGCAGGAGTCGTTTGGTGATAACTTTGATAAGAATCAGTCTTTGGTGGGGGACATTGGAGATGTGAACTTGTGGGACTGTGTTGTCACCAGTTGGGGTTATGGGTTTGTCATGGTGGGACTTTTGGTCCTAACCTTTTGACCTTGGAGGACACCAATATCTGAGGTGCACGCGAGCATGAAAAGTGTTAGTTACTCAGTTGTTACTCAGTCATTACTCTTTTCGACCCCATGGACTGTAGCCCAGCCAGGCTCCTCTGTCCATAGAATTCTCCAGGCAAGAATACTGGAGTGGGGAGCCATTCCCTTCTCCAGGGAATCTTCCCAACCTGGGGATCGAACCTGGGTCTCCTGCTTTGCAGGTCGATTCTTTACCATCTGAACCACCAGGGAAATTGGAGGTGCACGTGAAATCTTCACCAAGCCCCAGGTATGGCTCCGAGGTCCATTGTGCTCCTCTTAGTGTGCAGGTCCTGAAGGGCAAACCTCGGAGATTAAACCTGTCTCTCCCTGTGTGTCAGGCTCTTCAGTATTTGTTTGTTGCATGTATTGGAATCTTGCCTCAGCTCTGTTGTGACTGCTTTCCCTCCCTCTTCAATGTATCATCACCTAAGGGGTTTGTTAATTTGTAGGCTGCCTCAGTTCAGTTCAGTCACTCAGTCATGTCCAACTCTTTGTGACTCCATGGACTGCAGCACGCCAGGCTTCCTTGTCCATCACCAACTCCCAGAGCTTGCTCAAACTCATGTCCATTGAGTCAGTGATGCCATCCAAGCATCTCATCCTCTGTTGTCCCCTTCTCCTCCTGCCTTCAATCTTTCCCAGCATCAGGGTCTTTTCTAGTGAGTCAGTTCTTTGCATCAGGTGGTCAAAGTACTGGAGCTTCAGCTTCAGAATCAGTCCTTCCAATGAATATTCAGGACTGATTTCCTTTAGGATGGACTGGTTTGATCTCCTTGCAGTCCAAGGGACTCTCAAGAGTCTTCTCCAACACCACAGTGCAAAAGCATCAATTCTTCAGTGCTTAGCTTTCTTTATGGTCCAACTCTCACATCCATACATGACTACTGGAAAGACCACAGATGTGATTATACAGACCTTTGTAGGTAAAGTCTTTGCTCTTTAATGTACTAAGTTTGTCATAACTCTCCTTCCAACGAGTAAGCATCTTTTGATTTTATGGCTGCAGTCACCATCTGCAGTGATTTTGGAGTTCAAGAAAATAAAATCTGTCACTGAAAGTGAAAGTCATTCAGTCATGTCTGACTCTTTGCAACCCCATGGACTATACAGTCCATGGAACTCTCCAGGCCAGAGTGCTGAAGTGGGTAGCCTTTCTGTTCTCCAGGGGATCTTCCCAACCCAGGGATCCAACCCAGGTCTCCTGCATTGCAGGTGGATTCTTTACCAGCTGAGCCACAAGGGAAGCCCAAGAATATTGGAGTGGATAGCCTATGTCTTCTCCAGAAGATCATCCTAACCCAGGAATCAAACCGGACTCTCCTGCATTGCAGGTGGATTCTTTACTAACTGAGGTATCAGGGAAGCCCATCTGTCACTGCTTCTTTTTTTCTCCTTTGATTTGCCATGAAGTGATGGGAATGGATGCCACGATCCTAGTTTTTTTTGAATGTTGACTTATGCAATGATGTAATTGGCTCAATGTCAAAAACAATGACTATTCCAGTAAAACTACTATCACGCATATCTTAAGTTACAATAACCAAATATTGGACTTAACCTTAAAAGAAGATAAATCTAACTTGATGGAAAGGTGTATAAGTAAATGTTGAGTAGTGGAGATAAAGGCAAAATGCACCAAGATGAGAAAAGATAGCACGGTAAGTACTTCTAAGACAGAGCACATGGCCAGATGGATTGAGGAAGAATATCTGGTTCTGCATCCTTTCAGTTACCTGTATTCCCTTGTTTTGGTGTTCTTGTGATAGTTGCTGTTACTTGGTGGTGGAAAATAGTAACTGACTGGGAAAAAACAATGATGCAACATCTATATTACATTGATATCATCCCCTTACACGTCAATTACACCTGCATTATTAATAGTTCTTGTCACAAAATGAGAGCTGTAGCTGAAGTGTACTAATGACCAGTGGTGATGGTGCTGGAATTTCTGTATTCAAGGGGACTTAGTAGTGGAAGTCTGGTTGAAAAGGGGTCCTACATTTGACTAACAAGTATATTTTATCATTTCTTTTTCACTTAAGTCACATCACCCCTTCCCAAGTTGGCTCTGGCTTTGCTAATTACCTAAGAAAATGATGTGGCAGAAAGAATGCTGTTCAGAGATGGCCCAGAGCATTGAAAGCTGATGAAGTTATTTCTTAAGTAGTGTATTTGGCCCCATGGGCTGAGATTCAGAAGCATCAACAGCCACTTCAGTTTGGAGATCTGCTCAGGGTGATTACCAATAAATGCGAGGCCAGGAGAGAGACCTTCCCCAAGTGGCCTTTATCAGCCTGAACAATTCTTCAGGAAGAGGCGGTGGCAGCCACCTCTGGGGCCAAGAATCAAACATTCCCGCCCTGAATGTATTTCAGAGGCTAGGTCACTACATAGGAGCCCCCAGGGGATTCAGAAACAGGAGATGTCAAAAATAGAAGGCGCAAAGGGATGGAGGGGATCAAGAGAATCTGATTATGCAGAAGGGAAAAGGAAGATGTATCAAATAAGACATGGTGATGGGCTTTGCCAACATCCCATATTACTAAACTATTCACGAGGGTGCCAATACTCACTGCCACTCTCAGGGTGAGCAGAGGTGGAATTCTCTCCCAGCAGGGGTGAATCCATGGGCTTCACATTAATCTCTCAAGGAATTGCTCCCAGATGAGCTTACAGGTTATGGACTCAGGACAATTGACATCACTTCACTGGTGTTTTGTGAAGCCCCAATCAAAATTTTTTCCAACTATTTTTATTCTTTCAACCATTACAGAGTTTTTATCATTGCCTTTGGTAACACTGAGTCCTGAGTTTGGAGAAAATAACTTTGTCTTGGATATCTGATTTAGGATCTGTGGTAGGAGCTTGTTTTCTACATTTTGCAGGTGGGATTCAAAGCTGTGGTCATCTTGTGTGCCCTGATAAACCCTTTGAACTCCTTAGAGGATGAGCTCATTTCACTTTGCAGGGCTTGTAGGAGCCACAGTCTCTTGGTGAAAGCAGCCCAGGCTGCAGATACTGAGGAAGTGTGACTCTGCCCTGACTGTGCAGTGTGACTCTGGCTGAGACAAACCAGAATGAGAAGTTGGGCAGAATAAATTTAGAGTCTAATTTCTTTGGATTTTTAACTCAAAAGGGTGAGGCAATTTGACTTTAGACTTTACTTATGGGGAAATTTAATTTTGGGATTTTAACCTCTCCCTGGAAATTTAATAATGAAGAGATTTTGAATTTAGATTTGGGGCAGTATTCTTGCCTGGAGAATCCCATGGACAGATGAACCTGGCAGCCTATGGTCCACAGGGTTGCAAAGACTGATCACAGGACTGAAGTGACTTGGCACGAACACATTATGTGTTGTGGGCATTTATTACTTAAATACCTTAATATTGTCATTGAATTTCATAGCAGAACTTTTAAAAATTGAAATATAGTTACTTTACAATGTTGTGTTAGTTTAGTTTCTGCTGTATAGCAAAGTGAATCAGCTATTTTTGTTGTTCAGTCGCTCAGTTGTGTCTAACTCTTTGCGACCCCATGGACTGCAGCATGCCAGACTTCCCTATCCTACACCGTCTCCCGGAGCTTGCTCAAACTCATCTCCATTGAGTCAGTGATGCAATCCAACCATCTTATCCTCTGTCATCCCCTTCTCCTCCTGCCTTCAATCTTTCCTAGCATCAGAGTATTTTCTAATGAGTCGGTTCTTCACATCAGGTGTATGCATATATCCTCTCCTTTTTGGGTTTCCTTCCTAGAATGGACCTAGAGATTTTCATACAGAGTGAAGAAAGTCATTGCAGAACTTTGAGATGACTATAAATAATTTGAATTGGAAACAGTATGCAGTTAATTTTAGACTTGATTGTAGCATGGCCTCATAGTAATTTAATTAATCTATTATTCTGGAGCAAAATATACATTGATTGCCAGCAGTCATAGGAGAATTTATAAAGGAGCATTGGGGATAGTTACAGCTCTAGTTGGTCACAGGTGTTTTAGTTGAGCCATATAGATTAAAAGAACAAAAAATAGAGGTGGAAGTAGCATTAGAGAATTGTCCCTGGCCTTACCTTCCTTATTCTCATCGCATCTCCAGGGGAGAAGTCAGTCATGTCCTGCAGCTAGCTAATACAGGCTCTACTCTTCTTCTCAAGTCTGCATTCAGTGACATCATATTGGCAGTTTGAAATCAGCCCCAGTGGGAGTATTTAAAGCATGGAAACCAGCAAACACTGCAAACCAGGGTTTTTTGTTCCAGGTCACTGGTTTGCCAGTAGTATATAGGTCATCTACCCTGGAAGGAATGACTTGTCCTATTATGACTTTGGGATAAGGAACTAAACATATCTATGTCAGTGCTTTTTCTCTCCTCCATGTCTGTGTGTGTGTGTTTGTGTGTTGAGACTTGGGTGTGTGTGTGCTCAGTTGCTCAGTCGTGTCCAACTCTTTGCGACCCCATGGACTGCAGCTCACCAGGCTCCTCTGAACTTCAGTTTTCATTCAGATTTCCCTGGTTTCTATACTAATTTCCTTTTTCTGTTCAAGGATTCCATCAAGGAAACCACATTA